>NC_091090.1:4863484-5166515 GCF_032405125.1 Capricornis sumatraensis | reverse complement strand
CCACTCTAAAACTATATCCCTTCTTTCTTTTCAAGAAAGTAAGTTTGGGCCACTTAACAACTCCATATCTTAAATTGATTTAGGGAGTTTAAATTAATTCTATAATTATTCTCTTACTCCAGAAGTATCAAGCTAGGGTTATATGTTCATGCATTTATTAAACTTATTTTGGACTCTGAACATTGCAACATGCATTAATGCTGTTTCTTTTTTTTTATTATTATTATTTTTAATTTTCTGTTGTTCTTATATTTTATATTCCAAGTAATACTGATTAAAAATATTTACACACCTACTTTAAAGTCCACAGTTTAGCACTCTTATTTGTATGAATGCTGAGTTTCTAAAAATATCATTTTATAAATATTTTTTGCGTTTCCCCCTACACTCCATCCTAACACAATGCATGTGTTGCTCCCCTTAAATGAAATTATATTATTTTTCCTTCTATTTTCTTTTGTTGTGTTATGAATTCTCAATCAAAAAAACATCTTTCCAGGAGCATGCTCTGAATTTTCCTACACACTTGAACCCTGTTCGTGCCCCCAGATAATTTGTGTGAAATATATTTATATTTCTATCTCAAATTAAACTTCAAAGTTCTCTAATGAAAGGACTATGTTTCATTTTTGAAGATGCTCTGTTACATTCTTGGTGCTTCAGTTTTTTTAAAAAAAATATAAATTTATTTATTTTAATTGGAGGTTAATTACTTTACAATATAGTTCAGACACTCAGTCGTGTCTGACACTTTAAGACTCCATGGACTGTAGCACACCAGGCCTCCCTGTTCATCACCAACACCTGGAGTTTACCCAAATTCCTATCCATTGAGTTGGTGATGTGATCCAACCATCTCATCCTCTGTCATCCTCTTCTCCCACCTTCAATCTTTCCCAGCATCAGGGTCTTTTCAAATGAGTCACCTCTTCACATCAGGTGGCAAAAGTATTAGAATTTCAGCCTCAACATCAGTCCTTTCAATGAACAGTCAGGATTGATCTTCTTTAGGATGGACTGGTTGGACCTCCGTGCAGTCCAAGGGACTCTCAAGAGTCTTCTCCAACACCACAGTTCAAAACTATCAATTCTTCGGCACTCAGCTTTCCTTAGAGTCCAACTCTCACATCCATACATAACTACTGGAAAAACCATAACCTTGACTAGATGGACATTTGTTGGAAAAGTAATGTCTTTACATTTTAATATGCTGTCTAGGTTGGTCATAACTTTCCTTCCAAGGAGAAAGGGTCTTTTAATTTCATGGCTGCAGTCACCATGTGCAGTGATTTTGGAGCCCCCCCCCAAAAATAAAGTCTGCTACTGTTCCACTGTATCCCCATCTATTTGCCATGAAGTGATGGGACTGGAAGACATGATCTTAGTTTTCTGAATGTTGAGTTTAACCCAGTTTTTTCACTTTCCTCTTTCACTTTTACCAAGAGGCTATTTAGTTCTTATTTGCTCTCTGCCGTAAGGGTAGTGACAACTGCGTATCTATGGTTATTGATATTTCTCCTGGCAATCTTGATTCCAGCTTGTGCTTCATCCAGCCTGGCATTTCACATGATGTAATCTGCATATAAGTTAAATAAGTATGGTGACAATATACAGCCTTGACATACTCCTTTTCCTATTTGGAGCCAGTCTGTTGTTCCATGTCCAGTTCTAACTGCTGCTTCCTGACCTATATACAGATTTCTCAAGAGACAGGTCAGGTGATCTGATATGCCATCTCTTTCAGAATTTTCTTTTTATTTTTAATTAATTAATTTATTTATTTTTAATATAAATTTATGTAATTAATATTTTAATTAATTACTTTTAAATTAATACTTTAATTAATTACTTTTCAATATCTTATTGGTTTTGCCATACATTGACATGAATATTGTGATCCACATAGTCAAAGGCTTTGGCATAGTCAATAAAGCAGAAATAGATGTTTTTCTGGAACTCTCGCTTTTTTGATGATCCAAAATGTTGGAAATTTGATCTTTGGTTCTTCACTTTTTCTAAATCTAGCTTGAACATCTGGAAGTTCACAATTCATGTACTGTTGAAGCATGGCTTGGAGAATTTTGAGCATTACTTTACTAGCGTGTGACATGAGCACAATTGTGTGCTAGTTTGAGCATTCTTTGGCATGCCTTTCTTAGGGATTGGAAAGAAAACTAACCTTTTCCAGTCTATGCACTGCTGAGTTTTCCAAATTTGCTGGCATATTGAGTCCAACACTTTCACAGCATCATCTTTTATGATTTGAAATACCTCAATTGGAATTCCATCAACTCCACTAGCTTTGTTTGTAGTGATGCTTCCTAAAGCCCATTTGACTTCACATTCCAGGATGTCTGGCTCTGGGTGAGTGATCATTGTGATCATTATGATCATAATCATTATGATTATCTGGGTCATGAAGATCATTTTTTTACAGTTCTTCTGTGTATTCTTTCCACCCCTTATTAATATCTTCTGCTTCTGTTAGGTCCATACCATTTTTGGCCTTTATTGAGCCCATCTTTGCATGAAATGTTCCTTGGTATCTCTAATTTTCTTGAATAGATCTCTAGTCTTTCCCATTCTATTGTTTTCCTCTGTTTCTTTGCACTGTTTATTCAGGAAGGCTTTCTTATCTCTCCTTGTGATTTTTTAGAATTCTGGATTAAAATGGGTATATCTTTCCTCTTCCTCTTTGCTTTTCACTTCTTTTCACAGCTCTTTGTAAGGCCTCTTCAGGCAGCCATTTTGCTTTTTTGCATTTCTTTTTCTTGGGGATGGTCTTGATCCCTGTCTCCTGTACAATGTCATGAACCTCCATCCATAGTTCATCAGGCACTCTATCAGTTCTTGGTACTTAGGCTTTATTAAAAGTATATATATATTTTTTACTCTTTCTGAGAAACATTCTATAGGTTCCAAAGCTTCTCATGCTGGACAAAAAATAAATATTTGAATCTTGAAATGAAAGGTTTGTTTTGTCTTTTATACTGGAAATATATTTATCAGAAAATGTGTTACAAACAGGATTATTTCACAAAATGCATAGTGGTTGTGCCCCACATTTTGAAGTATCAGGCTGGCTAAAAAGTTTGTTTGGGTTTTTCTGTAACATCTTGTGGAAAAATTCAAACGAAATCTTTGGTCAAACCAATATTTATATTCTCATGGAACAGCTTTGATAAATGTGGAAATAAAATTCAAATTTTGCAAGAAAAGAATGCTAAAAATATTGCTTAGTCATTCAGTCATGTTTGACTCTTTGTGACTTCATGGACTGTAGCCCACCAGGCTCCTCTGTCCCTGGAATTCTCCAGGAAAGAATGCCAAAGTGGGTTGTCATTTCCTTCCCCAGCTAAGAATATTATGGAGATATATACACACACATATTTTGTTGTTGTTCAGTTACAAACGTGAAAGTGAAGGTGAAGTCGCTCAGTTATGTTCGACTCTTTGTGACCACATGGACTGTAGCTTACTAGGCTTCTCTGTCCATGGGATTCTCCAGGCAAGAATACTGAAGTGGGCTACCATTTCCTTCTCCAGGGGATCTTCCCAACCCAGGGATCGAACCCGGGTCTCCCTCATTGGAGGCAAATGCTTTAACCTCTGAGCCACCAGGGAAACCCCTCAGTTATGAAGTCATTTCCAACTCTTTGTGAAGACTCCATGACCTACAGCACACCAAGCTTCTCTGTCCTTACCTATCTCCCGAAGTTGGCTAAAACTCACGTCCATTGAGTTGGTGATGCCATACAACCATCTTATCCTCTCCTCCTGCCCTCAATCTTTCACAAGGTAGTCTACATATAAACTAAGTTAAAAATCCATACAATCAAGAATATGCCATTACAAATCAGTTGCCTAAAAACTTTCATTTTGATCTGAACACTTATTTTTGACTTTAAACTATTTTTCAAAATTGCTCATGCAACAATCTTATTTGTTAGGATAAACTAAAATCATTCTATTAACTTTTCTAATTAAAAAGATAAAATGTGATATACACACACTCTAATTCAAGAAAAAGTTTGTTGCAGTAGAGCCCTAGTATGAAGTCTAGAATATCAGAAGTACTCAATTACTCAATAAGTAGTTTCTTCTTCCGTTTCTCTATATTAATCATGACAGAAAAAAAAATTGGGTGGCTTAATTCTCATACTAGGACTATACTTAGTGCCACACAACACGCTTTTCTTCTAAAGATCATTTGGTATTAAAATAACATCTACTAGGACTGATGCTGAAGCTGAATCTCCAATACTTAGTTCATTTGATGGGAAGAACTGATTCATTGGAAAAGGTCCTGATGCTGGGAAATATTGAAGGCAGGAAGAGAAGGGGATGACAAGGTAAGTTATCAGCTTACCTTCCTACCTCCAATCCCCTTTGCTTAATTACCCTACTGACAGAAACACTTAAAATAATTTATATCATATTTTTCTCAGGATGAGATGGTTGGATGGCATTATCGACTTGGTGGACATAAGTTTGAGCAAGCTCCAGGGGTTGATGATGGACAGGGAAGCTTGGCATGCCTCAGTCCTTGGGGTCACAAAGAGTTGGACATGACTGAGCAACTGACTGAACTGAAGATTTTCCTGGTGATCCAGTGGCTAAGATTCTGAAATCCCAGTTCAGGAAACCTGAGTTTGATCCCTAGTTGAGGAGCTAGATCCCACATGTTACAATTAAGAGTTTGCATTCTGAAACTAAAGATCCTACGTGGTACAGTGAAGACTAAAGATCTCGTATGCCACAACTAAGATTTGGTGCAGCCAAGTAAATATTTTTTAAAATATTTGTCAATTATGAGGTATATTGAGATTTATTTTAACTGACAAATTTATTTATTTATTTATTTATTTTACTTTACAATATTGTATTGGTTTTGCCATACATTGACATGAATCCGCCACGGGTGTACATGATTTCCCAATTCTGAACCCCCCTCCCACCACTCTCCCCATGACATCTCTCTGGGTCATCCCAGTGCACCAGCTCCAAGCATCCTGTATCCTGTATCAAACCTAGACTGGTGACTCATTTCTTACATGATAGTATACATGTTTCAGTGCCATTCTCCCAACTCATCCCACCCTCTCCCTCTCCCATAGAGTCCAAAAGTTTGTTCTATACATCTGTGTCTCTTTTGCTGTCTTGCATACAGGGTTATCATTACCATCTTTCTAAATTCCATATATATGTGTTAGTATACTTTATTGGTGTTTTTCTTTCTGGCTTACTTCACTGTGTATAATAGGCTCCAGTTTCATCCACCTCATTAGAAGTGATTCAAATGTATTCTTTTTAATGGTTGAGTAATATTCCATTGTGTATATATACCACAGTTTCTTATCCATTCGTCTGCTGATGGACATCTAGGTTGCTTCCATGTCCTGGCTATTAGAAACAGTGCTGCGATGAACATTGGGGTAAACGTGTCTGTTTCAATTCTGTTCTTCTCGGTGTGTATACCCAGCAGTGGAATTGCTGGGTAATAAGGCAGTTCTATTTCCAGTTTTTTTAAGAACTCTCCACACTGTTCTCCATAGTGGATGTACCAGTTTGCATTCCCACCAACAGTGTAAGATGGTTCCCTTTTCTCCACACCCTCTCCAGCATTTATTGCTTGTAGACTTTTGGAAAGCCATTCTGACTGGTGTGAAATGGTATCTCATTGTGGTCTTGATTTTCATTTCTCTGACAATGAGTGATGTTGAGCATCTTTTCCTGTGTTTGTTAGCCATCTGTATGTCTCTTTGGAGAAATGTCTTCTTTGGCCCATTTTTCGATTGGGTCGTTTATTTTTTTGGAATTGAGCTGCATAGGTTGCTTGTATATTTTTGAGGTTAGTTGTTTGTCAGTTGCTTCATTTGCTATTATTTTCTCCCATTCCAAAGTCCGTCTTTTCACCTTGCTTATACTTTCCTTTGTTGTGCAGAAGCTTTTTATTTTAATTAGATCCGATTTATTATTTTTGCTTTTATTTCCAGTATTCTGAGAGGTGGATCATAGAGGATCCTGCTGCGATTTATGTTGGAGAGCGTTTTGCCTATGTTCTTCTCTAGGAGTTTAATAGTTTCTGGTCTTATGTTTAGATATTTAATCCATTTTGAGTTTATTTTTGTGTATGGTGTTATAAAGTGCTCTAGTTTCATTCTTTTACAAGTGGTTGGCCAGTTTTCCCAGCATCACTTGTTAAAGAGATTGTCTTTAATCCATTGTATATTCTTGCCTCCTTTGTCAAAGATAAGGTGTCCATAGGTATGTGAATTTATGTCTGGGCTTTCTATTTTGTTCCATTGATCTATATTTCTGTCTTTGTGCCAGTACCATACTGTCTTGATGACTGTGGCTTTGTAGTAGAGCCTGAAGTCAGACAGGTTGATTCCTCCAGTTCCACTTTGTAACTGACAAATTTCTGTTGGACATAGTCACATTATTCAGTGCAAGGTTTTAGTAAATATAATCATTCTTATTTTCTTTTGGAATATTTTCATAGCCCTAAAGCAAATAAACACAGCCACAGCACTATTAAAGGAATAAATGGGCATGTAAGTTAACACTACTTATCTTCATTGGGAAACCATCTTTTGTCATCATTTCTGTTTACATCTATTTCCATGTTTCTTTCAAATTCAGTACTTTCATCTCAAGAGAGTTTCATAGACTTTGAACCAGTTAGCAGTTGGTCATTCTTGTTGATAGCTTCATAGCTTTCTTCTAACCTCTAGTTTTAATCATATGCCCGTTCATGAGAAAAAAGCATTTGAGACAATTTAAGAATCCAGATTTACATTCTGACAATGGATGATCTCCCCATTACCACCATCCTAAATTTAGACCATGTCCTCACACTTAAGTTGTTGACAAAACAAGTTACCAGTTTACCTCCTACCTCCAATCCCCTTTGCTTAATTACCTTACTGACAGAAGCAGTTAAAATAATTTCTATCATATTTTCCTGAGTGATCAATGCAAAGAAATAGAAGGGGGAAAAAAAATAGAAAAGATTAGAGAGCTCTTCAAGAAAATTAGAGATACCAAGGGAATATTTCTTGCAAAGTTGGGACAATAAAGGACATAGACCTAAAAAAAGCAGAATATATTAGGAAAAGGTGACAAGAATACACAGAAGAACTATACAAGAAAGGTCTTAATGACCCAGATAACCACGATGTTATGATCACTCACCTAGACCCAGATATCCTGGAATGTTAAGTCAACAGGGCCTTAGGAAGCACCACTAAGAACAAAGCTAGTGGAGGTGATAGAATTCCAGTTGAGTTATTTCAAATCCTAAGATGATGCTGTGAAAGTGCTGCACTCAATATGCCAGCAAATTTGCAAAACTCAGCAGTGGTCACAGGACTGGAAAAAGTTCAGTTTTCATTCCAATCCCAAAGAAAGAGAATGCCAAAGAATGCTCAAATTCCTGCACAATTGCACTCATCTCACAAGCTAGTAAAGTAATGCTCAAAATTCTCCAATGCAGGATTCAACAGTACATGAACCATGAACTTCCAGATGTTCAAGCTGTATTTAGAAAAGGCAGAGCAACCAGATATAAAATTCCCAGCATCTGCTGGATCATGGAAAAAGCAACAGAGTTCCAGAAAAACACCTATGTCTGCTTTACCGACTACTCCAAAGCAAAGCGTTTGACTGTGTGGATCACAAAAAACAGCAGAAAATACTTAAAGAGAAGTGAATACCAGGCCACCTGACCTGCCTGCTGAGAAATCTGTATGCAAGTGAAGAAGAAACAGTTAGAACTGGACATGGAACAACAGACTACTTCCAAATTGGAAAAGGAGTACGTCAAGGCTGTATATTGTCACTCTGCTTATTTAACTTATATACAGAGTATATCATGCAAAATGCCAGGCTGGATGAAGCACAAGCTGGAATCAAGATTGCCAGGAGAAATATCAGTAACCTTAGATATGCAGTTGTCACTACCCTTATGGCAGAAAGCAAAGAAAAGCTAAAGAGCTTCTTGATGAAAGTGAAAGAGGAGAATAATAATCTTGGCTTAAAACTCAACACTCAAGAAACTAAGATAATGATCAGGCCCCATCACTTCATGGCAAATAGATGGGGAAACAATGGAAATAGTGACAGGCTTTATATCTTGGGGCACCAAAATCAGTGCAGATGGTGGCTGTAGCCAAGAAATTAAAATAAGCTTGTTGCTTGGAAGAAAAGTTATGACCAAACTAGACAGCATATTATAAAGCAGAGACATTACTTAGCAAAGTCCATCTAGTCAAAGCTATGGTTTTTCCAGTAGTCATTTATGGATGTGTAAGTTTGACTATAAAGAAAGCTGAGCGCCAAAGAATTAATGCTTTGAACTGTGCTGGAGAAGTCTCTTGAGAGTCCCTTGGACTGCAAGGAGATCAAACCAATCAATCCTAAAGGAAATCAACCCTGAATACTCATTGGAAGGACTGATGCTCAAGCTGAAACTCTAATACTTTGGCCACCTGATGTGAAGAACTGACTCATTGGAAAAAACCCTGATGCTCAGAAATACTGAAGGCAGGAGGAGAATGGCATGAGAGAGGGTGAGATCATCGGATGGCATCACCAACTTGATGGGCATGAGTTTGAGTAAACTCTGGGAGTAGGTGATTAACAGGGCAGCCTGGCATGCTGCAGTCCATAGGGTCACAGAGTTGGACATGACTCAGTAACCGACCTGACTGAACTGATCATATTTTCACTCCCAGCTTAAAAACTTAAATGACCTCCCATTTTTATCAAATTAAATCCCCTAGTTTGACTTTCAAGGCTTAATACTAACTCATCTTTAAATAACATTAATATAATTACTTGTTACAACTCAGTGGAAGAAATCCCAAGTATATTTATCTGATAATGAAACTTGGCTCACCCTCCCCCTTTAAAAAAAATATTTTTTATCCTTCCCCCTTGTCCCTGATGTTGGTTAGGTACATCGCCCCTTCCAGATGTCTCCAGTAAATTCATCAGAGAAAGGATACTTTGTTGCCACATTTTGCTTATGTGTCCATATCCCCCATTAGAATATGTCTGCCTTGGGCAGAAACACATTCAATTCATATATATTTTTTTAAAAATTATTTATTTTAATGGAGGCTAATTACTTTACAATTTTGTATCAGTTTTGCCATACATCAACATGAATCCACCACGGGTGTACACGTGTTCCCCATCCTGAACCCCCCTCCCCCCTCCCTCCCCATACCATCCCTCTGGGTCATTCCAGTGCTCGAATGTCTGTTAAAGTGTTCCTATGTCAGAAATGCTGAAAAATGACTGTTGAATAAATGACATTTATAGTATTATGCATTGTGTTTCTGGTGCCAAAAATGTACTGATGTCTCACTTCTAGGTAAAATTCTTCCTTTCTCTCCTTCTCTTTATATTTCTTCCCACCTCTAGTGTAACTTCATATGCTCATCAGAAAAAGCAAGAGACGTGACTTGGGGCTCCTAACATGAATCAAAATAATTTGTTTCTAAAGCAATATTGCCTCTCCTTAAAGAGTCTCAAAGGCCAAAGAATTAAATGAAACAAAGAGGCAGTATATGAAGAATCCTGACATAAGACTTCATCACTCAGTTCAACCCTAGAAACATGCACCAAACTCCAAGATGTCATTCTTTGGGACAGTTTTATTCTCCGTGTATAGAGCTTCAGCTCTTCCCTCTTGGTGATATAATGAAATCTCTTTTCCTGCTCCCCACACGTACCACTGTCTCCTGGCAAATGTGTTCTCAAAACCAATGCCTGAGGACACCCTAAGATAGAAAACATACTCAATTTGAATTTATTCTACATTTCCTCATTTTAGAATTTACTGTGACCCACAGGCATATGCAGCACTGTTGCCATAATTCAACACATTGTTTCATGTGATAAATTCCCCCAAAAGCCTTTCTTAAACACGTATTTCTTATTTGGTTCCAGATAATTTCCTCAAAAGGCAATCATATTCACCATGGAAAAGATTGGACCCTCCATTAGTTGGAATTGGGGACCTTCACAAGAAAGCAGTCATTTACCTCTGCTTTGGCTCTTCCTTTGACTGCTTTTGAACTGTGTTGTTGGAGAAGACTCCTGAGAGTCCCTTGGGACTGCAAGAAGATACAACTGGTCAATTCTAAAGGAAATCAGCCCTGAACATTCATTGGAAGGAATGATGCTGAAGCTGAAACTCCAATACTTCAGCTACCTGATGTAAAGAACTGACTCATTGGAAAAGACCCTGATGCTGGGAAAGATTGACGGTGGGAGGAGAAGGGGACAACAGAGGATGAGATGGTTGGATGGCACCACTGACTCGATGGACATAAGTTTGAGTGAGCTCAAGGAGATGGTGATGGACAGGGAAGCCTGGTGTGCTGCAATCCATGGGGTCCCAAAGAGTCAGACATGACTGAGTGACTGTACTAAACTTTACTGCTTAAATTTACTTTGGTTTAAGGATGATCCATATTTATCATACAGCATATACTGTAGAATTTGAAAATAAAGGTATTTAAAATATGCATATGTGTACATTTCTTTCTACTAATCTTATTTCTCAGATAAGCTCAATAGAATGCTTAACAACTAATTTAAGAAGCAAGATTAAGAAAGTAGAAATAGCTGAGTTTTTCAGTTGCCATCTCATTTTTATATTACTAAAAAGTTTTGCTATCCCTCTGAATTGATGTAAGTTTTTTTTTTTAATCCTGCTGAGTGCTTTTTAAATGAGTATTGACCCACAAAGCTGTAGATGAAAATACTACTTGAAATAACCCATGTCAGAACATGTGATCATGACGAATATACAAATGGGGTTCATTGTATCTGAAAGAGGCCTAAGTAGAAGAGAATTCAGGATTAGACTGGTTTTCACTAGGCACCACCCAGTTTCACATTCAGTGATTGAAAAATATTTTTTCCAAAATTATTTCAACCTGACTAATCTTTGCTGTGGGATTTGATTTCAAATACCTTTGGATAACTTTCCAGTAGTTAAAAATTGAATTACTAATAGTCATTTCACTCAGTTCAGGAAGTGAAATGTCTTATCCCATATGTAAAGTTTCTCTTTGGTACTTAATGATAACATGTCTGCCAAACAAACCAGTAAAGATTGAAGGACAGAGTTTCTCTAATCTCTGTTTCCATTATTCCACTAGGTCATATTAAAATGTTAATATTAGAAACCCAAACATCACAGATTTCTCCAGGAACTCATACTTCTAAACCTTTAAGTCAGAATAGATATATTAAAGTTAGAATTTTCAAAAGATTTTGTCTCCTTTGGTGATGGCATGCCACATCATAGATTAAAATGTTTTTCTCCCAGGGATAAGTATTCTGGTAATAAATTATCATCAGTCTTTAAACAACAGTAATGTTTTCACCCTTACCTTAAAACCACCTATCACTGGTAATTTTAAAAGATTCATATTAGAATAACCTTCACATAGACTTACTTCAGTAGCTTGTTTTTATTGTTCAGCATCTTCTCCTTCCCATGGTATATAAGATAATGTTAAAAAACTTTCATTGACTGGAGTTTTACAAAAGGCCACTTACTTTCTAATCTATGCATCTTTGGGATTGTAGACTAAATTTTATTCTTTGCTGTAAAAAGGAACTGCTGTAAGAGTTAGAAACTCTGCACCTGTGTACATATATATTTTGGCAATAAAGTAGCATGGGCTGAGAATGCAAAAAAAAGAAAGAGAAAAATCATACTCTTTAGTGATATGGAACCACTACAAGACTGTTTTTGACAAAGCAAGATCTGTAAAAATATATTTCCATTGACTGTGATTAAAAATATCCCCTTCGTGGATAACAGCCTTGTCAGGGCAAATGGATTTGCATAACTCAATGAAGTTATGAGGCATGCAGTGCAGGATCACCCAAGACTGGTGGGTCATAGTGGAGAGTTCTGACAAAACATAATCCACTAGAAATGCTGTGCTAAGTAGCTTTAGTCATGTCTAACTCTTTGTGGCCCTAAGCACTGTTGCCCACCAGGCTCCTCTGTCCAAGGGTTTCTCCAGGAAAGAACTAAAGTCGGTTGCTGTGCCCTCCTCCAGGGTTATCTTTCCAACTCAGTAATCAAAATTGCATGTCTTACATTTTCCACAATGGCAGGCGAATTTTTACCAGTAGCATCACCTGGGAAACCTGGTTCACTAGAGGAAGGAATGGCAGCCCACTCCAGTATTCTTTCCACAAAGTCCCTATGAACAGTGTAAAAGGCAAAATATATTACACCAGATGATGAGCACCCCCCCCACCTCACGGGCCAAAAGGAGTCCTATATGTTACTGGGGAAGAGCAGAGGGCAATTACTAATAGCTCCATAAAGAATTAAGAGACTTTGCCAAAGTGGAAGCAATACTCTGTTGTGGATGTATCTGGTGGTGAAAGTCTGATGCTATAAAGAACATCTCTGCCTAGGAACCTGAAATGTTAAGTGCATGAATCAAGGTATATAGGACATGGTCAAGTAGAACGTGACAAGAGTAAATATCAACATCTTAGGAATCAGTGAACTAAAATGGATGGAAACGGGTGAATTTACTTCAAATGACCATTATATCTACTACTGTGGGCAAGAATCCTTTAGAAGTGGAATAGCTCTCATAGTCAACAAAAGAGTCTGAAATGCAGCATTTGTGTATGGTCTCAAAAATGACAGAATGATCTCAGTTCATATAGAAGATAAATCATTCAACATTCCAGTAAGTCTATGCCCCAACTACCGATGCTGAAGAAGTTGAAGTTGAACAGTTCTAAGAAGATCTACAATACCTTCTTGAACTAACACCAAAAAAAGATCATAGGGATTGTGATGCAAAAGTAGGAAGTCAAGAGACACCTGGAGTAACAGGTAAGTTTGTCCTTGTAGTACAAAATAAAACAGGGCAAAGGATAACAGAGTTTCATCAAGAAACATGCTGGTCATGAAAAACACTGTCTTCCAACAATACAAGAGAGAACTCCATACATGGACATCACCAGATGGACAATACTGAAGTCAGATTGATTGTATTCTTTGCAGCCAAAGATGGAGAAGCTCTATACAGTCAGAAAAAAAACAAGACCTGGAGCTGACTGTGGCTCAGATCATAAGCTCCTTATTGCAAAATTCAGGCTTAAATTGAAGAAAGTAGTGAAAGCCACTAGACCACTCAGGTATGACCTAAATCAAATCCCTTAGGATTATACAGTGGAGGTGATCAATAGATTCAAGGGATTAGATCTGGTAAACAGAGTGTATGAAGAACTGTGGAAAGGGGTTTGTAACATTGTTGGTAACACCACAGGAAGTGGTGACCAAAGCTGTCTCCAAGAAAAAGAAATGCTTCTTGTAAAGGCAAGAGGGTTGTCTAAGGAGGCTTCTCTTGTGGTTCAGCTGGTAAAGAATCTGTCCGTAATAAGGGAGACCTGGGCTAAATCCCTGGGTTGGGAAGATCCCCTCGAGAAGGGAAAGGCTACCCACTCCAGTATTCTGGCCTAGAGAATTTCATGGATTGTATAGTCCATGGGGCCACAAAGAGTCTGACAACTGAGTGACTTCCACTTCCACTAGGAGGCTTTACAAATAGCTAATTAAAGAAGATAGGAGTTCCAGAGAATAGCAAAAAGTGATGAGAAGGCCTTTTTAAGTGAACAATACAAAAAAATAGAGGAAAACAATAGAATGGGAAAGACTGGATATCTCTTCAAGGAATTGGAGATACCAAGGGAATATAACATGGAAAGATGGGCACAATAAAGGATAGAAATAGTATGGTCCTCACAGAAGCAGGAGGCATTAAGCAGAGGTATAAGAATTTGCAGAAGAACTATACAAAAAAGTTAATGACCTGGATAACCATGATGATGTAGTCATTCACCTAGAGTCGGACATACTGAAATGTGAAGTCAAGTGGACCTTAAGAAGAATTACTATGAACAAAGCAAGTGGAAATAATGGAATTACAGCTGAGATATTTTAAATCTTAAAATAAGATACTGTTAAAGTGCTGCACTCACTACTGTCAGCAAGTTTGGAAAACTTAGCAGTGGGCACAGGACTGGAAAAGATCAGTTTTCATTCCAATCTCAAAGAAGTGCAATTCCAAAGAATGTTCAAACTACAGTACAATTGCACTCATTTCAGTGCTAGCAAGGTAATGCTCAAAATCCTTCAAGTTAGGCAGTACATGAACCAAAAACTACCAGATGCACAGAACTGTTTAGAAAAGGCAAAGGAACCAGAGATCAAATTGCCAACATTCATTAGATCATAGAAAAAGCAAGGGAACTCCAGATAAACATCTATTTCTGCTTCATTGACTATGCTAGAATATTTGACTGTTTCAATCACAACATACTGTGGAAAATTCTTGAAGATATGGGAGAACCAGACCACCTTACTTGTCTCCCAAGGAACCTGTATACAGGTCAGGAAGCAACAATTAGAACTGAACATGGAACAACAGTCTGGTTCAGTATTGGGAATGGAGTATGACGAGGCTGTATATTGTCACCATGCTTATTTAATTTCTGTGCCAAATATCTCTTGTGAAATGCCTGAATGGATGAATCACAAGCTGGAATCAAAATTGCCGGGAGAAATACAAACAACCCCGTTAAGCAAATGATACCTCACCAATTCAGAAAGTGAAGAATAATTCTTGATGAGGGTGAAAGATAAGAGTGAAAAGTCTGGCTTAAAAATGAACATTCAAAAAACTAAGATCACGGCAAACAGTAACATCACTTCATGGCAAATAGATGGGGAAAAAGTGGAAGCAGCAATAAAATTTACTTTCTTGAACTCCAAATCCAAAATTACTTCAGATGGTGACTGCAGCCATGAAATGAAAAAAAAAAAAAATTGCTCTTTGGAAGCAAAGGTATGACAATCCCAGACAGTGTGTTAAAAAGAAGAAATATCCCTTTACTGACAAATATCCATATAGTCAAAGCTATGGTTTTTCCAGTTGTCATGTACGGATGTGAGAATTAGACCATAAAGAAGGCTGAGTGCCAAACAATTGATACTTTTCAGTTGTAGTGCTGGAGAAGACTCTTGAGAGTCCTTTGAACTGTGAGGAGTTCAAACTAGTCAAACCTAAAGGAAATCATCCTTGAATATTCACTACAAGGAGTGATGCTGAAACTCAAGCTCCAATATTTTGGCCACCTGATGCAGAGTTGACTCACTGGAAAAGATTCCGATGTTGGGAATAATTGAAGGTTACAGGAGAAGGGGGCAGCAGTAGATGAGATTGTTAGAAAGCATCATCAACTCCATGGACATGAGTTTGAGCAAACTACGAGAGATAGTGAAGAACAGGGAAGACTGGTGTGCTGCAGTCCATGGGTCACAGTCAGACATGGCTTAGTGACTGAATAACAATAGCAAAAAATGATACGGAATTTTATATGAAATTTGGTAATTTATTAAATAACTTAGGTAATGCTTTTCAAAGTTAATTTTCACTATTCCTTATATGTTGCTTTTTATGCATATCTTTATTCATAGATTTTTAGTGCTGTACTTTAAAATTCAGCTTTATAACAACAAAGTTTTACAGCACTGTCATTTATTAGTCAGTCTTAGAACGTATAAGCCTCTTTAAAACAAATGTAGACCTAATGCCCCAGAATCGAAATGCCCTTATTTTTTTTATCCAGTCTGTCTGTGTCATGTTTTACGGGGGTGTTTAATCCATTTATATTTGAAGCTATAATTGACATATATGCATCTATTAGTGGGCTCTCCAGAAGGCCTTAGTGGTAAAGAATTCATTTGCCAATGCAGGAGATGTAGGAGAAGTGGATTCAATCCCTGGGTCAGGAAGATCCCCTGAGGAAGAAAATGGCAACCCACTCAAGTATTATTGCCTGGAAAATTTAATGGATAGATGAATCTAGAGGGTTATAGTCCATGGGGTCACAAAGAGTCAGAAAGGGCTGAGCACACAGTGCATGTACTTACTGTCATTTTCTTAATTGTTTTTATTTTGTTTTTGTAGATAGAAGCCCCTTCAGTATTTGTTGTAAAGCTGGTTTGGTGGTACTGAATTTTAATTTTTGCTTGTCTGTAAAGCTTTTCATTTCTCTATTTATTTTGAATGAGGTTCTTGCTGAGTAGAGTAATCTTGTAGGGTTTTTTCCTTTCTTTTTCTTTTCTTTCTCTGGAACCTCTTAATTCGAATGTTGGTGTTTAATATCGTCCCAGAGCTCTCTGAGACTATCTTTAATTCTTTACATTCTTCATTCTATATTCTGCTCTTCAGCAGTTATTTCCACAATTCTGTCTTCCAGCATACTTATCCATTCTTCTGCCTCAGTTATTCTGCTTTTGACCTTTTATAGAAAAAATTTTAATTTCAGTTATTTTGTTGTTCACTGATTTGCTCTTTATTTGCTCTTTATTTCTTCTAGATCCTTGTTAAATGTACTAAATGATTCTTGTATTTCTTCCATTCTATTTTTGAGATTTTGGATGACCTTTACTATCATTACTTTAAATTATTTTTCAGAGTAGTTTGCCTGTTTCCTCTTTATTCATTTGGTCTAGTGGGTTTTTACCTTGTTACTTCATCTGCACAATATTTCTCTATCTGTTCATTTTGTTTAACTTACTGTGTTTGTGGTCTCCATTCCTCAGGCTATAGGGTCACAGTTCTTCTTGCTTTTGGTCTCTGCCTCCAGTGGGTAAGGTTGGTCCAGTGGCTTCTATTAACTTTGTGTTGGAAGGGACCTGTGCCTGTATTCTGGTGGGAGGAGGTGAGCTTTTTCCCTCTGATGGGAAAGATCATGTGATATGTTGTGTTTTGGGGTGTCTTGCAGCCTGTCTGTGATAACTTAGTTTATGTTCCTGTCTTGTTTGCTATTTGGTCGAAGCATCCAGCACTGGAGGCTGCAAGCACTTGATTGGTACTGGATGATGAATTTGAGTGGAGACCTCTGGAAGTTCTGACTGATTAATATTCCCAAGGGTCAGGAATTCTCTGATGGTCTAGAGCCCTGGACGCAACAACCCCTGGACTCAACAAGTTGGGCTCAGGCCCAACTTTTGATCAGGGAAGCAAGGTCCCACAAGCAGTTTATTATGGTAATAAAAGGGGATAAAAACAAACAAGCAAAAGCAAGAAGCAAAATGAAACCCACAAATGATAAAAACAAAATCAGACAAATAGAAACAAAAATAAAGGAATACACACACACACATACATGAAACCAAAAGCATCCAAAGAAAATAAAGTACAAGAGAGTGACCCAGCTAGCAAATGAAACAAAAAATGCTATCATTAATTAAAAACAAAACTAAGTAAAACACAAAACAGAAAACAAGAGACTAGAGTGTCAATTGAGGAATAAAGCAAATAAAAGAAACAAACAGTGAAAAAAAGATAAAAATAGAAAGATAAAGATAAATAGACATGTATAAAAAGATTTATACATAATAAAAGGGAAAACTGCAAGAAGAAAATAAATATAAGCTAAAAAAAGAAAGAGAAAAAGCAAAAACAGAAAACCACAGAAAACCAAACTAGAAGTAGAAATGTATAAAAGAAATAAAATGTGTGATTAAAAATAATTCACAAGAGCCTAAATAGAGATAATAATGTAAACAGCAACCAAAACAAAGAAAGAAAAAGATAATAGAAAAAAAAAAAAAAACCCAGAACCAACGGCAAAGCAAATCAAAACATAAAAATTATAAATGTTTTTCTCAGGTCTCAGCTGTCAATGTCCTTTCCCCCACTGTGAATCACCGCCTACTTCCACCTCCCTAGGAGTCCCTTTAGTACTGAGGAAGGCTGGTCTGTGAACCTGCTGTGAGGACAGCTCAGACTCTACTCTTGTCCTACTTTCATGTGTACTTGGTTCCAACTTCCACAGCTGCCAGAGTTAGAGTGTTATCTTTTGTGGGAACACTCATTGTCCTTTTATATATTCCATAGGCACAGAGTCTAACTAGTTGATCATGTGGATTTAATCTGCATCTTGTACAACTGGTGGATCCCTTCCTTAGTTGTTCCACCCCTGAAGCTCAATTGTTTTATTCCCACTTCTGGATGTAGGCCATCTATAGGAATTCACACCCAAGGCTGCCCTGGAGGGTTGGGTCTGCCCTAGTGAGGTCCTTTCATGGAAGCGGTGTGGCTGTTTGGATCATGGGGACTTCAGCAGTGCCAGGTACACAGGGAAGTCAGTGGCCATGGGTGCAGGAAATATGGCTCTTTAAGGAGTCTTTTCTACCCTCTGCAGCTGGTACTCAAGGGTTTCATGGCTGGTCTTTCTCTATTGCTTGACACATCAGGCACTAAAAAGTCTACCCTCATTGGGGTATTCCTCCATTGATCAGCTGCCCATAACTGGCATGTGGGGAGGGAGAGGCTATAATGGTGGTTTCATTCCCCATTGTGACTTAGCAGTAGCACTCTGCCTCCATGGCCACCTGGCTTTCCTCAAAATGCATTCCTCACTGCAAATTTCCACCCTACCATCTCCTTGTGCCCTCTGCCCACATCAACAGCAGTCCTCACCCTGAGATTTCTTTCGAATACACATGCTCCAGCTCCCAGTCACCACTGGTGACTCCAGTAAGTGACTAAGTATGTCCACCAGTTGACTCCAGTCCCTGTCTGTTGTAAGTAGGGCCACAGTATGGATCATCTGTGTGGTTCTCACACCATTCAGACTGTCACAAATCAGATTTGTCACTCTCTCACAGCCTCAAATGCTTCCTTTCTCTCCCATCCAATTGGTCCAGATGTGAGGATCTCTCCTTTGCTTCAGCTTCCAGGTGGTACCTGCACCACCCTCAGGTACAGGTCCAATCACACTCACTCTGCTCTTCCTTCTCCCTTCTTCCTTTTTCCTATCAAGTTGTGCATGGATCTATATATTTCTTTCCAGTGGTCAGGGAGACTTGCCAGTACTCAGCTGGTGCTCTGTGACAACTTCTGCCTCTGAAGAGGTATTCTTGGTGCATCCATGGAGAGAGATATATTCCACATTCTTCTACTTCTCCACCATCTTGTTGACTTTCCTTATTGTATTTAAAAAACAAACAAACAAACAAACAAAAAACTTTCTTTCTTCTTCTTTTTTTGACCACACTGTGCAGCATGCAGAAACTTAGTTCACAGGTCAAAGATTGAACCCATACCCCTTGCAGTGGAGGGGCAGAGTCTTAAATATTGGACTGTCAGGGAAGTCCCCATCTACTGTATTTTCAGTTTCAGGTATTGTATTCTACAGTTGTTTCTGGTTCTTTTTTTGTTCTCTAATTTCTTATTAAAATCTCCCTGTATTTATCTACATTTCCCCTAATTCAGTTAGCATTCTTAATACTGTTTTGGACTTTTTGTTTCATTTGTTGGTTTTTCAAGGTTTTATTTGTTTGTTTGCTATTCTTCTTCTTCTTTGTTCTTTTGTTTGAAGAAATTCCTTCTGTCTTTTTACCTAACTTTATGAAATTAGGTAAAAAAAAAATACCTCTACCAGCCATGAAGGCCTGTGCTTGTGTGGGAGCACCCTTATGTCGTCTTTATGTCTCTGTAGCTTTGCTAAGATATGGGTCTGAATTGTATATAGTGTGTGTCTTTTCCTGGGTATGCTGGTAGCCACTGACTTGGTGGGGGCTTCTCTTGTGTCTCAGCTGGTAAAGAATCTGCCTGTAATGCAGGAGACCTGGGTCTGATTCCCTGGAGAAGGGAAAGGCTATCTACTCCAGTATTCTGGCCTGGAGAATTCCATGGACTGTATAGCCCATGAGGTCGCAAAGAGTCAGGCACAACTGAAGGACTTTCACTCACTCACTCATTGCATTGGTGGAAGGCATGGCTGGACATGGAAAGGTTACAGCCAGAGCAAGGTGCAAGCTAGGTCTTCTGCTCTCAATGGCTATCACTGCTCACACTACTCAATGTGATCTGTGTGTATTTCTACATGGCTCAAACTGTGTGTGAACCTGGAAGTCAGAGTCTGTTGGTAAAATCTCTATTTTCTATCTCTGAAAGCTAGTTAGTTTCACACTAGAAGTGACTTGAAAACTCTTTGGTTGCTTTTCTACCTTTCAGTGCAACACTTTATTTAACCTAACAAGTGATTTTTGTGAATGGAATCAGACTGCTGGAACTTCTTGTTAGGAGATCCACTCAGAGTCCATTTTACCTACCCAAGTTAATTATAGCTAGAGTACTAACTAGTCACAGAAGCTCTGTTCAAAGCACTGTTCACAAGGAAGCACCCAGTGTGTCCTGTTTGAGTCTTTACACTACTCAGAAACATGCTGAGTGAGAATCTTGAAATCTGAGACTCTTGGCAAAGCTGTATTTAGTGCCTCTGAAAGCTAGTTAGTTGTAGACTGAAAGTCCCTTGAAAAAATGCTGTTGTTGTTGTTTCTTAGTTCAGTTCCATGACTTCCTTAGTCTAACTCTTGAGTTTTTGAAAGAAACAGTTTTCTTGGAGCCTTGTTAAGTGGTCATCTCAAAGTACATTTTCACCAAACCAGGTTAGTTATAGTTAGAGTACTACTATTCGCACAACTCTCTAATCAAAACAGTGTTCACAAAGAAGGATCTAGTGTGTCTTGTTTAAGTCTCTACACTGTTCAGAAACATGCTGTGTGTGAATCTTGAAATTGGAAACCCATCTTTAAAGCTGTATTCTCTGCTTCTGAAAGCTAGTTAGTTATAGACTGATTAGTTGAAGAATACATGTTGTTTTTGTTCTATTCATTTCAACCACTTCCTTAGTCTAACCCTTGACTATTACAAAAGGAATGGGCTTGGAAATAATTGTTAGGATGTCCTCTCAAAGTATATTTTCACCAAGCCAGGTTAGTTATAAGTATACTACTAACTAGCCACATAACTCTGTGGTCAAATCAGTACTCTCACTGAAAGAACCAGAAGTCTTATTTCTGTCTTTGCATTCATTCATTAGGAACATTCTGTGTGTGAACAATGACATCAGACGCTCTAGGATAAAGCTGTTTTTTTTTTTTTTTTGTTGTTGTTGTTTTGTTTGTTTGTTTGTTTGCCTCTTGATAATCATAGAATGAAAGTTAGTTGGAAAACACTTTGGTTGCTTTTGTTGTATTACATTCAACAATTTTCTGAGACCAAGCATTGTGTTTTCCTAAAGAAACATGCTGCTTGGAATAATTTGTTAGGAGGTCCTCTCTAATTGCATTTTTCCCCTAACCAGGTTAGTTATGAATATAATACTAGCTACTCACAGAACTATGTTCTCAAACCTGTATTCACAGTGAAGGAATGTGTGTTGTGTTTGTCTTTGCATTCATCAGGAACACTCTGTGTGAATGTTATAAAATTTGTTGGTAGCTTTCATTGTATTCATTTCAACAAATTCCTTCATCTAGCCCTTGAATTTTATGTAGGAAACAACTGCATGGAACTCTTTGTTAGGAGGACATCTCAGAGTATAATTTCACCTAATCAGTAGTTTTGTTACTTCTAGCATGTACCAGTCCCAAACTCTGCTCAAACCAGTGTTTCCAAGGAAGGATCCATTGTTTCCTTTTTCAGTTCCTATGTTGTTCAGAGTGGATTTTGGAAGCAGAGCCTCATCAAAAAGTAGTACCATCTACCTCTGAAAGCTACTTAGGTACAGACTGACAGGCAATGAATACTTCAGTTTCATTTGTTTTATTAGGTCAACAGCTCCCTCAGTCTAACACTTGAGTTGCAGGTCAGAATCAGCCTGCCTAGAACTCCTTGTTAGGAGGTCAGTTTAGAGTGACCTATCACCTACCTGGGTTACCTACCTTTAGAGTGACCTTTCACCTACCTGAGTTACTCACTAGTCACAGAACCCTCTTGTCAAACCAGTATTCTCCCTGAAGGAAGCAGTGTGCTTTGTCTGTATATTTCATTCATCAAGAGCGTTCTCTGTGTGTGTGAGCCTTGAATGATGTTCCTCTTTGCCTAAAGCTGTATTTTCTGCCAGAGAAAGCCTGTTAGTAATGGACTGAAAGTTTGTTGAAAACCACTTTGATTGCTTTTCTTTTATTCAGTTCCACAACTTCCTTAGGCTAACCCTTGAGTGTTCCAAAAGGAAAGGGCTGATTGGCTTGGAAATAATCATTCAAGGAGGTCATCTCTGACTGCATATTTCCCCTAACCAGGTTAGTTCTTAGTATATATAATACTTAGTATACTTAGTAATATACTTAGTATACTTAGCATACTTAATATACTTAGTATACTTAGTAATACTTAGTATATATAATACTCACAGAACTTTGTGCTCGAACCTATATTCACAATGAAGGAACCAGTGTGCTCTGTTTGTGTCTTTACATTTATTAGACACATTTCATGTGTGAATGTTGTAAAACTCATTGGTTGTTTTTATTGTATTCAGTTCAACAAATTATTTCATCTATCCTTTGAGTTTTCTGAAAGAAACACACCACTTGGAATTCCTTGGTAAGAGAACGTCCCAGAGTACACTTTCACCTAACCAGATTACTTAAAGATATAGCATCAACTATTCCCAGAATTCTACTCAAACCAGTGTTCCCAAGGAAAGATCTATCATGTGCTGTGTAAGTTTCTGCAATGTTCAGAGTCATGCTGTGAGTGAATCTTGGAATCCGAGCCTCATCACTAAAGTTGTACCATCTACCTCTGAAAGCTAGTTAGTTGCTGACTGACAGGCAAAAAATACTTTGGTTTCTTTAGATTTATTAAGTTCACTGGTTTTCTTAGTCTGACACTTGAGTTTTTTCTAAGAAACAGCCTCCTTTTAACTCCTTGTTAGGAGTTCATCTCAGATTCCACTGCCACCTATCCAGGGTAACAGGGATAGTACTAAATAGTCCCAGAATTCTCCTCAAACCAGTGTTCACAAAGGAGGATCCAGTGTGTCCTGTTCAACTCTCCACAACTTTCAGAAATATGCTGTGTGTGACTCTCTGAATCCGAGCACATCACTAAAGCTATACATTCTGCCATGGAAAGCTAGGTGGGTATAGAATGCAAGTGAGATGGAAAGAACCTTGGTTTCTTTCTCTTTTTCTTTACTCAACTCAGCAACTACCTTAGTCTAACCTGTGACTGATTTGTAAGACACGTATAAGAAAATAAAGTCTGTCACTGTTTACATAGTTTCCCCAAATATTTGTCATAGTTAAATAGTTGAGTTTTCAATGAATCAGGTGGGCTTCCCTGGTAGCTCAGGGGGTAAAGCGTCTGCTTGCAATGTGGGAGACCTGGGTTCGATCCCTGGGCCAGAAAGATCCCGTGGAGAAGGAGATGGAAACCCACTCCAGTATTTCTGCCTGGAAAATTCCATAGACGGAGGACTGGTAGGCTAAAGTCTGTCAGATCCCAAAGAGTCAAACATAACTAAGCACTTCACTACTTATGAATCAGGCTGCTTGTCACTTCTTGCTGCGAGGTCATCTGACAGTATGCTTGACCTAATCAGGGTTAAAAATAGACTTGGTCATCCACATCCATAAAGCACTCTCCACTGATATATTTGCTCAGCAAACAGTACAGTGTTGTAAACTAGGAGTGTCTTCACGCAGCTCTAAATGTGCAGGGAAATGTGTTATCTTGAGGGTGGAAATAAAGGCATTATGGCAAAATCAGTATACTCCTGTGAAAGCTGGATAGTTGCAGCTTCAAACCAGCCACAAAAACACACTGGGTGATATTTCTTTATGACAACAGCTTTGGTCCATTATTTGAGTTTTCTGAAATGAGCATATTGCTGGCCACTTCTTACTGGGAAGACATCACCCAGTTCAGTTTCACTGAACTTGGCTAACAACAGGTATGGGAGTCAACACTCACAGAACACTCCCTGCTGGACTCTCAGAACACTCCCCTCTGAATGCTTTACTCATGGAAGGGTGTCATCTGTCCTTGGGCTTTCTTAGACAACTTTCTAACTACAGGGACATTTGTTTCTGTTCACATGGGATTTGCAGCCTAATGGCAGAGGCAGCATGTTTTGTGTGACTGCAGGATGGTTGCCATTTTAGGCCTGAAAGAAATGCACACGGATTCATTCTCCTCTTATTAGGGCCACAGCATTGATGAAGTATATGGATGTTCTCAAAGCCCAGGCACTGACTTATTAATGCTACAAAGTCATCTGACAGTGTAATTTCACCCACTCAGGGTAACAACAGGTAAGGCAGAAGCACTCACAGAAACTCTTCCCTGAACACTTTTCTAAGGGAATGAAAGGTCTGGTGTGATCTTGGAGTGCCTTTGTATATTTCCACAACTGTGCAGAAACATTTTTCTGAACCTAGAACTCGGTGCCTGAAGAGAAAGAAACATTTTTGCCAAGTGAATCTGGAATACTTGCAGTCTCCAACCTGATGGAAAAACACATTGGTACATTTTTCCCTTCTTTATGACAGCCAGTTTCATCAAATATTTATATCTTCTGAGGGAAACACACAGCTTGCTCTTTCTTGTTGGGAGTTCCTCTGACAGTACAGTTTTACCCTCATCCAGGTAAAAAAAGATACAGTAGTCAACATCCACAGATAACTACATTGTGTCTTAGGCATAATTTACTCAGCTTGGAAACTGAGGGAGACATGTTTTTGTGCACCTGGAATTGGAGTATGATGTCAAAAAGCAGTAATTTGTCTTGCATATAACCTGGATAGCTTCAGCATTCGACCTGCCAGAGAAACACATAGGCATATTCTACTCTTCAACCCTAGAATAGCTTTGGTGAAGTAGTTGAAGTTTAAAGGAATCAGGTGGGCTTCCCTGGTTAACCTTCTGCCTGAAACGTGAGTGGGAGACATGGGCTTGATTCCTGGGTTGGGAAGATCTCTTGGAGAAGGAAATGGCAACCCACTCCAGTACTCTTGCCTAGAAAGCAGTCATTTCCACTGTGAAACCTGTAGAGTTGCAGCACCCAACCTGTCAGAAAAACACACAGGCTCATTCTACTCTTCAATACTAGAACAGCTTTCTTTAAGTAGTTGAGTTTTCAGTGAATCAGCCCGGCTTCCCTGTTGGCTCAGAGGGTAAAGCATCCAACTGCAGCATAGGAGACTGGGCTTGATCCCTGAGTCAGGAAAATCCCCTGAAAAAGGAAATGGTAACTCTCTCCAGTACTCTCACCTGCAAGCTATAGTCCATGGGATGACAAAGAGTTTCACATGACTGGGCAGCTTCACATCTCATGAATCAGGCTGATTGCTACTTCTTGCTGGAGGTCATCTCACAGTGCATTTCAGTTTCACCTAATCAAAATAAAATAGGCTTGGACATCCACATTCACAGAGCACCCTTCAATGATATCTTTGCTCAGTACACGGTACAGTGTCTTTACACTAGGACTGTCTACACAGCTCTAAATGTGCAGGAAATTGTGTTATCTTGAAGCTGGAAATCCAGCTGATATGGCAAAATCAGTATATTTCTCCTGTGAAAGCAGAATAGTTGTAGCCTCCAACCAGCCAGGAAAACTCAAAACTCACTGGAGGCATGTCTCTGTTCATTATGACAACAGCTTTGGTCAATTATTTGAGTTTGCTGAGAGGATCATGCTGCTTGCCACTTTTTACTAGGAAATCATCTCCCAGGCCGTTTCATCAAATTAGGGTGACAACAGGTATAGCAGTCAACACTCAGAAAATCCTCCCCACTGAAGTCTCAGAACACTCCCCACTGAACTCTTTACTCTTGGAATGATGCAATCTGTCCTTGGGCTACTTACACAGCTCTTTAACTACGGGGACATTTGTTCTTGTTAACATGGGATTTGGAGACTCATGCTGGAAGCAGCATTTCTTCGTGTGGCTTCAGGGTGGTTGCAGCCTTCAGCCTGAAAGAAACACACATGAGTTCATTTTTCTCTTCTTTACAACCACAGCTCTGCTTAAGTATCTTCATTTGCTGAAAGCACAAGTGCTTGCTTATTCATACTACAAAGTCATCTGACAGTGTCATTTCATCTACTCAGGGTAACAAGAGGTATGGCAGAAGCTCTCACAGAAGATTCTTCTGTGAACTCTCCTCTAAGGCAATGGTGCAGTGTGTTCGAGGAATGTCTTTCCTCAGCTCTGAACCTGTGAGAAAACATTTTCCTGAACCTACAACTCGGGGCCTGAAGAGAAAGCAACTTTTTCGCCTAACAAAACTTGAATAATTGCAGTCTCAAACCTGTCAAAACACCACACTGGGGCATTTTTTCATTCTTTATGACAGCAAGTTTCAGCAAGTATTTGTGTTTTCTGGGAGAATCATGGTGCTTGCCGTTTCTTGCGGGGAGTCCTCTGACAGTACTGTTTTAGCTGATAAGGGTAAAACAGATAAAGAAGTCCATATATATGGATAGTACGCTGTGCCCGAGGAATGAGCTTCCTCAGCTGTGAAACTGGAGGGAGACGTGTGTTTCAGGACCTGGAATTGGCGTATGGCATCAGAAAGCAGTCATTTCCACTGTGAAATCTGTATAGCTGCAGCGTGCCACCTGGTGGAAAAACACACAGTGTCATTCTATCCTTCAATCCTAGAACAGCTTGGTTAAATAGCTGAATTTTCTGTGAATCAGGTGGGCTTCCCTGGTGGCTCAAAGGGTAAAGTGTCTGACCACAATGCAGGAGACAGGGGTTCCATCCCTGGGTCAGGAATATAAGCTGGAGAAGGAAATAGCAGCCCACACCATACTCTTGCCTGGAAGCTGCATTATATGGGATGGCTAAGAGTTGCACACGGCTGGGCAGCTTCAAAGCTCATGAAACAGGCTGCTTGCCACTTCTTTCTGTGATGTCATCTGACAGTATGTTTCACCTAATCAGATGTTATCTTTGCTCAGCACAGGGTACAGTGTCTGTAAACTAGGAGTGTCTTTACACAGCTCTAAATGTGCATGGAAAGGTGTTATATTGAAGCTGGAAATCCAGGCAATAAGGCAAAATTAATATATTCTTCCTGTGAAAGCAGGCTAGTTGCAGCCTCCAACAAGCCAGAAAATCACACTGGAGCATGTCTCTGTTCATGATGACAACAGCTTTGGTCAGTTAATTGAGTTTGCTGAGAGGAACATGCTGTTGGCCACTTCTCACTGGGAAGTCATCACCCACACCACTTTCTCCGAATTAGGCTAACAATAGGTATGGCTGTCAACACTCACTGAACCCTCCCCACTGAATTCTCAGAGCACTCCTCACTGAACTCTTTACTCTTGGAATGGCGCAATTTGTCCTCGGCTCTCTATAAAACTCTCTAACTACAAGGACATTGATTCTTGTTAACATGGGATTTGGAGTCTCATGGCAGAAGCAGAATTTCTTCATGTTACTGCAGGGTTGTTGCAGTCTTAAGCCTGAAAAAAACACACGTGGCTTCATTTTTCTCTTCTTTACAATCACAGCTCTACTTAAGTATCTGCATTTGTTGAAATCACAGGTACTTGCTTATTTATACTACAAAGTTATCTGACAATGTCATTTTGTCCAGTCAGGGTAATGAGATATATGGCAGAAACACTCACAGAACACTCTGCCCTGAACTCTTTTCTAAGGGAATGGTACAGTGTGTTCTAGTAGTGTCTTTGCACAACCCTGACCCTGTTGGGAAACGTTTTTTCTGAAGACAGAACTCAGGATCTGAAGAGAAAGCAGCATTTTCACTTAATGTAACCGGAATCCTTGCAGACTTAAAGATGCCTAAAAAACACTCTCTTTTTATGCCTTTCATTCATTGAAGGAACATAGCTTTCCCAGCATTCTGTTTCCTGAGAGTAACACACTGTTTGAAAATGTTTGGTAACAATTTTCCCTGACTATGTCACCATAGAGAAGAGCCCCACACTCACAAGGAAAAACAAACATCCAAACATCTGTTCCATTTAGTTTTCTGTGTAGGGGAGATCCGATGATTCTAGTTCTATCTGAAAAATTCTTGGATATTGCAAGGACTCACACTGTGAACGTGGATACTGAGTGTGAACCTGGAGTTCTCACATCTTAGAATCTAGACAGTTGCTGATAGATAGATGCCTGAAGAGCACTCTATTTTCTTGCCTTTCATTCATCAAAGGAATGTACATTTCCCAGCCTTATGTTTGCTGAGAGTAATCCACTATTTGCAAATTGCTGCTTGGAGATCAACTTTAAGTAACAATTTCCCCTCACAGGTGACACAGAAGGGAAGGATCAGATAATTACATGGAAAAATAAACACACACACAGACAAAAGAAGCCCAAGTTTCATCAATTTTTCTCTGTAGAAAGTGAAAGGTTGTTGTTGAATCATGACGCCGGGATTCTTGGACTCCAGAGGAGAAGAATTCAATCCGGGGCCAGAGACGAGGCTTGATCGCTCAGAGCTTTTGTGTAATAAAGTTTTATTAAAGTATAAAGGAGATAGAGAAAGCTTCTGACATAGGCATCAGAATGTGGCAGAAAGAGAGCCCCCGTGCTAGTCTTCAGCTGGATGTTATGTAGTCACTAGCAGTCTGTTAATGAAAGAAAGGAATGTCTTAAAACTCAGAATGGCACCAGGCCCCTCACCCATAAGAAGCATTTTGTGATAATCTTGGCACCAAATGGTTCATCTTGGGCCATAAAATGATTAACTTGAATCTTGAAGAAGGGCAGATCACCATACAAATAGTTTCATTTACATAGATTAGAGGAATGATATCTGAGTATAACATACTGGTTTGTCAAGTAGGTTTTGAGCCAAAAGGTGGAACTGACTTGAAGACAGAGTTTGGAGTAAATGCATAGTACATTAGCATAGCTTAAGATAAACATTTCCATAAGAAAAAGGCATTGGTTAACTTCAGGTGAAACCAGGTTTCACTGTGGCAACACAGAATTTTTAGAGAAACCTCTTTTTAAATTTGTATCCCTAGTTTGTTTCCTCCTGCCACTTAAGAGAGATAGAAATGTCTGACACTTGCAGGCTATTTCCTCCATTTGGAGACCCCTGGCCTTCCTGCTTGTTACCCTCTCAGAAGGATTCAGTGATCCTAGGTCTGTCTGGAAAATTCTTGGATACTTCAGGGGCACATACTGAATGTGAACCTGGATACTAGGCCTTGTTGGCAAAATTAGCATTTTCTCTCTTTTGGTCATAGAAGGCTCCAACTTAGCACCTGCTTGAAAATCAGTCCAATTGCTGTTTTCCCACTTATGACAGTAATCAGTTCAGTTCAGTCGCTCAGTCGTGTCCAACTCTTTGCGACCCCAGGAATCAGAGCACGCCAGGCCTCCTTGTCTATCACCAACTCCCAGAGTTCACTCAGACTCATGTTCATCGAGTCAGTGATGCCATCCAGCCGTCTCATCCTCTGTCGTCCCCTTCTCCTCCTGCCCCCAATCCCTCCCAGCATCAGAGTCTTTTTCAATGAGTCAACTCTTCGCATGAGGTGGCCAAAGTACTGGAGTTTCAGCTTTAGCATCATTCCTTCCAAAGAAATCCCAGGGTTGATCTCCTTCAGAATGAATTGGTTGGATCTCCTTGCAGCCCAAGGGACTCTCAAGAGTCTTCTCCAACACCACAGTTCAAGAGCATCAATTCTTCGGCGCTCAGTCTTTTTCACAGTCCAACTCTCACATCCACACATGACCACAGGAAAAACCATAGCTTGACTAGATGGACCTTAGTCAGCAAAATAATGTCTCTGCTTTTCAATATGCTATCTAGGTTGGTCATAACTTTTCTTCCAAGGAGTAAGCGTCTTTTAATTTCATGGCTGCAATCACCATCTCCAGTGATTTTGGAGCCCAAAAAAATAAAGTCTGACATTGTTTCCACTTTTTGTCCATCTATTTCCCATGAAGTGATAGGACCAGATGCCATAATCTTCGTTTTCTGAATGTTGAGCTTTAAGCCAATTTTTCCACTTTCCTCTTTCACTTTCATCTAGAGGCTTTTTAGTTCCTCTTTACTTTCTACCATAAGGGTGGTGTCATCTGATATCTGAAGTTATTGATATTTCTCCCGGCAATCTTGATTTCAGCTTGTGTTTCTTCCAGTCCAGCGTTTCTCATGATGTATTCTGCATATAAGTTAAATAAGCAGGGTGACAATATACAGCCTTGACGTACTCCTTTTCCTATTTGAAACCAGTCTGTTGTTCCATGTCCAGTTCTAACTGTTGCTTCCTGACTTGCATACAGATTTCTCAAGAGGCAAGTTAGGTGGTCTGGTATTCCCATAGCTTTTATCAAACACTGGGCTTTCTAAAGCAAGCAGGCAGCTTGCAACTCCTTGTGGCAAGCTCATTTCCATTGGAATGTGTACTAAACTAGGTAAAAACAGTGTGGCACTCATCTCTGTTGGACCCACTCCTGCAGCCTGTTTCCTCATGGGCAGTCCCTTATGATGTAGTACTGTGTTCCCAAGGCTCAGAAAGTGAAGGGAAATATCCTGGCTGTGACTCTGGAAATTAGGGCCTGTGTGGAAATGTAGTGCTCTCATATCTTAGAATCTAGACAGTTGCTGAAAGATAGATGCCTGAAAAACACTCTATTTATTGCCATTCATTCAAGGAAGGAACATATGTTTTCCAGCATTTTCTTTCCTGAGAGTAACCAATTACTTGGAAATTTTCATTCAAAGTAAGGAAGAGAGTCAGGCACTAGTGAGGATGAGAATCAGGCCAAAGTAAGGACAAGAGTCAAACCCTGGTGAGGACCACAGGCAACATGTAGTGAATACCAGAATCAGTGCCCAGTGAGGATGAGGCTCGGGGCACACTGAGGTCCAGAGTCAGCCTCTAGTGAGGATGAGTGTCAGGATGCAGAGTGTTTTGCTTCATTGCACAGGTCTCTGCTTTTAACAAGACTCTGTGTTAGTTCCTCACTGGGACCTGTGTCTGGTCCACACTATACCTCACTCTGATCCTCAATAGGGCCTGACTCTGGTCCTCACTGCATGTTGACACTGTTCATTACTGGATATGGTCTTAACTATGATCTGACTCTCGTCCACAATATGAATGACTCTTATCCTCACTAGGGCTTGACCTTCATGCTCACTTAGGCCGTGGTGAGGATGAGACTTAGAGCCTAGTAAGGACCAGAATCAGGATATAGTGGGGACCATATTCAGGCTAGGTGGTGTCCAGCATCAGTGCCCATGGAGGACCAGTGTCAGATCCCAGTTAGGCAAAGAGTCATACTGTAGTGAGCCAAAGAGTCAGGGCACAGGGAGGACCAAGACCAGTGAAACAAGGATCAAGTCAAGTGAAACAAATGTCAGTCAGATGTGAGGCAAAGTGTCAGGCTATAGAGAGGACCAGAGTCAGGACCGACAGAGGACCAGATTCAGGATGTAGAAAGGATCAGAGTAAAGGCATAGAGTTGACCAGGAGCAGAGCCCAGTGAGAAGATAATCAGTGCCTAGTGAGAACCAGACTCAGGGCATACCGAGGTAAGACTCATGTCCTAGTGAGCATGAGTCAGACCCTATCGAGAACCAGTGTCATGCAATAGTGAAGACAAGAGTCAGACTAATGAGGACCAAAATCAGAGCCCAGTGAGGAGCAGTGTCAGTCTCCAGTGAGGACAAGATTAATGACCCAGTGAGGCAAAGAGTCAGGAGCTAGTGATGCAAAGTATCAGGCCATAGAGTACAGATTCAAGCCATGGTGAGGATGAGTCAGGTGAAAGTGAGGATGAGAGTCAGGCCCTATTAGACACAAGGTTCAAGCCCTAGTGATGATGAGGATCATGCTGTAGTGAGGACAGAATCATTCAATGTGAGGACCAGAATCATGGCCTAATGAGGACCAGAGTCAAAGTGAGGCAATGTGGCAGGCCTTAGAGGTGACCAAGTCAGGCCATAGTGAAGACTAGAGTGAGGTATCACTTAGTACCAGGGTCAGGCCGTAGTAAGAACAAGGTTCAGAGCTGAGTGAGCAGCAGTGTCAGTGTCCTGTGAGGACAAGATTTATGACAGAGTGAGGCAAAGAGTCAGGTTGTAGTGATGCAAAGCCTCAACCATAGAGGACAAAGTCAGGCCATGGTGAGGACGAGAGTCAGGCCATGGTAAAAATGAAAGTCAGGCCAAACTGATGACAAGAGTCAAGCCCTAGTGAGGATCAGAGTCAAGAGGTAGTGAGGATCAAAATCATGGCCCAATGAGGATGAGACTCAGGGCACATTGAGGCCCAGGGTCAGATGTAGTCAGGACAAGTGGCAAGATGTGGGCAAGACAACAGTCAGGCCCTAATAGGATGATACTCAGACTGTAATGAGGGCCTGAATCAGGACATAGTGAGGGCCATATAAAGGCTGTAGTGATGTCCAGAATTAGGCCCCACTGAGGACTAGTGTCAATTCCCAGTGAGCCAAAGAGTCAGGGTGCTGTGAAGACCAAAGTCAGACTCACTAAAACAAAATTTCAGGCAATGGTCAGGCAAAGAGTTGCGCTGTCAGACCAGAGTCAGACTGTATAGAGGACCAGATTCAAAATGTAGAAAGGACAAGATTCAAGCCATAGAGTGGGCCAGGATCGGATCCAGTGAGGAACAGACTCAGTGCCTAGAGAGGAAAAGAGTTAGGGTGTAGAGGACAAGAATCAGGTCCTTGTGAGCATGACAATCAGGCCCTATTGAAACAGGAGTCTTGATGTGGTCAGGACCAGAGTTAGGCTGTAGTAAAACCCAAATCAGAGCCAAGTGAGGAATCTCAGTCTCCAGGGAAGACAAGTTCCACAGCCCAGTGAAGCAAAAAGGGCTTTTCCAGCTCGAGAGGAAAGTGTTCTTGCATGTCTGCACAGGAGATGAGGCCTGACTCCCCTGTGGAAACTCCAGAGGCACCCTGAGATCCATGTCAGCACTGGAGAGGAAACCTGAGGTTCTGGCCTCAGCTCCAGATGAGGACCTCGGACCTGGCAGTGGTTGGAGAGGAATCATGAGAGGCCCTTCACAACTTGCATGGAGTCTCGACTTTGTTGAGGCAACACGAGTGGGTCCCTGAGGTCCCCGTCGTAATTCGAGAGGAACCCTGACTTTCCTGCTGCAACTGGAGAAAAACCAGGAGATTCTCCCCTCAACGTGAGATGAGGCCCTTTTCCATGCAGCATCCCGAAGGAAGTCCCACCTTCCCTCTTGAGCTTTGAAAGGGTCCTTGACACCCTTGAGGCAACTCAAGTAGTTCCCCGACATACCCATCTCCACTCGCGAGGAACACCGAGGGTTCAGCCACAACTCAAGAAGAGCACCGGTTTTTCTTCCTCATCTCGAGATGAGGGTCCATTTCCCTGCCTGGTCGGGAAAGGAATCCCAGTGTTCATGTCACATCTCAACAGGAGGCAGTCTCAATTGAAACTCGCAAAGAAATCCAGGGGTCGTGCCACAGTTCCAAAAGACCCAGATGTCCTAATCCACTCCAGATACACCTGACTCCCCTGCACTGACTCAATGGTCACCCCGAGGATCGACTCAAAACACGATGGCAGATGTGACAGTGCCAGGGTCCAGCCTCGGTGGATCCATGGTAATTCAAAGTGGTAATGGTGTGACGAGAAAAAACTTATTTATTTAATTAGAAATATAAAAGTAATTAAGATGAAATAGTATACTCGGAAATTTATTGGAGAAACGTGGCTGAAAACTTTGTTTATGTGGAAAACTAATAAAGTTCCAGACAAGGAACTTGCACCATCTATGTTAGGCCACCAGTGTCCTCTTGAAGAGCGGGGGGTGCCCCACCTTGGGCTCCCTCTCACGTGGATCTTAGAAGCCAGAGCAAGTAACTAAACATGGCGAGCCTCCACACCCCAGATGGGAATTCAGCTATAAAAGGAGAGAAGGAAAATAGACCACACGGGGGAAACCAGTCCAGTGACTGGCCCATCCTCTATTGTTGTAAAGGCCTTTTATACCTTTTATTGTACATGGAGATTAAGGGATAATATAAAATTATGTAGCATCAGTAGCCCTGACTCTTATCAAGACCAGGCTTTTTCTCTGCATACTTAGTTGTATATACAAGTCTTAGGTGATTTACATCATCTTCTGTCCTGAAGGCCAGTTAACATTTTACGGCCCTTTTCTGATAAAGGTTTGTCAACCAGAAGACTTTTTTGTCTTAAAAATGAAGTTCTTCCCAAAGTCTGGTGCCACTCTCAGAAAGCAATAAATAAAGTTACATTCTTACATAGCAAGAACACAAGAGAGGTGCAGTGATATATAACAAAGAAAAGTAATTAAGATAAAAGTCTAGTGTTGCTAACATCAAAACTACTATATTCCTATTTCTATATCCCAGATACATTGATTAATATCTTTCAGGTGCCTAAAAGATAAAGAATATGGAGGCCTGGCAGCAGTCATTGACTCAACAGTGAAAACCCGTCACCAGTATGATTTTTAGCTCTTTAGAAAAGGCTATGTATCTTTAAGATGGTTTAAGCTTGGTGCCTCTCGTGCTTGGGGGGCTGTAAAAAATTCACAAATTGTAAAAAGTCCGAGGGAATCTGTCAGGCAAGTTAGAAAGCCATTAAAGGGGACTCAGACTGATACATTTTTTATATGCAGGAGACTGTTAACTGGAGCCCTAAGTTAATTCTATTTGGAGGCAGGAGTGGAAAGCACAGTACAATTAAATCAGGCCGACTCTGGTTTTTGGGGGGAGATTTACAGGAAAACTCAGGGGGATGCCTGAAGCCAATTCACGCCTTTACATTTTGTCGGGCTTCCTTCCTCATGACCTTTTCCATGGGCGGGATTCCTCACGGTGGCTTCCGGCATGACAGCCCTGTGGCAACTCAAGAGAAAGCCACCAATCCCTATGTCAACTCGACAGGAAACGTGACACTGCTTTTCCAGCTCGAAAGGAAAGCAGATTTGCAAGTCTCCACATGAGACAAGGCCTGACTTCCCTGCAGAATCTAGGGAGGAACCCCGAGATCCATGTCAGCTCTGGAGAAGAAACCTGAGGTTCCAGCCTCAACTCCAGATGAGGACCTCGGCCATGGCAGCAAATGGTGAGGAATCCCCAGAGGCCCCTGGCACCTTGCATGAAGAGTGGACTTTCCTGAGGCAACACGAGTGGGTCCCTGAGGTCCCCATCGTAACTCAAGAAGAAACCCAAGTTGCCTACAGCACTGGAGAAAAACCATGAGAATCTCCCCTCAAAGCGAGATGAGGCCCTGTTTCACTGCAACTTCTCAAGATAAATCCCACGTTTCCTCATGAGCCTCAAAAGTGTCCTTGATACCCTTGAGGCAACTCAAGAAGTTCATCGACATACCTGTCTCAACTTGAGAGGAACACCGAGGGTCCAGCCACAACTCAAGAAGAGCCCCGTTTTTTTGCTCCTCATCTCGAGAAGAAGATCCATTTCCCTACTTCATCAGGAAAGGATTCCTGGCATTCCCATCACACCTCAATGGGAGGCGGTCTCAACTTTAACTTCGAGTGGAACTCCAGGGGTCGTGCCAGAATTTCACAAGACCCTGATATCCCAATCCACTCCATATACGCCTGGCTCCCATGGAATGACTCGATGGTCACACCGAGGATCGACTTAAAACACGATGGCAGGTGTGACAGCCCTGGGGCACCTCGAGGGAAATCCACTGATCCCTATGTCAAATCGCCAGGAATCCTGACACTGTTTTTCCAGCTCGAGAGGAAAGCGGACTTGTGTATCCCCATGAGAAGAGGTCTGACTCCCCTGTGGAGACTCCAGAGGAATTTCCAGATCCATGTCAGCACTGAAGAGGAAACCTGAGCTTCAGGCCTCAACTCCAGATGAGGTCCTTGGCCCCAGCAGCGACTGGAGAGGAACCCCGACAGGCCCCTCACAACTCACACGGAGAGTGGACTTTTCTTAGGCAACACGAGCGGGTCGTTAGGTCTCCGACGTATGTCACAAGGATCACCACGTTTCCTGCCGCAACTTGAGACAAACCAGGAGATTCTCCCCTCAATGCAAGATGAGGCTCTTTGCCACTGCGGCATCTTGACAGAAATCCCACCTTCCCTCTGGAGCCTCGAAAGTGTCCTTGACACCCTTGAGGAAACTCAAGAAGTGCCACGACATAACTGTCTACACTCGAGAGGAACACCGAGGGTCCCGCCACAATTCAAGAAGAGCCCCGGTTAACCCTCCTCATCTCGAGCTGACGATCCAATTTCCTGATTCTTCGTGAAAGGATTCCTGGCGTTCCCATCACACCTCAAGTGAAGGCAGTCTCAACTTCAACCTCGAGAGGAACTTCAGGGGTCCTCCCACATTTCCAAAAGACCCTGATGTCCCAATCCATTCCAGGTACACCTGAATCCCCTGCACTGACTAGATGGTCACACCGAGGATCGACTCAAAAAATGATGGCAGGTGTGACAGCCCTGTGGTATCTCAAGAGAAAGCCACTGATCCCTATGTTAACTCGACAGGAAGCCTGACACTGCCTGCACAGCTCGAAGGCAAGAGGACTTGCATGACTCCACATGAGACGAGGCCTGACTCCCCTGTGGAAACTCCAGAGGAACCCCGAGATTCATGTCGGCACCGGAGAGGAACCCTGATCTTCCACCCTCAACTCCAGACGAGGTCCTCACCCCGCAAGCGACTGGAGTGGAATCCCGAGAGGCCCCTTGCAACTTGTATGGAGACTGGACTTTCCTGAGGCAACAAGTGCGGGTCCCTGAGGTCCACGTCGTAACTTGAGAGGAACCCTAAGTTTCCTGCCAAAACTCAAGGAATACCAGGAGAATCTCACCTCAAATAGAGATGAGGCCCTTTTCCACTGCAGTGTCTTGAGAGAAATCCCACCTTCCCTCTTGAGCCTCGAAAGGGTCCATGACACCCTTGAGGCAACTCAAGGTATTCCAAGACATACCCATCTCCATTTGAGAGGAACACCTAGGGTCCCACCACAACTCAAGAAGAGCCCCGGGTTTCCCTCCTCATCTCGAGCTGAGAGTCCTTTTCCCTGCTCCATCGGGAAAGGAATCCAGGCATTCCCGTCACACCTCAAGAGCAGGCAGTCTCAACTTCAACTCAAGAGGAACTCCAGGGGTCGTGCCACAATTCGAAAGGACCGCGATGTCCCAATCCACTCCAGGTTAACCTGACTCCCCTGCACTGACTCGACAGTCACGCCGAGGATCAACTCAAAACATGATAGCAGGTGTGACAGTCTTGTGGCACTTTGAGAGAAAGATACCGGTCCCTATGTCAACTCGACAGGAAGACTGATACTGCTTTAATGGCTCGAGAGGAAAGCTGACCTGCATGTCTCCACACGAGACTGGGCCTGACTCCCCTGGGGAAACTGCAGAGGAACCCTGAGATCCATGTCAGCACTGGAGAGGAACCCTGACTTGCTGGCCTCAACTCCAGATGAGGACCTCGGCCCCAGTAGCGACTGGAGAGGAATCCTGAGAGTCCCCTCGCAAATCGCATGGAGAATGGACTTTCCTGAGGCAACACGAGCTGGTCCCAGAGATTCCCATCTTAACACGATAGGAGCCCCAATTTTCCTGCTGGAACTCGAGAAAAATCAGGAGATTCTCCCTTCAACGCGAGATGAGGCCCTTTTCTGCTGCAATGTCTCGAGAGAAATCCCACTTTCCCTCATGAGCCTCGAAAGTGTCCTTGACACCCTTGAGGCAACTCAAATGTTCACCAACATACCCGTCTCCACTTCAGAGGAACACCGAGGGTCCAGCCACAACTCAAGAAGAGCCCCATTTTTCACTCCTCATCTCGAGATGAAGGTCCATTTCCCAGCTTCATCAGGAAAGGAATCCCAGTGTTCCCGTCACACCTCAAGAGGAGGCGGTCTCAACTTGAACCTCGAGAGGAACTCCAGGGGTCGTGCCACAATTTCACAAGACCCCGATGTCCCAATCCACTCCATATACACCTGACTCCCATGCAGTGACTCAATGGTCACACCAAGGATCGACTTAAAACATGATGGCAGGTGTGACAGCCCTGGGGCACCTCGAGGGAACGTCACAGATCCCTATCTCAAATCGACAGGAATCCTGAAACTGCTTTTCCAGCTCGAGAGGAAAGCGAACTTGTGTCTCCACATTAGATGAGGCCTGACTCCCCTGTGAATTTCCAGATGCATGTCCGCATTGAAGAGGAAACCTGAGCTTCCGGCCTCAACTCCAGATGAGGACCTCAGCCCCGGCAGCAACTGGAGAGGAACCCCGACCAGCCCCTCACAGCTCGTATGGAGAGTATGGAGAGTAGACTTTCCTGAGGCAACACGAGTGGGTCCCTGAGGTCCCCGTCATAACTCAAAAGGAACCCCACGTTTCCTGCCACAACTCGAGACAAACCAGAATAGTCTCCCCTCTATGCAAGATGAGGCTCTTTTCTGCTGTGGCGTCTTGACAGAAATCCCACCTTCCCTCTGGAGCCTCAAAAGCGTCCTTGACACCCTTGAGGCAACTCAAGAAGTTCCACGACATACCCGTCTCCACTCAAGAGGAGCACCGAGGGTCCCGCCACAATTCAAGAAGAGCCCCGGTTTTCCCTCCTCATCTTGAGATGAGGGTCCATTTCCTTGCTTCTTCGAGAAAGAAATCCTGGTGTTCCCATCGCACCTCAAGAGGAGGCGGTCTCAACTTGAAACTCGAGAGGAACTCCAGGGGTCATGCCACAATTCCAAAAGAACCCGATGTCCCAATCTACTCTAGATACACCTGACTCCCCTGCACTGACTAGATGGTCACACCGAGGATCGACTCAAAAAACGATGGCAGGTGTGACAGCCTTGTGGCACCTGGAGAGAAAGCCACTGATCCCTATGTCAACTCAACAGGAAACCTGACACTGCTTGCACACCTCTAAGGAAAGCGGGCTTGCATGTCTCCACATAAGATGAGGCCTGACTCCCCTGTGGAAACTCCAGAGGAACCCCGAGATTCATGTCAGCACAGGAGAGGAATCCTGATCTTCTGCCCTCAACTCCAGACGAGGTCCTTGCCCCACAAGCGACTGGAGTGGAATCCCGAGAGGCCCCTCACAACTTGTATGGAGACTGGACGTTCCTGCGTCAACATGTGCGTTTCCCCGAGGTCCATGTCGTAACTTGAGAGAAACCCTAAGTTTCCTGCCACACTCAAGGAAAACCAGGAGAATCTCCCCTCAAATCGAGATGAGGCCTTTTTCCACTGCAGCATCTCGAGAGAAATCCCACCTTCTCTCTTGAGCCTTGAAAGGGTCCATGATACCCTTAAGGCAAATAAGGAAATTCCACGACATTGCCGTCTCCAATTGAGAGGAACACCGAGGGTTCCGCCAGAACTCAGGAAGAGCCCCGCTTTTTCCTCCTAATCTCGAGATGAGGGTCCATTTCCCTGCTTATTCGGGAAAGGATTCCTGGCATTCCCATCACACCTCAAGTGGAGGCAGTCTCAACTTGAACCTCGAGAGGAACTCCAGGGGTCATGCCACTATTCCAAAAAACCCCGATGTCCCAGTTCACTTCAGATACTTCTGACTCCCCTGCACTGATTGAACGGTCACCCCGAGAATCGACTCAAAACACGATGTCAGGTGTGACAGCCTTGTGGCACCTGGAGAGAAAGCCACCGATCCCTATGTCAACTCGACAGGAAACATGACACTGCTTGCACACCTCTAAGGAAAGTGGGCTTGCATGTCTCCACATAAGACGAGGCCTGATTCCCCTGTGGAAACTCCAGAGGAACCCTAAGATTCATGTCAGCACCAGAGAGGAAACCTGATCTTCCACCCTCAACCCCAGATGAGGTCCTCGGTACTGGCAGCAACTGGAGTGGAATCCCGAGAGGCCCCTCAAAACGTGTATGGAGACTGGCTTTTCCTGAGGCAACACGTGCGTTTCCCTGAGGTCCACGTCATAACGTGAGAGAAACTCTAAGTTTCCTGCCACACTCAAGGAAAATCAGGAGAATCTCCCCTCAAATCGAGATGAGGCCTTTTTCCACTGCAGCATCTCAAGAGAAATCCCACCTTCCCTCTTGAGCCTCGAAAGGGTCCATGATACCCTTAAGGCAAATTATGAAATTCCACGACATAGCCGTCTCCAATCGAGAGGAACACCGAGGGTTCCGCCAGAACTCAGGAAGAGCCCCGCTTTTTCCTCCTAATCTCGAGATGAGGGTCCATTTCCCTGCTTTATCAGGAAAGGATTCCTGGCATTCCCATCACACCTCAAGTGGAGGCAGTCTCAACTTGAACCTCGAGAGGAACTCCAGGGGTCATGCCACTATTCCCAAAGACCCCGATGTCCCAATCCACTTCAGATACTCCTGACTCCCCGACACTGTCTCCATGGTCACCCCGAGAATTGACTCAAAACACGGTGCCAGGTGTGATAGCCTTGTGGCACCTGGAGAGAAAGCCACTGATCCCTATGTCAACTCGGCAGGAAGCATGACACTGCTTTTCCAGCTGGAGAGGAAAGTGGCTTTGCATGTCTCCACACGAATTGAGGTCAATATATGTTGTGTTCAAATGTCAACCCTATCTAATTGTGCTTGTAACTGTAACTACTTATTGGTATTATAATAATGGTCTTGCTGTGTTAAAACAACTACAAGATTTAATGCTATCAGGAGAATTTGTGGGCTTACTAATCTTAAGGATTTCTGCTTTAATAACAACAATTACTACTGTTACTGCTATTGTTACTGCTACCGTTACTGTTACTGTTACTTTGGCAGCAATATCATTGCCTCAATATGTGCATACTGCCCAATATGATGAAAAATCATATTTTAGGTGTTTGGAACAGGTCAGATATTGGTTTAGATTTAGTGAATCTTCATAATTTGATACAGATGATGGAACACTCCCGATGGATTTTACTGCTTCAGGGGCAGCTAATGACTTATTCCACACCTTCTCTAACTTAATTTCGGGGAAGAACATTCTGTCTACTATTTTCAGCTATGCTGCTCTGGGTGCTCTCCTTTTGTTTTTCATAATAATTTTTCCTTGTATTGTCAGGATTTTTCGACAGAACATTCAGAAGCTCACACTGAACTATATTTGGCTGTCTTAAGAAATATAAATGGGGGAGATGCTGGAAGCCAGCACAGGAGATCCCACCCAGGACAAGGTCATGCGTAGAGACCTGACAGGGCAAGGTGAGTCAGGTCTCAAGGGGTCCTCTGGCTGAGCATCTACCCTGAAACGAAAATCTGTCTGTTTAATGTATGCAATACTATCCTCTTCTGACATTACAAGTGGCTATCCCCAACCACGTTTCTCTGGAAAGAGTTAACTTAGAGCTCCAACTGGTCTCCTTCATATGAAAGGACTGTCTCAGCTCAAATCCCTCTGATTGCTCTCTAACTTGCCTGACAGGTTCCCTCGGACTTTTACAACTTGTGAATTGTTTACAGCCCCCCATCTGCTAGAGGCATGCAGCTTAAAGCATCTTAAAGATATAGAGCCTTTTCTAAAAAGCTAGAAATTATATTGGTGATGGGTTCCACTGTTGAGTCAATGACTGCTGTAATGCCCCCATATTCTTTATCTTTAGGCACCTGAAGGATATTAATCAATATAATTGGGATATAGAAAAAGGAATACAGTAGTTTTAATGTTAGCAACCCTAGACTTTTGAGTTAATGAATTTTCTCTTTGTTATAAATCACTGTACTCCTCTTTCCTTGTTATAAATTGCTGTGTCCTTGCTATGTAAGAATGTAACTTTATTTAGTGCTTTCTGAGAATGGCACCAGACTTTGGGAAGAACAACACTATTAAGGCAAATAAGTTTTCTGATTGACAGACTCTTATCAGAAAAGCGCTGTAAAATATTAATTGGCCTTCTGGCCAAAAGATGATGTACATCACCTAAGACTTGTGTATACAGCTGGGTATGCAAAGAGAAAGCCTAGTCTCAATACGATTTAGCACTGATGACACTGCATAATTTTGTATTATCCATTGATCTCTATATACAACCAAATGAGTAAAAAGCCTTTTTGGACAATAAAGATAAGCCAGTCACTGGAAAGATTGGTTTCTCCCGTGTCGACTCTCTCTCTCTCTCTCTCTCTCTCTCTCTCTCTCTCTCTCTCTCTCTCTCTCTGTCTCCCTCTCTCTCCATCTCCTTTTCAGGTTGAATTCCCATCTGGCGGGTGGAGTATCACCATGTCTACTTACTTGCCCTAGCTTCTAAGACCCACTTGAGAGGGAGCCCAAGGCGGGGTTACCATCGCTATTCAAGCAGGCGCCAGTTGCCTACATAGATGTTGCAAACCTCTTGCCTCGGGGTTTTATTAGCTCTCCACGTATCCCAAGTTATTCAGCCTTTTTTCTCCACTAATTTTCCTACTATAATATTCTATCCTAATCTTTATATTTCTAATTAAATAATTTTTTCTTAGATGCCAACTCTGTCTCCCCTTCGAATTCCCTGGATCTACCAATGCTGGACTCCACAATGTGATGTCCAAATTTCCCCCAGATACACCTGATTCCCGTGTACTGACTCGACTGCCATCTCGAATATTGACTCATAACATGATGGCACGTTTGACAGCCCTGTGGCACCTCAAGAGAAAGCCACAGATCCCTATGTCAGCTAGACAGGAAGCCTGACTCTTCTGTACACCTCGAGAGGAAAGCGTACTTGCATGTCCCCAAAGAGATGAGGCCTAACTGCCCAGTTGAAACTCCATGGGAACCCCGAGATCCATCTCAGCACTGGAAAGGAACCCTGAGTTCCAGCCTTAGCTCAAGATGAGGACCTAGGACACTGCACCGAATGGAGAAGAATCCCGAAAGGCCTCTCACAACTCGCGTGGAGACTGGACTTAACTGAGACAACATGAGCGGGTCCCTGAGGTCCCTGTCATAACTTGAGAGGAACGCCACGTTTCCTGCCACAACTCAAGAAAAAACAGGGGATTCTCCCCTCAATGCAAGATATGGCCCTTTTCCCTGGTGGCATCTCGAGAGAAATCCCACCTTCACTCTTGAGCCTTGAAAGGGTCCATGACACCCTTGATGTAACTCAAGAAGTTCCCCAACATATCTGTCTCCCCTCGAGAGAAATACCAAGGGTCCTGCCACAACTCAAGAAGAGCCGCGTTTTTCACCCCTCATATTGAGATGAGGGTCATTCCTCTGCTTCATCGGGAAAGGAATCCCTGCGTTCCCATTGGACCTCATGAGGAGGCGGTCTCAACTTTAAAGTTGAGAGGAACTCCAGGGGATGTGCCAGCTTTCCAAAAACCCGGATGTCCCAATCCACTCCATATACACCTAATTTCCCTGCAATGACTCGACTGTCACCCCAAGTATCTAGTCAAAACACGATGGCACATGTGACAGCCCTGTGGCACCTCGAGAGAAAGCCACAGATCCCTATGTCAACTCGACAGGAACCATGACACTACTGTTACAACTCGAGAGGAAAGCGGACTTGCATGTCTCCACACGAGTCGAGACCTGACTTCCATGTTGAAACTCCATAGGAACCCTGAGATCCATGTCAACACTGGAGAGGAACCCTGAGTTTCCGGCTTCAGCTCCAGATGAGGACCTAGGACCTGTCACCTACTGAAAAGGAATCCCGGGAGGCTCCCTCGCAATTCTCATGGAGATTGGACTTTCCTGAGGAAACACAAGCGGGTCCCTGAGGCCCCCATCATAACTCAAAATGAATCACAAGTTTCCTGCCTCAACTCGAGAAAAACCAGGAGATTCTCCCCTCAACGTGAGATGAGGCCCTTTTCCGCTGTGGCGTCTTGAGAGAAATCCCATCTTCCCTCTTGAGCCTTGAAGGGTCCTTGACACCCTGGATGCAACTCAAGAATTTCCCCAAAATACCCGTCTCCACTCGAGAGGAACACCGAGGGTCCGGACACAACTAAAGAAGAGCCCCATTTTTCCTTCCTCATCTCGAGAAGATAGTCCATTTCCCTGCTTCGATGGGAAAGGAATCCTGGCCTTCCCGTTGCACCACAAGTGGAGGTGATCTCTACTTGAAAGTCGAGAGGAATGCCAGGGGTCATGCCACTATTCCAAAAGACCCTGAATGCCGGGAGCAGGCATGGGAGATCCCATCCAGTACAAGGTCATGCATAGAGACCTGATGGGACAAGGCTAGTCAGGCCTCAAGGGGTCCTCTGCCTGAGCATCTACCCCAAAACCAAAATCTGTCTGTTTACTGTCCGCTATACTAAACTCTTCTGACAATACAGTGGGCTATCCTCAACCACCTTTCTCTGGAAAAAGTTAACATAGAGCTGCAACTGGTCTCCTCCATATGAATGGAGTGTCTCAGCTCAAATCCCTCTGATGGCTCTCTAACTTATCTGAGAGGTTCCTCCGGACATTAACAACTTGTGATACAGCAGCCCCCAACTGGGAGAGGCATGCAGCTTAAAGCATCTTAAAGATATAGAGCCTTTTCTTAAAAACTAGAAATTATATTGGTTATGGGTTCCACTGTTGAGTCAATGACTGCTGCAAGGCCTCCATATTCTTTATCTTTTAGGCACCTGAAGGGTATTAATCAATGTAATTGGGATATAAAAAAAGGAATACAGTAGTTTTAATGTTAGCAACACTAGACTTTTGAGTTAATGAATTTTCTCTTTGTTATAAATCACTGTACTCCTCTTTCCTTGTTATAAATTGTTGTGTCCTTGCTATGTAAGAATGTAACTTTATTTAGTGCTTTCTGAGAATGGCACCAGACTTTGGGAAGAACAACACTATTAAGAGAAAAAAGTTTTCTGATTGACAGACTCTTATCAGAAAATGGCCTTCAAATGTTACTTTGCCTTCTGGCCAGAAGATGATGTACATCACCTAAGACTTGTGTATACAGCTGGGTATGCAGAGAGAAAGCCTGGTTTCGATAAGAGTCATGGCTGCTGATGTGCATAATTTTGTATTATCCATTGATCTTTATGTACAACCAAAAGTATAAAAAGCCTTTCCAGATAATAAAAGATGGGCCAGTTACTGGAAAGTCTGATTTCTCCCGTGTCAATTCACTCTCTCTCTCTCTCTTTCTCCCTCTCTCTCCATCTCCTTTTCAGGTTCAACTCCCATCTGGGGCGTGGAGACTCACCATGTATATTTACTTGCCCTAGCTCCTAAGACCCATGCGAGAGGGAGCCCAAGGCTGGTCACCCTCTGATGTACAAGCGGGCTCCGGGGGCCTATGTAGATGGTGCAAACCTTTTGTCTCAGGGTTTTATAAGCTCTCTGAGTAACCCAAGTTATTCAGCCTTTTTTCTCCGCTAATTTTCCTACTATACTGTTCTATCCTAATCTTTATATTTCTAATTAAATATTTTTTCCTATGATGCCAACTCCATCTCCCCTTTGAATTCCATGGATTCACCAAGTCTGGACCCCAGCACTCTATGTCCCAAACCACTCCAGACACATGATTCCCCTGCACTGACTCGACACCCCGAACATCGACTCATAACACGATGGCATGTGTGACAGCCCTGTGGCACCTCAAGAGAAAGCCACGGATCCCTATGTCAACTCGACAGTAAGCCTGACACTACTGTTACAGCTCGAGAGGAAAGTGGACTTGCATGTCTCCACAAGAGTCCTGACTCTCCAGTTGAAACTCCATAGGAACCCTGAGATCCATGTCAGCACAGGAGATGAAACCTGAGGTTTCAGCCTCAGCTCCAGATGAGGACCTAGAACCCGGCAGCGACTGTAGAGGAATCCCGAGAGGCCCTTCACAACTCACATGGAGAATGGACTTTCCTGAGTCACCAGGAGAGGGTCCCTGAGGTCTCTGTCTTAACTACAGAGGAACAGCACGTTTTCTGCCACAACTCGAGAAAAACCAGGAGATTCTCACTTCACCGCGAGATATTATCCTTTTCCACGGGGGCATCTCGAGAAATATTCCACCTTCCCTCTTGAGCCTCGAAAGGGTCCTTGATACCCTTCATGTAACTCAAGAAGTTCCCCGACAAACCCGTATCTACTCGAAGGAAAGCCGAGGGTCCTGTCACAACTCTAGGAGAGACCCATTTTTCCCTCCTCATCTCGAGATGAGGGTCCATTTCCCGTTGGCAAAGGAATCCCGGCGTTCCTGTTACACCTCAAGAGGAGGCGGTCTCCACTTGAAAGTCGAGAGTAACGCCAGGGGTCATGCCATCATTTCAAAAGACCTGATGTCCCAAACCACTCTAGATACACCTGATTCCCCTGCACTGACTCAACTGTCATCCTGAGGGTCGACTCACAACACGATGGCATGTGTGACAGCCCAGTGATGCCAGTGGCATCTCGAGAAAAAGCCACAGATCCTTATTTCAACTTAACAGGAAGCCTGACACTACTATTACAGCTCGAGAGGAAAGTGGACTTGCATGTCTTCACATGAGACAAGGTCTGACTCCCTTGTGGAAACTCCAGAGGATCCCCGAGTTTCATGTCAGCACTGGAGAGGAACCCTGAGGTTCTGGCCTCAGCTCCAGATGAGGACTTAGGATCCAGCAGCAACTGGGGAGGAATCCTGAGAGGCCCCTCGCACCTCACATGGAGACTGGACTTTCCTGAGGCAACATGAGAGGGTCTCTGAGGTCCCCATAGTAAGTCGAGAGGAACCCCAAGTGTCCTTCCATAACTCGAGAAAAACAGGAGATTCTCCCCTCAAAACAACATGAGGCTCTTTTACGCTGCAGCATCTCATGAAAAATTCCACCTTCCCTCCTGAGCCTCGAAAGGGTCCTTGACACCCTTAAGGCAACTCAAGAAGTTCCCCAAAAAACCCGTCTCCACTAGAGAGGAACACCAAGGTTCCCATCACAACTCAAGATTAGCCCTGTTTTTCCCTCCTCATCTCGAGATGAGGGTTCATTTCACTGCTTTTTCGGGAAAGGAATTCCGGCCATCTCCTTGCACCTCATGGGGAGGCAGTTTCAACATGAAAGTGGAGAGGAACACCAGGGGTCATGCCACCATTCCAAAAGACCCCAATTGCCTGGAGCCAGCATGGGAGATCCCACCCAGGACAAGGTCATGCAGAGAGACCTGACAGGGCAAGGCGAGTCAGGTCTCTAGGGGTCCTCTGCCTGAACATCTACCCTGAAACCAAAATCTGTCTGTTTAATGTCTGCTATACTATACTCTCCTTACAGGAAACTATACTCAACCACCTTTCTCTGGAAAATGTTAAAATAGAGCTCCAACTGGTGTCCTGCATATGAAAGAAGTGTCTCATTTGAAATCCCTCTGATGGCTCTCAATTGCCTGATAAGTTCTCCGGGACTTTTACAACTTGTGAATTGTTTACAGTCCCCCAACCGCGAGAGGCATGCAGCTTCAAGCATCTTAAAGATATAGAACCTTTTCTAAAAAGCTAGAAATTATATTGGTGGTGGATTTCACTGTTGAGTCAATTCCTGCTGCCAGGCCTCCATATTCTTTATTTTTTAGGCACCTGAAGGATATTAATCAATGTAATTGGGATACAGAAAAAGGAATACAGTAGTTTTATTGTTAGCAACAGTAGACTTTTGAGTTAATGAATTTTCTCTTTGTTATAAATCACTGTACTCCTCTTTCCTTGTTATAAATTGTTGTGCCCTTGCTCTGTAAGAATGTAACTTTATTTAGTGCTTTCTGAGAATGGCACCAGACTTTGGGAAGAACTAAACTATTAAGACAAATAAATTTTCTTGTTGACAGACTCTTATCAGAAATGGGTTGTAAAATGTTAATTGGCCTTCTGTCCAGAAGATGATGTAAATCACCTAAGACTTGTGTATACAGCTAGGTATGCAGAGAGAAAGCCTGGTTTCGATAAGAGTCAGGGCTGCTGACGCTGCATAATTTTGTATTATCCATTGATCTTTATGTACAACCAAAAGTATAAAAAGCCTTTCTGGACAATAAAAGTTGGGCCAGTCACTGGTAAGACTGGTTTCCCCCTTGTCAACTCTGTCTCACTCTCTTTCTGCCTCTCCCTCTCTCTACTCTTCAGGCTGAATTCCCACCTGGTATGTGGAGGCTCACCATGTATACTTACTTGCCCTGGCTTCTAAGACCCACTTGAGAGGGAGCCCAAGGCGGGGCACCCTCCGCTATTCAAGTGGGCGCTGGTGACCTACATAGATGGTGCAAACCTCTTGTCTCGGGTATTTATTAGCTCTCTGCGTAACCCAAGTTATTCAGCCTCTTTTCTCCACTATATTTCCTACTATACTATTCTATCCTAATCTTTATATTTCTAATTAAATAATTTTTTCTAAGAAGCCAACTTTGTCTCCCTTTCAAATTCCCTGGATCCACCGGGGCTGGACCCTGGAAAGTGGCGCCCAGAAGAGGCTATTCAAAGGTAGGTCTCAGAAATGCTCAATAATTTGGGACGGATAGGATGGCCCTCGGGTTTCTAGGACCCCCCCTGCGTAAGATAGGTACGGTTAGAAGGAGTGGGAAGTGTTTAAGGGTTGAAAGAAACCGACGGGTTGAAAGAAACCCCTCCTTAATAAAGGGTAGATGGGTTGAAAGAACCCCCCCCCCCACCTTGGCAGTGGTAGAAGCCTTGACAAGGCAGACTTTTATGGGTTGAAAAGGAAATCTTCCTTGGCTAAGGTAAAACCCTTGACAAGGCAGACTTTTCTATAAATATTAATTTTCTGACACAGCTAACAATGAGTTAAGAGACCGGCAAATCTTTATAGAACTAATTTTTCAACTGTTAAACAAAAGAGAAATTAAAGTTAAAAAGGCTAGTGTTCAATTCTTTTTTAAATTTTTATAAGAGCAATGTCCTTGGTTTCGAGAAAAGGGCACTGTTAATTTAGATACTTGGGTGAAGCTAGCAAAACAGCTAAACACTTATTATACTTTGCATGGGCTTGTAAATGCTTTTGCTCTATGGAATATGATTATAAATGTTCTGGACCCCCGTCTGAGGCTGTTAGATAGCCTATGGGAGAGGTATAACAGTGGATGGTAGTGGGTCTCCACCTTCTGTGCAGATCATATTTTCTGCAATTGATGAAGAAAAGGAGGGATACTGTGCTCTACCTCCCGAGGAAGGAGAGGGTTTACAGGATGCTGCAGCCGGGCGCCCTGGCGAACCCCCTACACCTCTATGCAATCCTTTAAAAATTTATCCAACACTTTCTAATTTAAGGTGACTACCCCACCTCCGCGTGCGCCTCCCCAGGACTTAAGAACTCCCCACTTTGCATCCAAAGCCTCCCAGAACATTGCTTAAGGTTTAAAAAGATAGGGAAATATTTTTAAACAAAGGAGCTTTTAAAACAGAGCCTGCTCCTTGCATAAAACCCCCTTGGGGTGGGGGGGATCACCCAAGTTAAAAAAAAAAAGAGAAAAAGAAAAAAGAAAGAAAAATAATCATAATAAAAAGGATTCTATAAATAAAAAATGTTTCTGTTATGGCCAAAACAGAGACAACAAGCCATGCCAATCAATCCCCAGTAGCTTAGGACTGGACCTCAGCTCCACCACCACAACTATATTAACTGCTGATGTGCTGATTACTCTGATTCCAATGGGAGTGGCTGACCCCCTGCCTGAGAGCATTGTAGGACTTGTGCTAGGGAGTAGCTTACTTTCTTTTCAAGGAATTTCGGTGTTGTCTCGTGTAGTAGATTCTGATTATACTGAAAAAATTAAAGTTTTGGTCTCGCCACCTACTAAAGCTGTGCAAATTAATAAAGATTAAAGAATAACACAACTTTTGCTTTTACCTTATTAGACAAGAAAAACCTTGACTTCTCAAGCTAGGGGCCCCTGAAGTTTTGGATCTAGTGATCTAGCTTTTTGGGTGCAGGGAATTACAGCTTCTAGGCATTTAAAAGATCTTTTAATTCAAGGATATAAAATGTCAGGGCTGTTAGACACTAGAACAGACGTTTCATGCATTGCTGGGAAACACTGGCCCAGCTCCTGGCCAACACATACTACTGAAAATGAGGTGGTGTGATTAGAGAAAGTGATATGCTGGTTGGGAATGCTGCAGAAGAAAAGGTAAGGGAGAGTTTAAAACCTTGGCGAGTAGTGAGTTCCCCGTTGCTGGAGGTATTCAAGCAAAGATTAAATGGTTGTTTGCCATCTAAAAAGCTATAGACCAGATTTGAGTTAGGGAAGGATATCTGGAGAAGCTTATAAAGATATTGTGCAACACTTCTTTATTTGCTTTTCATATTTAAGTCTGCCAAAAGTTTTGAAAACTGATAATGTCCCTTTGAAGCTGCAGAGAGATTGTTTACTAACTTTAAATGAATTCCAAAAATTATTAGGGGATATCAATTGGATACACCCTCATTTAAAACTGACTACTGCAGATTTAAAGCCTTTTGTTTGATTGCTTAAAACACAATCCTAATCCCAGTTCTAAGAGAAAGTTGACTAATGAGACAGTCAGCTCTTGTTAAAGTAGATGAGGCTTAAAATGATCAGTTAATTAGGATTAATATTACCAAAAGATGAGATTAAATTATTCTTGCCACAAAACATACACCTACAGGATGCTTGTGACAAGAAGGCCTATTGGTTCCATCTACCAGTGACCCCCCAAGAAATAGTTCCATCTTATTCTAGCTTGGTGGCACAATTATTTTTAAAAGGAAGAAAAAAATGTGCGGAACTTTTTAGAAAAGAAGTAGCAAATATATTAATTCCATTCAATAAGGATCAACTGCAAGTCTTTTACAAAATAGTGATGATTGGCAAGTTGCCCTGATAGACTTCAGGGGTCAAATTTTGTTTCATTTGCTCTCAAGCCTCCACAGTAGTTAAAAACGCAAAAATATTAAATTGGCAGTTTGATAATTCCTAACTCTAAGCAGATCCTTTGCTCCCCTTTACACTATGGGGCAGGGACGTGCTGTCTCAAATAGGAGTTGCTTGGAAAATGGATTTCTCAATTTCTTAGTTATCAATAGGCAGTACAGTTAACAATACTTTATATATTGTTATAAATACATAATATAAATATATTTGCCTAATTACAGTTTGCCTAATTAGGTATGGGTATAAATAAAATATAATAAAGATATACCTAATTCTATTTATAAATCTGTACTTAATTAATTCGTATATAAATTAATATGTATACTATATATTAAACATATACTGCATAATTATATTATATATATATAATATATATTGTGGAAATATAATATGTATGTGACTGATATTGATTGGTATAGATTGGTGTGCTGTGATAACATATATTATATATATGGTATAACTATATATTGTGTGTGTGACATATATTATTACAGTGCATTGGTTTGTGTTGGTTTGTATTAGTTGTGTGAATGTTGTATTGCTGCAATATATATTAATTAATATGTTAATTATAAAGAGTAATTCAAGTATATTGATTTATATATATTATATGTCAATCAGTTTATATTTATTGCCATACATAAATACATATAGTTCCCTCCATCAGATTTTACAACATGCTCTTTGTAATAAATAATTTAAATGCTGATTCATCTGGAACAATAAAATGCAAAGCCGTTGGTAAAGTGGAAGGACCTCCTCTTCGGACAATGGAAAGGTCCCAACCCATTATTAACTGGCAGTCGAGGATGTGGTTATATTTTTTCCAGAGGATGGAGATTCACCAATTTGGGTCCCAGAAAGGCTGATCGTCATGTCGCAGTCCCTCAGGTACCTGGTTCCTCCACTGCCTCGACCACAAAAAACAAAAATGGAACTCCTCTGCTGTCATGGCTGCATGAAACCGCCACACACCACAAGCCACAGGCAGGGCAGGACTCACTGATGGGACCCAGTGTGCCACGCCAGCCAGCAGGAGAGGCAAGATAAACATCGAGATCCTGGCGGGACTGGCAGAGCTGCTGCAGTGCAAACTTTGAACAGAAAATAATTCTACTTATTCTGTTTTGGCTTCTCTATCCTCTCCTTATGTTTTTCTTTTCACCAGTGATTCCTGAAAACTTAATGTACAAATGGACCTAATGTAGTGTCTTGTGAAAAATGTATGCTTTCATTTTGCTTTACTCCTCAGTATAATGTTTGTTCTTTTGTGGTGTTAAAACGTCCACCCTAGTTTATGGTGCCTGTAACTGTAACTACTTACTGGTATGATAATTATGGTCTTGCTGTGTTAAAACAACTACAAGATTTAATGTGATCAGGACGATTTGTGGGCTTAATAATCTTAGGGAATTCAGCTTTAATAACAATTACTACTGTTACTGCTACTGTTACTGCTACTGTTACTATTACTGTTACTTTAGCAGAAATATCATTGACTCAACAAGTGCATACTGCCCAATATGATGAAAAATCATATTCTAGGTGTTTGGAACAGCTCAGATATTGGTTTAGATTTAGGGAAACTTCCTAATCAGATACAGACCATGGAACACTCCCGATTGGATTTTACTGCCTCAGGGGCAGCTAATGACTTATTCCACACCTTCTCTAACTTTATTTCAGAGAAGGACATTCTGTCTACTATTTTTGGCTATGCTTGTGTGGGTGCTCTCCTTTTGCTTCTCATAATAATTTTTCCTCGTATTGTCATGATTCTTCTACAGAACATTCAGAAGCTCACAACTGAACTACATCTGGCTGCCTTAAGAAATAAAAAAGGGGGAGATGCTGGGAGCCAGCACGGGAGATCCCACCCAGGACAAGGTCATGCATAGAGACCTGACAAGGCAAGGTGAGTCAGGTCTAAAGGGGTCCTCTGCCTGAGCATCTACCCAGAAACCAAAATCTGTCTTTTTACTGTCTGCTATACTATCCTCTTCTGACATTACAAGTGGCTATACCCAAACACGTTTCTCTGGAAAAAGTTAACTTAGAGCTTCAACTGGTCTCCTGCATATGAAAGGGGTGTCTCAGCTCAAATCCCTCTGATGGCAGTCTAACTTGCCTAACAGATTCCTCCGGACTTTTACAACTTGTGAATTGTTTACAGCCCCTCAACCATGAGAGGCATGCAGCTTAAAGCATCTTAAAGATATAGAGCCTTTTCTAAAAACCTAGAAATTATATTTGTGATGGGTACCACTGTTGAGTAAATTATTGCTGCCAGGCCTCCATATTCTTTATCTTTTAGGCACCTGAAGGATATTAATCAATGTAATTGGGATATTGAAAAAAGAATACAGTAGTTTTAATGTTAGTAACACTAGACTTTTGAGTTAATTAATTTTCTCTTTGTTTAGTGCTTTCTGAGAATGGCACCAGACTTTGGGAAGAACAACACTATTAAGGCAAATAAGTTTTCTGGTTGACAGACTCTTATCAGAAAAGGGCCTTAAAATGTTAATTGGCCTTCTGTCCAGAAGATGATGTAAATCACCTAAGACTTGTGTATACAGCTGGGTATGCAGAGAGAAAGTCTTGTCTCGATAAGATTCAGAGCTGCTGACACTGCATAATTTTGCATTATCCATTGATCTCTATGTACAACCAAAAGAATAAAAAGCCTTTCCAGACAATAAAAGATGGGCCAGTCACTAGAAAGACTGGTTTCTCCTGTGTCGACTCTCTCTTTCTCCCTCTTCCTCCCTCTCCTTTTCAGGCTGAATTCCCATCTGGGATGTGGAGGCTCACCATGTATACTTACTTGCCATGGCTTCTAAGATCCACGTGACAAGGAGCATAAGGTCAAGCAGGCTCCAGTGGCCTATGTAGATGGTGCAAACCTCTTGTCTTGGGGTTTTATTAGCTCTCTGCATAATTAAAGTTATTCAGCCCCTTTTCTCACTAATTTTCCAACTATACTATTCTATCCTAATCTTTATATTTCTAATTGATTAACTTTTACTAACATGCCAACTCCGTCTCCCCTTCGAATACCCTGGATCCAGTGGGGATGGACCCCTGCACCCAATGTGCAAATGCAATCCAGATACACATGATTCGCCTGTATTGACGTGACTGTCACCCCGAGTATCAATTCACAACACGATGGCACATGTGACAGCCCTGTGGCGCCTTTAGAAAAAGCCACAAATCACAATGTCAACACGACAGGAAGCCTAACACTACTGTCACAGCTTGAGAGGAAAGCTGATTACATGTGTCCAAAGAGACGAGGACAGACTCCATTCTGGAAACTCCAGAAGAACCCCAAGATCCATGTCAGCACAGGAGAGGAACCCTGAGATTCCAGCCTCAACTCCAGATGAGGACCTCGGCCCTGGTAGTGACTGGAGAGGAATCCTGAGAGGCCCCTCACAACTCGCAGGGAGACTGGACTTTCCTGAGGCAATATGAGCAGGTCCCTGAGTTCCCCATTGTAACTCGAGAGGAACACCAAGTTTCCTGCCGCAACTCTACAAAAGCCAGGAGATTCTCCCCTCAACGTGAGATGAGGCCCTTCTCTATTGAGGTGTCTCGAGACAAATCCCACCTTCCCTCTTGAGTCGTGAAAAAGTCCTTGACACCCTTGAGGCAACTCAAGAAGTTCCCCGATATACCTGTGTCCACTTGAGAGGAACACGGAGGGTCCTGCCACAACTCAAGAAAAGCCTTGGCTTTCCCTCCTCAACTCTAGATGAGGGTCCATTTCCCTGATTCGTTGGGAAAGGAATCCCAGTGTTCCCATCACACCTCACGAGGAGGGGGTCTCAACTTGAAACTCAAAAGGAGTTCCAGGGGTCGTGCCACCATTCCAAAAGACCCCAATCTCACAATCAACTCCAGGTACACGTGACCCACTGCACTGACTCGATGGTCACCCCAAGGGTAGACTCAAAACACGATGGCAGGTGTGACAGCCCTGTGGCACCTCGAGAGAAAGCCACCAATCCCAATGTCAACACGACAGGAATCCTGACACTGCTTTTCCAGCTCGAGAGGAAAGTGGAGTTGCATATTTCCACAGGAGTTGAGGCATGACTTCCCTGTGGAAACTCCAGGGGAAAACTGAGATCCAAATCAGCACTGGAGAGGAACCCTGAGGTTCTGGCTTCCACTCCAGATGAGGACATAGGCCCCGGCAGAAACTTGAGAGTAAATCCATGAGGTGCCTCACAACTAGCATAGCGACTGAACTTTCCTGAGGCAACACGAGCAGGTCACTGAGGTCCCCATCGTAACTCGAGAGTAACCCCAAATTTCCTGCTGCAACATGAGAAAAACCAGGAGATTCTCCTCTCAATGAGAGATGAGGCCCTTTTCCACAGAGGCGTCTCGAGAGAAATCCCATCTTCCCTCTTGAGCCTCGAAAGGGTCCTTGACACTCTTGCAGCAACTTAAGAAGTTCCCTGATATACACATCTCCACTCGAGAGGAACACCGAGGGTCCCACCACTACTCAAGAAGAGCCCCGGTTTTCCCTCCTCATCTCGAGATGAGGGTCCATTTCCTGCTTCATTGGGAAAGGAATCCCGGCATTCCAGTTGCAACTCAAGAGGAGGCGCTCTCAAGTTGACACTCCAGAGGAACTCCAGGGGTCGTACCACCATTCCAAAAGACCCTGATGTCCCAATCAACTCCAGATACACCTAACTCCCCTGCACTGACTTGACAGTCACCCCGAGGATCGACTTGAAACATGATGGCAGATGTGACAGGACTGTTGCTCTTCGATAGAAAACCACAGATCCCCATGTCAACTCGACAGGAAGCCTGACACTGCTTTTCCAGCTCGAGAGAAAAGTGGAATTGCATGTCTCCACAAGAGATGAGGTCTGACGCCCCTGTGGAAACTCCAGATTAACCCCGGGATCCATGCCAGCACTGGAGAGGAAACCTGAGGCTACCGCCTCAACTCCAGTTGAGGACTTTGGTCCCAGAATCGACTGGAAAGGAATCCTCTGAGGCCTCTCCCACCTCACATGGAGACTGGACTTTCCTGAGGCAACACGAGCGAGTCCCTGAGGTCCCCATCGTAACTCTACAGGAACCTCAAGTATCCTGCCAGAACTCGAGAAAAAACAGGAGATTCTCCACTCAACGGGAGATGAGGCCCTTTTCCTCTGAGTAATCCCACCTTTAGTCTTGAGCCTTGAAAGGGTCCTGGAAACCCTTGAGGCAACTCAAGAAGTTCCCCTATGCCGGGGTCCAGCCCCGGTGGATCCAGGGAATTTGAAGATGGATGGCGTTGGCAAGGAAAACGTATTTATTTATTAATATAAGATTAGATTAAGAAACAATAGTGTAGTAGGAAAATTAAGTGAAAAAGAGAGCTGAATAACTTGGATTACATGGAAGACCAATAAAATTCCAGACAAGGAATTTGCACCATCTACATTGAGCCACCAGCGCTCGCTTGAATATCTAAGGGTGCCTCGCCTTAGGCTCCCTTTCACGTGGGTCTTAACAGCCAGGGCAAGTAAGTAGACTTGGCGAGCCTCCGCGCCCCAGATGGGAATTACATGGAAGACCAATAAAATTCCAGACAAGGAATTTGCACCATCTACATTGAGCCACCAGCGCTCGCTTGAATATCTAAGGGTGCCTCGCCTTAGGCTCCCTTTCACGTGGGTCTTAACAGCCAGGCCAAGTAAGTAGACTTGGCGAGCCTCCGCGCCCCAGATGGGAATTCAGCCTAAAATTAAAGTAAATGGGACAGGGAGGGAAAGGGAGAAAAGGAGAGAGAGAGAGAGACACGGGGGAAACCAGTCCAGTGACTGGCTCCATCCTCTATTGTTCAGAAGGCCTTTTATACTTTTGATAAAACATGGAGATCAATGGGTAACACAAAGTTATGCAGCATTAGCAGTCCAGATTCTAATCAAAACCAGGTTTTTCTCTCTGCATACCTAATTGTATACACAAGTCTTAGGTAATTTACATCATCTTCCAGCCAAAAGGACCGATTAACATTTTACAGCCTGTTTTCTGATAAGGGCTTGTTAACCAGAAGACTTATTTGTATTGATCTTCCCAAAGTCTGGTGCCACTCTCAGAAAGCACTAAATAAAGTTACATTGTTACATAGCAAAGATACAGCAACTTATAACAAGTAAAGGGAGTACAGTGATTTACAACAAAAGAGAAGCAATGAACTCAAAAGTCTAGTGTTGCTAACATCAAAACTACTATATATCTTTTTTCCATATCCCATTTACATTGATTAACATCCTCCCAGGTGCCTAAAAGGTAAAGAATATGGAGGTCTGGCAGCAATCATTGAGTCAACAGTGAAAACCCTCTACCAATATAAGTTTTAACTCTTTAGAAAAGGCTCTGTATCTATAAGATGATTTTAAGCTTTGTGCCTCTTGTGGTTTGGGGGCTATAAGCAATTCACAAGCTGTAAGAGGTCTGGGGAACCTATTAGGCAAGCTAGAGAGCTATCAGAGGGGGTTTTACTGAAACATCCCTTTCAAATGCAGAAGACTAAAGCCCTGAGTTGACTTTTTTCCAGAGAATATCCGAAGAGTGGAAAAGCAGAGAACAAAGGCTGGCAGATTTTTGGTTTTGGGAGTACATGCTCAGGAAATGCCAGGGGGAACTCCTGAAGTCTGATCACGTTCTTGCGTATGTCAGCTTCTTCCCTCATGACCTTGTCACAGGTGAGATTCCTCACGCTGGCTCCCGGCACCCCTACATACGGATCTCCACTCAAGAGGAACACCGAGGGACCCGCCACAAGTGAATCCCAGGTGTTCCCTCCTCATCTCGAGATGAGGGTCCATTTTCCTGCTTAGTCGGGAAAGGAATCCCAGCATTCCCATCGCACCTCAAGAGGAGGCGGTCTTAATTTGATATTCAAGAGTAACTCTACGGATCATAACACCATTGCAAAAGATGCCAATGTCCCAATGCACTCCAGATACACCTGAGTCCCCTTCACTGACTCGATGATCATACCCATGATTGACTCAAAATATGATGGCAGGTGTGACAGCCCTGTGGCACCATGAGAGAAAGCCACTGAAACCTATGTCAACTCGACAGGCAGCCTGAGACTGCTTTTCCAGCTTGAGAGGAGAGCAGACTTGCATATCTCCACATGATATGAGGCCTGACACCCCTGTGGAAACTCCAGATGGACCCCGAGATACATGTCAGCACTGGACAGGAAACTTGAGGCTCCTGCATCAACTCCAGATGAGGACCTCGGCCCCGATTCGACTGGAAAGGAATCCCGAGAGGTCCCTCGCAACTCACAGGATACTGGACTTTCCTGAGGAAACACAAGTGGGTCCCTGAGGTCCCCGTGTAACTTGAGAGGAAACCCAAGTTTCCTGCCACAACTTGAGAAAAACCAGGAGAATCTCCCCTCAACGCGAGATGAGGCCCTTTTCCACTGCGGCGTCTCAAGAGAAATCCCACCTTCCCTCTTGAGCCTCTTAAGGGTCTTTGACAACCTTGAAGTAACTCAAGAATTTCCCTGACATGCACGTCTCCGCTTGAGAGGAAAACCGAGGGTACTGCCACAACTCAAGAAGAGCCCCGGTGTTCCCTTCTCATTTCAAGATGAGGGTCTTTTTCCCTGCTTCATCGAGAAAGGAATCCCGGCATTCCGGTTGCACGTCAAGAAGATGCAGTTACAACTTGAACCTCGAGAGGAACTCCAGGGGGCCTGCCACCATTCCAAAAGACCCCGGTGACCCAATCCACTCCAGATACAACTGACTTCCCTGCAGTGACTCGACGGTCACACTGAGGATCAACTCAAAACACGATGGCAGTTGTGAAGGCCTGTGGCCCCTCGAGAAAAGCCACCAATCCCTATGTCAAAACGACAGAATCTGTACACTGCTTTCCCAGCTCGAGAGGAAAGCGGACTTGCATGTCTCAACACTAGACGAGGCCTGACTCCCCTGTGGAAACTTCAGAGGAACACCGTATCCATGTCAGCACTGGAGAGGTAACCTGAGGTTTCGGCCTCAACTCCAGATGAGGACCTCCGCCCAGGCAGTGACTTGAGAGGAATCCCGTGAGGCCCCTTGCAACTCGCATGGAGACTGGACTTTCCTGAGGGCAAACGAGCGGGTCCCTTAGGTCCCCGTCCTAAGTCGAGAAAACTCCACCTTTCCTGCTGCAACTCTAGAAAAACCAGGAAATTTTCCCGTCAAGGCGAGATGAGGCCCTTTTCTGATGCAACGTCACGAGAGAAATCTCACCTTCTCTCTTGAGCCTCAAAAGCGTCCTTTACACCCTTGAGGCAACTCAAGAAGTTCCACGACATACCCGTCTCCACTCAAGAGGAACACCGAGGGTCCTGCAACAACTCAAAAAGAGCCCCAGTTTCCCCTCTTCATCTCGAGATGAGGGTCCATTTTCCTGCTTAGTCGGGAAAGGAGGCCCGGTGTTCCTGTCGCACCTCAGAGTAGGCGGTCTCAACTTGACACTCGAGAGGAACTCCAGGGGTCATGCCACCATTCCAAAAGACCCTGATGTCCCAATCCACTCCAGATACACCTGACTCCCCTGCACTGACTTGATAGTCACCCCGAGGATCATCCCAAAACACGATGGCAGGTGAGACAGCCCTGTGGCACCTCGAGAGAAAGCCACTGATCCCTATGTCAACCCGACAGGAAGCCTGACACTGCTTTTCCAGCTCGAGAGGAGAGCTGACTTCCCTGTCTCCACATGAGATGAGACAGCGGAAAAGGGCCTCCTGGTTTGTCTTGAGGGGCGCCACGAAATTTTGTGTTCCTCTCGAATTGTGACGAGGACCTCAGGGACCCAATCATTTTGCCTCAGGAAAGTCCATTTTCCATGCAAGTTCCGCGGGGCTTCACGGGATTCCTCTCCAGTTTGTGCTGGTTCCTAGGTCCTAATCTGTAGCTGGGTCCTGAATCTCAGGGTTTATCTCCAGTGCTGATATGGATCTTGGGATTCCTATGAAGATTCAACAGGGGATTCAGGCCTAGTCTAGTGTGGAGACATGCAAGGCTGCTCTTCTCTCGAGCTGGAAAAGCAGTGTCAGGCTTCCTGTCGAGTTGCCATAAAGTTCGGTGGCTTTCTCTCGAGGTGCCACAGGGCTGTCACACCTGCCATCGTGTTGTGACGATCCTCGAGGTGACCATCGAATCAGTGCAGGGGAATCAGGTATATCTGAAGCGCATTGGCACATCAGGGACTTTTGGAATGGTTGAACGACCCCTGGAGTTCCTCTCGAGTTTCAAGTTGAGACTGCCTCCTCTTGAAGTGCGATGGAAAAGCTGGGATTTCCTTCCCGATAAGCAGGGAAATTGATACTCATCTCGAGATGAGTAGGGAAAACCGGGGTCTTCTTGAGTTGTGGTGGGACACTCGGTGTTCCTCTGGAGTGGAGACGGGTATCTCATGGAATTTCTTCAGTTGCCTCAAGAGTGTCAAGGACCCTTTCGAGGTTCTAGATGGAACCTGGGATTGCTATTGAGACGTCCCAGCAGAAAAGGGCCTCATTTCACGTTGAGGGGAGAAACTCATGGTTTTTCTTGAGTTATGTCAGGAAACTTGGGGTTCCTCTCGAGTTAAGATGGAGACCTCAGGTACTCGCTCCTGTTGCCTCAGGAAATTCCAGTCTCCATGTGAGTTGAGAGGGCCCTTCCGGAATTCTTCTCCAGTCGCTTCAGGGACCAAGGTCCTCATCTGGAGTTGAGGCCGGAACCTTAGCATTCCTCTCCAGTGCTGACATGGATCTCGTGGTTCCTCTGGAGTTTCCACAGGGGAGTCAGGTTTAGTCTAGTGTGGCGACATGCACGTCCGCTTTCTTCCCAATCTGTAACAGTAGCTTCAGTCTTCCTGTTGACATGACATAGGGATCTGTGGCTTTCTCTCGAGGTGCCACAAGGCTGTCACACGTGCAATCTTGTTGTGATTCAGCACTCGGTGTGACAGTCGAGTCAGTGCAGGGGAATCAGGTGTATCTGGAGTGAACTGGGACATCATTGTTTTTTGGTATGGTGTCAGGACCCCTGGAGTTCCTCTCGACTTTCAAGTTGAAAGGGCCTCCACTTGAGGTGCGATGGGAACGCAGGCATTCCTTTCCCAAAGAAGCAGGGAAAGTGACCCTCATCTCAAGATGAGGAGGGAAAAACGGTGCCAGTGTCCAGCCCTGGTGGACCCAGGGTAATTCAAAGCGGGCATGGCATGCTGAGGAAAAACTTATCTATTTAGAAATATAATGAGAGATTAGGAAGAAATAGTATAGTAGGAAATTAGTGGAGAAAAGTGGATGAATAACTTGGTTTATGTGGAAAACCAGTAAAATTCCAAGACAAGGATCTTGGGCCATCTATTTTAGACCACCAGCGTCCTCTTGAATAGCAAGGGGTGCCCCACCTTGGGATCCCTCTCGCTTGGATCTTAAAAGTCATGGCAAGTAAGTAGACATGGCAAGCCTCCATGCCCCAGATGGAAATTCAGCCAGAAAATTGAGCACGAAAAGTCATGGGGGAAACCAGCCCAGTGACTGGCCCATCATCTATTGTCCAGAAAGGGCTTTTATACCTTTTATGTACATAAAAATCACTGGATAATATAAAATTATGTCCCGTCAGGAGCCCTGACCCTTATCGAGACTAAGCTTTCTCTCTGCATACCTATTTGTATACACAAGTCTTAGGTGATTTACATCATCTTCTGGCCAGAAGGCCAATTAATATTTAGGTCCCTTTTCTGATAAGGGTTTTTCAACCAGGAGACTTATGTGCCCTAATAGTGTTGTTCCTACCAAACTCTGGTGCCACTCTCAGAAAGCTCTAAAGAAAGTTACATTTTTACATAGCAAAGACACAACAAGAAAGAGGAGTGCAGTGATATATAACAAAGAAAAGTAATTAACTTAAAAGTCTAGTATTGCTAACATCAAAACTACTATATTCCTTTTTCTATATCCCAATAACATTAATTAATATCCTCCAGGTGCCTAAAAGATAAAGAATATGGAGGCCTGGCAGCAGTCATTGACTCAACAGTGAAACCCATCACCAGTATAATTTTTAGCTTTTTAGAAAAGGCTCTGTATCTTTAAGATGCTTTAAGCTTTGTGCCTTTCTTGGATGGAGGCCATAAACAATGCACAAGTAGTTGTAAAGTCCGGGCAGACCAGTTAGGTAAGTTAGAAAGCCATCAAAGGGGACAGAGACATTCTTTTTATATGCAGGAGACTGTTAACTGAAGCCCTGAGTTAACTTTTCCAGAGGAAGTCAGAAGTGTGGAAAGCACATTACAATAAAGCAGGTGACTCTGATATCTGGGGGTAGATGTTCAGGAAAACACAGGGGGGAACCCCTAAAGCCAGATAATGCCTTTGCTTTTCTGTCGGGCTTCCTTCCTTATGACCTTTGCGACGGGCAGAATTGCTCACACTGTCTCTAGGCAAATGGGACACATCTTGAGTTGTGGCGTGACCGTCGGTGTTCCTCTCGAGTGGAGACTGGTATGTCGGGGAAATTCTTGAGTTGCATCAAAGGTGTCAAGGACCATTTCGAGGGTCAAGAGGGAAGCTGGGATTTCTCTCGAGACACCGCAGCAGAAAAGGGCTTTATCTCGTGTTGAGGCGAAAATCTCCTGGTTTTTTCGAATTGCAGCAGCAAACTTGGGGTTCCTCTCGAGTTACGATGGGGACATCAGGGACCCGCTCGTGGGGCCTCAAAAGTTCAGTCTCCATGCAAGTTGCGAGAGGCCTCTCGGGATTCCTCTGAAAATGCTGCCGGGGCCGAGGTCCTCATCTGTAGTTGCAGCCGGAACCTCATGTTTCCTCTCCAGCGCTGACATGGATCTCGGGGTTCCTATGGAGTTTCCAGAGGGGAGTCAGGCCTCATCTCCTGTGACGACATGCAAGTCCGCTTTCCTCCCGAGCTGTAACTGTAGATTTAGGCTTCCTGTCGAGTTGATATAGGGATCTGTGGCTTTCTCTCGAGGAGCCACAGGGCTGTTACATGTGCCATCATGCTGGGAGTCGATACGCCATGTGACAGTGGCGTCAGTGCACGAAAGTCATGTGTATCTGGATTGGACTGGGACATCAGGATCTTTTGAATGGTGGCATGAACCCTGGAGTTCCTCTCGATTTTCAAGTTGAGAGCACCTCCTCTTGAAGTGTGATGGGAACGCCAGGATTCCTTTCTGAGAAAGCAGGGAAATGGACCCTCATGTCTAGATGAGGAGGGAAAAACGGGGCTCTTCTTGCGTTATGGCGGGACCATCGGTGTTCCTCTCTGCTGGCGATGGAATGAAACACCAACACTAGAGTGGTTTGAATCTTTATATTTTTAACACTTGCTTCTTACAGCTGTTTTATTTTATATCCTTGCACAACAACCTACAGGGCAAGCTGCCAAGCACTATGATTCAGAGACTATACAGTGTGCAGGCACAGGGCGAGATAACCTTTACCTTGACTTATTTACTGCAGCTAAGACTTTGTTTTGGGGAACTTCCTTATCAACTTAGAATCCATTTTGTCCCAAGGTCTGTTCCTTTTGAGGAATCAGAGAAACATCCTTGTGTGCAAGAAATGTTCTTTTCCCATGGGAACAAACAGGATTCTTAGCTGAACATCTCGTTTGCAAGAATGTTCAGCTCAGGTTGAGAGTCTCGTTTGCAAGCCCTTCTCAACCTTCCTTATACCTAGTTCCCTACACTGGGTAGAACATCTCGTTTGCAAGAATGTTCAGCCCTGGTTGAGAGTCTCGTTTGCAAGCACTTCGCAACCTTCTTTATACCTTGTTCCCTACACCTCTCGAATGGAGACGGATATATTGGAGAACTTCTTGAGTTGTATCAAGGGTGTTAAGGACCCTTTCGTGGCTCAAGAGGGAAGGTGGGATTTCTCTTGAGATGCTGCAGAAGAAAAGGGCCTCATCTCAGGTCGAGGGGAGAATCTCCTGGTTTTTCTCAAGTTGCGGCAGGAAACATGGTGTTCCTCTCAAGTTATGACGAGGACCTCAGGGACTGGTTGTGTGGCCTCAGGAAAGTCCTGTCGCCATACGAGTTGCCAGGGGCCTCTCGGGATTCCTCTCCAGTCAGTGTGGGTCCTAGGTCCCCATCTGGACCTGAGAGTGCAACCTCAAGGTTGCTCTGTAATGCTGATATGGATATGGGCGTTCCTCTGGAGTTTCCACAGGGGAGTCAGTCCTCGTCTCCTGTGGAATCATGCAAGCCCTCTTTCCTCTCGAACTGTAACAGTAGTGTCAGTCTTCCTGTCGAGTTGACATCGGGATCTTTGGCTTCCTTTCGAGGTGCAAGAGGGCTGTCACACGTGCCAACGTGTTTTGAGTCGATCCTCATGGTGACCATCGAGTCAGCACAGGGAAATAAGGTGTACCACGAGTGGACTGGGACATTGGGTTTTCCTGGAATTGTGGCACAACCCCTGGAGTTCCTCTCGAGTGTCAAGTTGATACCACCTCCTCTTGAAGTGCGATGGGAACGCCGGGATTCCTTTCCCGACGAAGCAGGGAAATGGACCCTCATCTCGGGATGAGGTGTAAAAAACAGGGCTCTTCCTGAGTTATGGCAGGACCCTCGGTGTTCCTTTCGAGTGGAGACGGATATGTTGGAGAACTTCTTGAGTTGTATCAAGGGTGTCAAGGACCCTTTCGAGGCTCAAGAGGGACGGTGGGATTTCTCTTGAGATGGCACAGCAGAAAAGGGCCTCATCTCTCATGGAGGGGAGAATGTCCTGGTTTTTCTCAAGTTGCAACAGGAAAATTGGGGTTCCTCTCAAGTTACGACGGGGACCTCAGGGACACGCTTGTGTGAAATCAGTAAAGTCCCGTCTCCATGCGAGTTGTCAGAGGCATCTCAGGAGACCTCTCCAGTCGGTGCTGGGTCTTAGGTCCTCATCTTGAGCTGAGGTGGCAACCTCAGTGTTCCTCTCTAGTTCTGACACGGATGTCGGGGTTCCTATGGAGTTTCCATAGGGGAGTCAGGCCTCGTCTCGTGAGGAGACACGCAAGTCCACTTTCCTCCCTATCTGTAACAGTAGTTTCTGACTTCTTGTCGAGTTGATATAGGCTTTGGCTTTGGCTTTCTATCGAGGTACCGCAGGGCTACACACTTTCCATTGTGTTGTGATTCAATACTCGGGGTGATAATCGAGTCAGTGCAGGGGAATCAGGTGTATCTGAACTGGACAGGGACATCGGGGTCATTTGGAATGGTGGCCGAACCCTGGAGTTCGTCTGAATTTTCAAGTTGACACCGCCTCCTCTTGAGGTGCGACGGGAATGCCAGGATTCCTTTCCCACGATGAAGGGAAAGGGCCCCTCATCTCGAGTTGAGGAGGGCAAAAGGGGTCTCTTTTTGAGTTGTGGCAGGACCATCAGTGTTCTGCTCGAGTGGAAACTGGTATGTCAGGGAGACTTTTGAGTTGCCTCAAGGGTGTCAAGGACACTTTCAAGGCTCAAGAGAGAAGGTGTTATATCTCTCGACAAGTCGCAGCGGAAAAGGGCCTCATCTTGCGTTGAGGGGAAAATCTGGTTTTACTCGAGTTTTGGCAAGAAACGTGGGGTTCCTCTCAAGTTACGATGATGACCTGCAGGACACGCTCGTGTAGCCTCAGGAAAATCCAGTCTACATGCGAGTTGTGAGGAGCCTCTCGGGATTCTTCTGCAATCAGTTCCTTGTCCTAGATCCTCATCTGGAGCTGAAGCCGCAACCTCAGTTTTCCACCTAGTGCTGACATGGATCTCGGGGTTCCTCTGGAGTTTCCACAGGGGAGTCAGGACTCGTCTCATGTGGAGACATGCAAATCCGCTTTCCTCCCGAGCTGTAACAGTAGTGTCAGGCGTCCTATCGAGTGGAGATAGAGATCTGTAGCTTTCTCTAGAGAAGCCACATGCTGTCAGAGTGCCATCGTGTTGTGAGATGATACTCTGTGTGACAGTTACGTCAGTGCAGGGGAATCAGGTTTATCTGGAGTGGACAGGGACATCAGGGTATTTTGAATTGGGGCACGACCCCTGGAGTTCTCCTCGAATTTCAAGTTGAGACCACCTCCTCTTGAGGAGCAATGGGAACGCTGGGATTCCTTTCCCAACGAAGCAGGGAAATGGACCCACATTTTGAGTTGAGGAGGGAAATCCGGGGCTCTTCTTGAGTTTTGGTGGTACCCTCGGTGTTCCTCTTGAGTGGAAACGGGTATGTCGGGGAGCTTTTTGAGTTGCATCAAGGATGTCAAGGAATCTTTCGAGGCTCAAGAGGGAAGGTGGGATTTCTCTTGAGACGCTGCAGAAGAAAAGGGCCTCATCTCGCATTGAGGGGAGAATCTTCTGGTTTTTCTCGAGTTGTGGCAGGAAACATGGTGTTCCTCTCGAGTTATGACGAGGACCTCAGGGACTGGTTGTGTGGCCTCAGGAAAGTCTTGTCACCATGCGAGATGCCAGGGGCCTCTCAGGATTCCTCTCCAGTCGTTGCCGGGTCCTAGGTCCTCATCTGGAGGTGAGATCGCAACCTCAGGGTTGCTCTGTAATGCTGACATGGATCTGGGCGTTCCTCTGGAGTTTCCACAGGGGAGTCAGTCCTCGTCTCCTGTGGAGTCATGCAAGTCCTCTTTCCTCTCGAACTGTAACAGTAGTGTCAGGCTTCCTGTCGATTTGACATAGGGATCTGTAGCTTTCTTTCAAGGTGCAAGAGGGCTGTCACACGTGCCAACGTGTTTTGAGTAGATCCTTATGGTAACCATCGAGTCAGCACAGGGAAATAAGGTGTATCTCAGGTGGACTGGGACATCGAGGTCTCTTGGAATTGTGGCATGACCCCTGAAGTTCTTCTCGAATGTCTAGTTGAGACTGCCTCCTCGTGAGGTGTGACGGAAATGCCGCAATTCCTTTCTCGATGAAGCAGGGAAATGGACCCCCATCTCTAGATGAGGAGGGAAAACCAGGGCTCTTCTTGAGTAATGGCAGGACCCTGGGTGTTCCTCTTGAGTGGAGACAGTTATGTTGGAGAAATTCTTTGCTGGGAGCCAGTGTGAGGAACCCCACCCATGGCAGCGATCATGAGGAAGGAGGCTGGGCATAGGGAAAAGCGTGATCAAGCCTCAGGAAACCCAGTGTTCCCGGGCATGTACCCCCAAAACCAGAGTCTATCTACTTTACTGTTTCATCCTCTCGCCTTCATGGGGGGCTGTTCCCCACCGGTTCTCGGCAAAAGAGTAAACGTGTAGCTCTAAATCAATATAAATTCCTGGGCGTGACAAGAGTGTTTCAACTTACGAACTCCTCTGAAGGTTATCTAGCTTACCTGTACAGGTTCGTCTGGCCACATGTGATTGTTTACAGCCTCCCAAACGTGAGAGGCATGAGATATTTCAGATTTACTAAAGGCAAATTCTTTTTGGAAGTTACAAATTATTAGTATACTGAGTTGGTTAGAAATTATATTGGTGAAGGGTTTTTCATTTGTTGTGCCAATAATTGCTGCTAATTCCCTGCCCTGGGTGTGACAACGTTGTCTCAGGTCAAACCTCTCTGCTGACAGACTAGCTTATGTGACGACCTATCAACCATACACAGCAGAGAGAGTTTGGAGTATTTTGAATGTCTTAATTAGCATAGGGTTTTATTCATTGTTGAGTCAATGATTGCCACCAGGTCTCCATATCCTTAGGCACCTGGGAATATATTAATCAGTGTATTTGGAATATAGAAAAGGAAATATAGTAGTTTTTGATGTTAGCAATACTAGACTTTTTGTGTTAATGAATTTTCTCTTTTGTTATAGACCACTGTACTTTGTTATAAATCACTGTGTCCTTGCTATGTAAAAATGTAACTTTATCACTATCTTAAGACTAAATCGATCTTAAGGGGAACATTGTTGAAAGGATTTTCATTTGTTGGGCTGATGTTTGCTGCTAAATCTCCATATTCCCTGCCCTTATAATGAATATAACTAGCATATAGGAGAAATAAGTATTATCCTTTAAGATTAGTCATGTTAACCTTGGGTTAAATAAATTCCTTTCTTGATTATAACTCACTAAACCCTCACCCTATAGGAATGCAACTTTATTTGGAGTGTGGTATGTGGTTTAAGAAAAAACACCCTTGGAAAAATTAAGGTTTTTCATTATCAGAAAGAAAGGATTATAAAATGTCAGCAGGCCTCATGGCCAGAAGATGATGTAATATCCCTAAGACCTTTTTTTTTTTTTTTTTTATGTAAAGCACCTGATTTTGATAAAGGTCAGGACTGCTGACCCCCACATGACTCTGTATTCATCCCTATGTGTAGGATAAGGTATATAAGCAAACCTAAAAATAAAAAATACAGATGAGTTTCCGGAAAGACTGATTCCCGCATGTCGTTCCTTCTTGTTCTCCGTTTTTCTGGCCGAATTCCCATCTGGAGCGTGGGTGCCTGCCATGTCTACTTACTTGTCCAGGCATTCAAGTCCACGCAAGAAGGAGCACAAGGAGGGGCACCTTCCATTATTCAAGTGGTGCTGGTGGCCCAAAGTAGGTGGTGCAAATTCCTTGTATTGAAATTTTATTGGTATCCCACGTAAACCAAGTTATTCAGCCTCTTTTTCTTTCCTACTATTTTCTGGCCGAATTCCCATCTAGTGCATGGGTACTCACCAAGCCTGCTAACGTTCCCTGGGCTTCTAAGATCAGACTGAGTAGGCCTCAGTGCCTCTTCTCCTTCTGGAGATTGGAAAGACGCCTGTGGCCTACATAGGTGGTGATTGGTATTCCATGTAAACCAAGTTATTCAGCCACTTTTTCCTGCTAATTTTCTAATCCCTCTATATGTGTAATTAAGTTTTTTTCCAAGAACACAGACTCAGTCCCACCTTCGAATTACCCTGGATCTACCAGGGGTGGACCCCAGCACTTTTTGAGTTGCCTCAAGGGTGTCAAGGACACTTTCAAGGCTCAAGAGGGAAGGTGCGATTTCTCTCAAGACACCACAGTGGAAAAGGGCCTCATCTCGGGTTGAGGGGAGAATCTCCTGGTTTTTCTCGAGTTGAGGCAGGAAACTTGGAGTTCCTCTTGAGTTTCAACAGGGACATCAGTGACCTGCTCGTGTGGCTTCAGGAAAGTCCAGTTTCCATGTGAGTTGCGAGGGGCCTCTCGGGATTCCTCTGCAGTCGCTGCCGGGGCCGAGGTCCTCATGTGGATTGAGGTGGGAAACTAAGTGTGCCTCTCCAGTGCTGACATGGAACTCGGGGTTCCTCTGGAGTTTCCACAGGGGAGTCAGACCTCATCTCGTGTGGAGACATGCAAGTCCGCTCTCCTATCGAGCTGGAAAAACAGTATCACGCTTCCTGTTGAGTTGACATAGGGATCAGTGGCTTTCTCTAGAGTTACCACAGGACTGTCATACCTGCCATCGTGTTTTGTGTCGGTCCTCTGGGTGACGTTCTACTTAGTGCAGGGGAGTCAGTTGTACCTGGAGTGGATTGGGACATTGGAGTTTTTGGAATGGTGCCACGTCCCCTGGATTTCCTCTCGAGTGTCATGTTGAGACTGCCTCCTTGTGAGGTGTGACGGGAACACCGGGATTCCTTTCCCGACGATGCAGGGAAATGGACCCTCATCTCGAGATGAGGAGGGAAACCCGGGGCTTTTCTTGAGTTGTGGTGGGACCCTCGGTGTTCCACTCGAGTGGCTACGAGTATGTCGGGAACTTCTTGAGTTGACTCAAGGGTGTCAAGGACACCTTGAGGGAAGGCTCAAGAGGGAAGGTGAGATTTCTCTCGAGACACCAGAAGGGAAAAGGGCATCATCTCGCGTTGAAGGGAGAATCTTCAGGTTTTTCTCGAGTTGCAGCAGGAAACTTTGGATTCCTCTCATGTTACGGTGGGGACCTCAGAGACCCGCTCGTGTGGCCTCCGGAATGTCCAGTCTCCATTCGAGTTGCGAGGGGCCTCTCGAGATTCCTCTGCAGTAGCTGATGGGATGGAGGTCCTCATCTGGAGTTGAGCCCAGAAGCTCAGGTTTCCTCTCCAGTGCTGACATGAATCTCGGTGTTGCTTTGGAGTTTCTACAGGGGAGTCTGGCCTCGTCTCGTCTGGAGGCAAGTAAGTGTGCTCTCCTCTTGAGATGGAAAAGCAGTAAGGCTTCCTGTTGGGTTGACCTAGGGATCAGTGGCTTTCTCTCCGGGTGCCACAGAGCTTTCACACCTCCCATGGTGTTTTGAATTGATCCTCGAGGTGACTGTTGAGTCAGTGCAGGGGAGTCAGATGTATCTGGAGTGGATTAGGACATCCAGGTCTTTTGGAATGGTGGCACGACACCTGGAGTTCCTCTCGAGTGTCAAGTTGAGTCCACCTCCTCTTGAGGTGCGATGGGAACGCTGGGAATCCTCTCCCGACGATATAGGGAAATGGACCCTAATCTCAAGATAAGGCTAGAAAACGGGCTCTTCTTGAGTGTGGCGGGACCCTCGGTGTTCCTCTTGAGTGGCTACGGGTATGTCGGGGAACTTCTTGAGTTGCTTCAAGGGTGTCAAGGACCCTTTCGAGGCTCAAGAGTGAAGGTGGGATTTCTCTCGACATACCAGAGGGGAGAAGGGCCTCATCTCACGTTAGGAGGAGAATCTCCTGGTTTTTCTCGAGTTGCAGCACGAAACTTTGGGTTCCTTTCGAGTTACGACGGGGACATCAGGGACCCGCTTGTGTGACCTCAGGAATGTCCAGTCTCTATCCGAGTTGTGAAGGGCCTGTTGGGATTCCTCTGCAGTCGCTGTTGGGTCCGAGGTCCTCATCTGGAGTTGAGGCAGGGAGCTCAGGGTTCCTCTCCAGTGCTGACATGAATCTCAGTGTTCCTTTGGAGTTTCCACAGGGGAGTCAGACCTAGTCTCATCTGGAGGCAAGCAAGTGTACTCTCCTCTTGAGATGGAAAAGGAGTGTCAGGCTTCCTGTTGGGTTGACCTAGGGATCGGTGGCTTTCTCTCCAGGTCCCACAGGGCTGTCACACGTCCCATGGTGTTTTGAGTTGATCCTCGGGGTGACCGTCGAGTCAGTGCAGGGGAGTCAGATATATCTGGAGTGGATTAGGACGTCCAGGTCTTTTGGAATGGTGGCACGATCCCTGGAGTTCTTCTCGAGTGTCAAGTTGAGTCCACCTCCTCTTGAGGTGCAACGGGAACGCTGGGAATCCTCTCCTGATGAGGCAGGGAAAAGGACCATAATCTCGAGATGAGGAGGGAAAACCGGAGCTCTTCTTGAGTTCTGGCAGGACCCTTGGTGTTCCTCTTGAGTGGCTACGGGTATGTCACGGAACTTCTTCAGTTGCCTCAAGGGAGTCCAGGACCCTTTTGAGGCTCAAGAGGGAAGGTGGGATTTCTTTCGTGACACCACAGTGGAAAAGGGCCTCATCTCATGTTGAGGGGAGAATCTCCTGGTTTTTCTCCAGTTGCGGCAGGTAACTTGGGGTTCTTCTCGATTTATGATGGGGACCTCAGGGACCCGCTCATGGGGCCTAAGGAAAGGAGTCTCCATTCGAGTTGCAAGGCGCCTTTATGGATTCCTCTGCAGTAGCCGAGGTCCTCATTTGGAGTTGAGGCCGGAACCTCAGGTTTCCTCTCCATTGCTGACATGGATCTCGGGGTTCCTCTGGAGATTCCACAGGGGAGTCAGCCTCGTCTCGTTTGGAGGCATGAAAGTCTTCTCTCCTCTCTAGGTGGAAAAGCAGTGTCCGACTTGTGTCGAGTTGACATAAGGATCTGAGGCTTTCTCTTGAGGTGCCACAGGGCTGTCACATGTGCCATCGTGTTATGAGTCGATCCTCAGGATGTCAGTCTAGTCAGTACAGGGCAATCAGGTGTATCTGTAGTGGACTTGGACATCAGGTGCTGGGGTCCTGCACTGGTGGATCCAGGGAATTCGAAGGGGAGAGGGAGTTGCCGTCTTAGAAATATTATTTAATTAGAAATATAAAGATTAGGATAGAATAGTATTGTAGGAAAATTAGTGGAGGAAAGAGGATGAATAATTTGCGTTACTCAGAGAGCTAATAAACCCCAAGACAAGAGGTATGCACCATCTACATAAGCCACTGACGCCAGCTTGAATAGCGGAGGGTGCACCGCCTTGGGCTCCCTCTCACGTGCGTCTTATAAGCCAGGGCAAGTAAGTAGACACGGTGAGCCTCCACGCCCCAGATGTGAATTCGGTCTGTAAAGGTGAGGGAGGGAGAGGGAGAAAGAGAGAGAGAGTCGGCTCAGGAGAAACCAGGCTTTCCAGTGACTGGCCCATCTTTTATTGTCCAGAAAGGCTTTTTATACTTTTGATTGTACATGGAGATCAATGGATAATACAAAGTTATGCAGCGTCAGCAGCCCTGACTCTTATCGAGACCAGGCTTTCTCTCAGCATACCCAGCTATATACACAAGTCTTAGGTGATTTACATCATCTTCTGGACAGAAGACTAATTAACATTTTGTGGCCCTTTTCTGATAAGGGTCTGTCAAACAGAAAACTTATTTGCCTTAATAGTGTTGTCCTTCCCAAAGTCTGCTGCCATTCTCAGAAAGCACTAAATATAGTAGCATTCCTACATAGCAAGGACACAACAATTTATAACAAGGAAAGAGTAGAACAGTGATTTATAACAAATAGAAAATTCATTAACTCAAAAGTCTTGTGTTGCTAACAGTAAAACTACTGTAATCCTTTTTCTATATCCCAGTTACATTGATTAATACCTAAAAGATACCTAAAAGATAAAGGTACCTAAAAGATAAAGGTACCTAAAAGATAAAGAATATGGAGACCTGGCAGCAGTCATTGACTCAACAGTGGAACCCTTCTCCAATATCATTTCTAGCTTTTTAGAAAAGGGTCTATATCTTTAAGATGCTTTAAGTGAATGCCTCTCATGATTGGGGGGCTGTAACACACGTTTCAAAAGTCCGGGGGATCCTGTCAGGCAAGTTAGAGAGCCATCAGAGGGATTAGAGATGAGACACTCCTTTCATATGCGGGAGACCAGGTGGAGCTCTAAGTTAATTTTTTTCCAGAGAAAGGTGGTTGGGGATATCCCCCTGTAGTGTCACAAGAGTATAATATAGCAGACATTAAACAGATTTTTGTTTAACAGAGTTTTGCGAGTCAGTGCAGGGAAGTCAGGTGTATCTGGAGTGGATTGGGATATCGGGGTCTTTTGAAATGGTGGCACAACCCCTGGAGTTCCTCTGGAGTGTCAAGTTGAGACCGCCCCCTCTTGAGGTGCCATGGGAACGCTGGGATTCCTTTCCCGACGAAGCAGGGAAATGAACCCTCATCTCGAGATGAGGGGGGAAAACCTGGGCTCTTCTTGAGTTGTGATGGGATTCTCAGTGTTACTCTAGTGGAGATGGGTATGTTCAGGAACTTCTTGAGTTGCCTCAAGGGTGTCAAGGACACATTCGAGTCTCAAGAGTGCATTTGGATTTCTCTCAAGAAGCCACAGCAGAAAAGGGCCTCATCTCCTGTTGAGGGGAGAATCTCCTGGTTTTTCTCGGGTTGCAGCAGGAAATTTGGGGTTTCCCTCGAGTTACGATGGGGACCACAGAGACCCGCTCATGTGGCTTCAGGAAAGTCCAGTCTCCACGTGATTTGCGAGGGGCCTCTCGGGATTCCTCTGAAGTCACTGCCGAGGCTGAGGTCCTCACCTGGAGTTGAGGCCAGAAGCTCAGGATTCCTTTCCATTGCAGACATGGTTCTCGGGGTTCCTCTGGAGTTTCCACAGGGGATTCAGGCCTCGTCTTGTGTGGAGATACGCAAATCCGCTTTCTACTCGAGCTGTAACAGTAGTGTCAGGCTTCCTGTCGAGTTAACATCAGGCTTTCTCTCTGCATACCCAGCAGTATACACAAGTCTTAGGTGATTTACACCATCTTCTGGACAGAAGGCCAATTAACATCCCAACCAGAATACTTATTTGCCTTAATAGTGATGTTCTTCCCAAAGTCTGCTGCCATTCTCAGAACGCACTCTATTATGTTGCATTCTTACATATCAAGGACACAAAAATTTATAACAAGGACAGAGGAGTACAGTGATTTATAACAAAGAGAAAGTTCATTAACTCAATAGTCTTGTGTTGCTAACATTAAAACAACTCTATTCCTTTTTCTATATTCCAATTACATTGATTAATATCCTTCAGGTGCCTAAAAGATAAATATGGAAGCTTAGCAGCAGTCATTGACTCAACAGTGGAGCCCATCACCAATATAATTTCTAAATTTTTAGAAAATGCTCTATATCTTTAAGATGCTTTAAGCAGCATGCCTCTCGCGGTTGGGGAGCTGTACCACAAGTTGTAAAAGTCTGGGGGAACATGTCAGGCAAGTTAGAGAACCATCAGAGGGATGTGAGCTGACACACTCCTTTCATATACAGGAGATTAGTTGGAGCTCTATGTTAACTTTTTCCAGAGAAAGTTTAATGGGGATAGCCCCCTGTAATGTCAGAACAATATAGTATAGCAGACAATAAACAGATTTAGGTTTCATGTACATGCCCAGGCAAAGGACCCATTGAGACCTAACTCACCTTGCCCCGTCACGTCTCTCCGCAAGACCTTGTCCTGAGTGGGATCTCCCACGCTGGCTCCTGGCAATTGCGGTCTTTTGTAATGGTGGCACGACCCCTGGCGTTCACGTGACTTTCAAGTTGAGACCGCCTCATCTTTCAGTGCGACTGGAAGGCCAGGATTCCTTTCCTGATGAAGCAGGGAAATGGACATTCATATCGAGATGAGGAAGGAAAAACGGGAGTCTTCTTGATTGTTTCAAGATCCTCGCTGTTCCTCTCGAGTGGAGACGGGTATTTTGGGGAAATTCTTGCGTAGCATCCAGGGTGTCAAGGACGCTTCAAGGCTCAAGATGGAAGGTGGGATTTCTCTCCAGACACCGAAGCGGCAAAAGGAATCATCTTGTGTTGAAGAAAGAATGTCCTGGTTTTTCTCGTGTTGCAGGAGCAAAATTGGGGTTCCTCTCAAGTAATGACGGGGACCTCAGGGACCAGCTCGTGTGGCCTCAGGAAAGTCCAGTCTCCATGAGAGTTGCGAGGGGCCTCTCTGGATTCCTCTGCAGTCTCTGCCGGGGCCAAGGTCCTCATCTGGAGTTGAGGCCAGAAACTCAGGGTTCCCTCCAGTGCTGACGTGGATCCCGGGGTTCCTCTGGAGTTTCCACAGGGGAGTCAGGCATCGTCTCTAGTGGAGAAATGCAAGTCCACTCTCGTCTCGAGATGAAAGCAGTGTCAGACTTCCTGTCGAGTTGACTTAGGGATAAGTGACTTTCTCTTGAGGTGCCACAGGGCTGTCATACCTGCCGTGTGTTTTGAGTCATCAATCCTCGGGGTGACCATCGAGTCAGTACAGGGGAGTCAGGTGTATCTGGAGTGGATTGGGACATAGTGGTCTTTTGGAATGGTGGCACGACCCTGGGAGTTCTTCTCGAGTGTCAAGTTGAGACCACCTCCTCCTGAGATGTGATGGGAACACCGGGAATCCTTTTTTGAAGAAGCAGGGAAATGGACCCCCATCTCGAGATGAGGAGGAAAAACCAGGGCTCTTCTTGAGTTGTGGCGGGACCCTTGGTGTCCCTCGCGAGTGGAGACGGGTATGTTGGGGAATATCTTGATTTGCCTCAAGAATGTCAAGGAGCCTTTTGAGTCTCAAGAGGGAAGGTGGGATTTCTCTCGAGATGCAGCAGTGGAAAATGGTCTCATGTAGCACTGAGGGGAGAATCTCCTGGTTTTTTACGAGTTGCGGCAGGAAACTTGGGATTGTTCTCGAGGTACGACAGGGAATTCAAGTACCCACTCGTGTTGCCTCAGGAGTCCCAATCCGCTCCAGATACCCCTGACTCCCATGCAGTGACTTGACGGTCACCATGAGGATCGACTCAAAATACCATATCAGGTGTGACAGCCCTGTGGCACCTCGAGAGAAAGCCACCGATCCCTATGTGAACACGACAGGAAGCCTGACACTGCTTTTCTAGCTCGAGAAGAGAGTGGATTTGCATGTCTCTAGTGAGGCGAGGCCTGACTCCCCTGTGGAAACCCCACAGGAACCCCGAGATCCATGTCAGCACTGGAGAGGAAACCTGATGTTCTGGCCTCAACTCCAGATGAGGACTTCGGCCCCCCCGGCAGTGACTGCCGAGGAATCCCGGGAGGCCCCTCGCAACTCGTATAGAGACTGGACTTTCCTGAGGCAACACGAGTGGGTCCCTGAGGTCCCCGTCGTAACTTGAGAGGAACCCCAAGTTTCCAACCGCAACTCGAGAAAAAACATGAGATTCTCCCCTAAACGCAAGATGAGACCCTTTTCAGCTGCGGCGTCTCGAGGGAAACCCCACCTTCCCTCTTGAGCCTTGAAACGCTCCTTGACACCGTTGAGGAAGATCAAGAAGTTCCCCGATATATCCATCTCTATTCGAGAGGAACACCGAGGGGCCAGCCACAACTCAAGAAGAGCCCCTGGTTTCCCTCCTCATCTCAAGAGGAGGGTCCTTTTCCCTGCTTCATCGGGAAAAGAATCCAGGCATTCCTGTCACATCTCAAGAGGAGGCGGTCTCAACTTGATACTAGAAAGTAACTCGAGGGGTCGTGTGACCATTCCTAAAGACCCGGATATCCCAAAGCACTTTAGACACCTGAATCCCCTGCACTGACGTGACGGTTACCTCAAGGATCGGCTGAAAACACCATAACAGTGGTAACAGCCCTGTGGAACCTCGAGAGAGAAAGCCAGCGTTCCCTATCTCAACTTGACAGAAACCTGACACTGCTTTTCCAGCTCGAGAGGAGAGTGAACTTCCATGTCTCCACATGAGACGAGGCCTGACTCCCCAGTGGAAACTCCAGAGGAACCGCGAGAGTCATGTTGGCACTGGAGAGGAAACCTGAGGTACTGGCCTCAACTCCAGATGAGGACCTTGGCCTCGGAAGCGACTGAAGATGAATCCTAAGAGGCCCCTCGCAACTGGCATGGAGATGGACTTTCCTGAGGCCACACGAGCAGGTCCCTGTGGTCCCCGTCGTCCCCATCATAAATCAAGAGAAATCCCAAGTTTGGTGCCGCAACTCGAAGAAAACCAAGATATTCATCCCTCAACACGAGATGAGGCCCTTTTCCACTAGGGCATCTTGAGAGAAATCGCACCTTCCCTCTTGAGCCTTGAAAGGGTCCTTGACAGCCCTGAGGCAACTCAAGGAGTTCCCCGACATCACCTTCTGCACTCGAGAGGAACGCCGAGTGTCCCAGTACAACTTAAAAAGAGCCCAGGATATCCATCCTCATCCCAAGAGTTGGGTCTGTTCCCTTGCTTTGTCGGGGAGAGAATGCTAGCGTTCCTGTCAGTCGCACCTCAAGATGAGGCGGTCTCCACTTGGCACTCGAGAGGAACTCCAGGGGTCGTGTCACCATTTCAAAAGACCCCCGATATCCCAGTGCACTCCAGACACAACTGAATCCCCTGCACTGACTCGACGGTCACCATGAGGAGAGACTCAAAACACGATGGCAGGTGTTACAGCCCTGTGGCACCTCGAGAGAAAGCCACCGATCCCTATGGTCAACCAGACTGGAAGCCTGACAATACTTTTCCGGCCATGAGGAGAGTGGACATGCATGTCTCCACACGAGACCACTCCTGACTCCCCTGTGGATGCCCCAGAGGAACCCCGAGATCCATGTCGGCCCTAGAGAGGAAACCTGAGGTTCCAGCCCCAAATCCAGATGAGGACCTCGGCCCCGGCAGTGACTGCAGAGGAATCCCGAGGGGCCCCTCGAGACTAGCATGGAGACTGGACACCCCTGACAGCCCATGAGCGGGTCCCTGAGGTCCCCATCGGAATTCGAGAGGAAACCCGCCACAACTTGAGGAAAACCAGGAGATTTCCCCCTTAGCGTGAGCTGAGGCCGTTTTCCACTGCGGTGTTGTGAGGAAAAACCCACCTTCCATCTTGAGCACCGAAAGTGTCCTTGACACCCTTGAGGCAGCTCAAGAAGTTCTCGGACATTGCCGTCTACACGTGAGTGGAACACCAAGGAACCCGCCCCAAGTCAAGAAGAGCCATGGTTCTCCCTCATCATCCCAAGAGGAGGTTTCATTTCCCTGCTTCGTCCAGGAGGGAATCCCAGCATTCCCATCTCACCTCAAGAGTAGGCAGTCTACACTAGATGCTCCAGAGGAACTCCATGTTTCGTTCCACCATTTCAAAAGACCTGCGATATCCCAGTGCACTACAGACATACCTGACTCCCCTGCAATGACTCGACAGTCACCCCGAGGACTGACTGAAAACAAGATGGCAGGTGTGACAGCCCTGTGGCCCCTTGAGAGAAGGCCACGGATCCCTATGGTCAACAACACAAGAGGCCAGACACTGCTTTTCCCGCTCAAGAGGAGAGTGGACTTGCATAGCTCCTAATGAGACAAGGCCTGACTCCCATGTGGCTGCCCCAGAGGAACACCGAGATCCATGTCAGCCCTAGAGAGGGCAACTGAGGTTCTGGCCTAAACTCCAGACGAGGGCCTCGGCCCCGGCAGTGACTACAGAGGAATTCCAAGTGGACTCTCTCGACTTACGTGGAGAATGGATCTCCCTGAGGCCCTGCGAGCCTGTCCCTGAGGTCCCCGTCATAACTCGAGAGGAACCTCATCTCAACTTGAGAAAAACCAGGAGATTCTCCCCTCAATGCGAGCTGAGGCCATTTTCTGCTGTGGCGTCTGGAGAGAAAACCCACCTTCCCTCCTGAGCCCTGAAGGGGTCCTTGACACCCTTGAGGCAACTCAAGTGTTCCCCAATATACCCGTCTGCACTTGAGAGGAACAACATGGGTCCTGGCACAACTGAAAAGGAGCCCTGGTTCTCGTTCCTCATCCCGAGAGGAGGGTCTGTTCCCTTGCTTCATCGGGGAGGAAATCCCAGCATTCCCGTTGCACCTCAAGAGGAGGCGGTCTCCACTTGACACTCGAGAGGAACTCCAGGGGTTGTGCAACCATTTCCCAAGACCCCCGATGTCCCAGTGCACTCCAGACACACCTGAGTCCCCTGCACTTACATGACTGTCACCCCGAGGACTGACTCAAAACACGATGGCAGGTGTGACAGCTGGGTGGCACCTCAAGAGAAAGACACTGATCCCTATGGTCAACATGATAGGAAGCCTGACATCGCTTTTTGGGTTCGAGAGGCGAGCGGGCTGGCATGGCTCCACATGAGACGAGACCTGACTCTCCTGTGGACGCCTTAGAGCGACCCCAAATTCCATGTCGGCCCTGGAGATGAACCCTGATATTCTGGCCTCGACTCGAGATGAGGACCTTGGCCCCAGCAGCGACTGCAGAGGAAACTCAAGGGGCCTCTCACAACTGGCGTGGAGACCAGACCTCCTTTCGGCCCCATGAGCGGGTCCCTGAGGTTCCTGTCATAACTCGTGAGGTACACCGGGGCAATCGAGAAAAAACAGGAGATTCTCCCCTCAATGCGAGCTGAGGCCCTCTTCCGCTGTGGCATCTGGAGGGAAAACACACGTTCCCTCCTGAGCCCCGAAAGTGTCCTTGACACCCTTGAGGCAACTCTGAAAGTAGTCCGACATCCCCGTCTGAACTCGAGAGGAACAAGGAGGTTCCCGCCACATTTCAAGAAGAGCCCTGGTTCTCCCTCCTCATCCCAAGAGGAGGGTCCATTCCTTTGCTTCGTCGGGAAGGAAATCCCAGCGTTCCTGTCACACCTCAAAAGGAAGCGGTCTCCACTTATGCTTAAGAGGAACTCCAGGGGTTGTGCAACCATTTCCAAATCCCCCGATGTCCCAATGCACTCCAGACACACCTGAGTCCCCTGCACTTACGTGACGGTCACCCCGAGGACTGACTCAAAACTCGATGGCAGTTGTGACAGCCAGGTGGCACCTCGAGAGAAAGACATTGATCCCTATAGTCAATCCAACAGGAAGACTGACACTGCTTTTCCAGCTTGAGAGGAGAGTGGACTTGCATAGTTCCACATGAGACGAGGCCTGACTCCCCTGTGGACGCCCCAGAGGAAACCCGAGATCCATGTTGGCCCTGCAGAGGAAACCTGAAATTCCAGCCTCAACTCCAGATGAGGACCACAAGCACGGCAATGACTGCAGAGGAATGTGGAGGGGCCCTTCACAACTTGCGTAGGGACTGGACCTCCCTGAGGCCCCAAGAACGGGTCCCTGAGGTCCCTGTCGGAACTCAAGTGAAACCCCTAGGCAACTCGAGAAAAACAATGAGATTCTACCCTCAATGCAATCTGAGGCCCTTTTACACTGCTGCATCACGAGAGAAATACCATCTTTTTCCTGAGACCCGATAGGGTCCGTGACATCCATGAGGCAACTCAAGAATTTCCCCGATATCCCCATCTGCACTCGAGGGGAACACTGAAGATACTGGCATAACTCAAGAAGAGCCCCGGTTCTCCCTCCTCATGCCGAGAGGAGGGTCCGATTCCCTGCTTCGTCAGAGACGGAATCCTGGTGTTCCCGTCGCACCTCAAGAGGAGGCGATCTCCACGTGACTCTCGAGAGGAACTCCATGTGTCGTTTCACAATTTCAAAAGACCCTGATGTCCCAGTACACTCCAGACACACCTGATTCGACGGTCACCCCGAGGACCAACCCAAAACACGATGGCTGGTGTGACAGCCCTGTGGCGCCTTGAGAGAAAGCCTCTGATCCCTATGGTCAACACGGCTGGGAGCCTGACACTACATTTCCAGCCCTGAGGAGAGCGGACATGCATGGCTCCACACGAGACGAGGTCCTGACTCGCCTGTGGACGTCCCAGAGGACCCCGAGATACATGTGGGCCCTGGGGATGAACCCTGGGGTTCCGGCCTCAACTCCAGCTGAGGACCTCGGACCCGGAAGTGACTGCAGAGGAATGCCGAGGGGTCCGCCGCGACTCGCGTGGAGACTGGAACCCCCAGAGGCACCACGAGCAGGTCAGTGTGGTCCCCATCGGAGCCTGAGAGGAACCCTACCACGACTCGAGGAAAAGCAGGAGATTCTCCCCTCAACGCGAGCTGAGGCCCTTATCCCCCGTGTCGTCACGAGAGAAATCCCACCTTCCCTCCTGAGCCCTGAAAGGGTCAATGCCACCCTTGGAGCAAGTCGAGAAGTTCCCCGACATTTCTGGCTGCCCTCGAGAGGAACAACGAGGTTCCTGCCACAACTCAAATAGAGCCCCAGTTCTCCCTCCTCATCCTGAGTGGACGGTCCTTTCCCCTGCTTCGTCAGCGTGGGAATCCTGTCATTCCCGTCACATCTCAAGAGAAGACGATCTCCACTTGATGCTCGAGAGGAACTCCAGGGGTCATTCCATCATTTCAAAAGACCCCCATATCTCAGTGCACTTCAGACACATCTGACACCCCTGCCTTGAGTCGAAGGTCACCCCGAGGACCAACTCATAACACGATGGCAGCAGTGACAGCCCTGTGGCAGCTCGAGAGAAAGCCACCGATCTCTATGGTCGAAGCGACAGGAAGCCTGGCATTGCTTTTTGGGTTTGAGAGGCGAGTGGACTTGCATGGCTCCACACGAGACGAGGCCTGACTCCCCTGTGGACGACCTAGAGCGACCCCGAATTCCATGTCTTCCCTGGAGAGGAATCCTGATATTCTGGCCTTGACTCGAGATGAGGACCTCGGCCCCGGCAGCGACTGCAGAGGAAACTCGAGGGGCCTCTCACAACTGGCGTGGAGACTGGACCTCCCTTCAGCCCCATGAGCGGGTCCCTGAGGTCCCCATCAAAACTTGTGAGGAACACCGGGGCAATCGAGAAAAACCAGGAGATTCTCCCCTCAACGTGAGCTGAAACCCTCTTCCACTGTGGCGTCTGGAGGGAAATCCCACGTTCCCTCCTGAGCCCCGAAAGTGTCCTTGACACCCTTGAGGCAACTCAAGGAGTTCCCTGACATCCCCGTCTGCACTCGAGAGGAACACCGAGTGTCCCGGCACAACTAAAAAAGAGCCCAGGAGATCCATCCTCATCCCAAGAGTTGGGTCTGTTCCCTTGCTTCATCGGGGAGGGAATCCCAGTATTCCCATCGCACCTCAAGCGGAGGTGGTCTCCACTTGGCAGTGGAGACCAATTCCAGGGGTCGTGCCACCATTTCAAAAGACCCCCGATGTCCCAGTGCACTCCAGACACACCTGAATCCCCTGCACTGACTCGACGGTTACCCCGAGGAGAGACTGAAAACAAAATTGCAGGTGTTACAGCCCTGTGGTGCCTCGAGAGAAAGCCACCGATCCCTATGATCAACCTTACTGAATCCTGACACTGCTTTTCCAATCCTGAGGAGAGCGGACATGCATGTCTCCACACTAGACGAGGCCTGACTCCCCTTTGGATGCCCCAGTGGGACCCCGAGATTCATGTCGGCCCTGAGGAGGAAACCTAAGGTTCCGGCCTCAACTCCAGACGAGGACCTCGGCTCTGGCAGCAACTGCAGAGAAATCCCGAGGGACCCCTCGCAACTAGCGTGGAGACTGGACCCCCCCTGAGAGCCCACAAGCGGGTCCCTGAGGTCCCCGTTGGAACTAGAGACGAAACCCGCCACAACTGGAGAAAAACCAGGAGATTCTCCCCTCACCACAAACTGAGGCTCTTTTCCACTGCGGTGTCTCCAGAGAAAACCCACCTTCCATTGTGAACACCAAAAGTGTCCTTGACACCCTTGAGGCAACTCAAGAAGTTGCCGGACATCCCCGTCTGCCCTCGAGAGGAACACCAATGGTCGCGCCACAAGTCAAGAAGAGCACCACTTCTCCCTCATCATACCGAGAGGAGGTTCCGTTTCCCTGCTACGTTCGGGAGGGAATTCCAGCATTCCGGTCTCACCTCAAGGGGAGACAGTCTACACTTGACGCTCGAGAGGAACTCCATGTGTTGTTCCACCATTTCAAAAGACCTGTGATATCCCAGTGCACTCCAGATATACCTGACTCCCCTACAATTACTCGACGGTCACCCCGAGGACTGACTGAAAACACGATGGCAGGTGTGACAGCCCTGTGTCCCCTCGAGAGAAAGCTACGGAACCCTAGGGTCAACAACACAGGAAGCCAGACACTGCTTTTCCGGCTCCAGAGGAGAGCGGACTTGCATGACTACACACGAGACAAGGCCTGACTCCCGTGTGGACACCCCAGAGGAACACCAAGATCCATGTCGGCCCTGGAGAGGAAACGTGAAGTTCTGGCCTAAATTCCAGGTGAGGACCTCGGCCCCGGCAGCGATGGCAGAGGAATCCCGAGCAAACCCTTTCTAGTCCCATGGAGACTGGATCTCCATAAGGACCCAGGAGCCGGTCCCTGACGTCCCCGTTGTAACTCGAAAGGAACCACATCGCAACTGGAGAAAAACCAAGAGATTCTCCCCTCAACACGAGCTGAGGCCCTTATCCCCTGCGTCGTCTCGAGAGAAATCCCGCCTTCCCTCCTGAGCCCTGAAAGGGTCAATGCCACCCTTGAGGCAACTCAAGAATTTCCCCGACATCCCTGGATGCACTCGAGAGGAACACCAAGGTTCCCGCCACAACTCAAATAGAGCCCCAGTTATCCCTCCTCATCCCAAATGGAGGGTTCATTCGCCTGCTTCATCAGGGAGGGAATCCCGTTGTTCCTGTCGCATCTCAAGAGGAGGTGATCTCCACTGATGTTCAAGAGGAACTCCAGGGGTCATTCCACCATTTCAAAAGACCCCCATATTTCAGTGCACTCCAGACACATCTGACTCCCCTGCCTTGAGTCGAAGGTCACCCCGAGGACCGACTCATAACACGATGGCAGCTGTGACAGCACCTGTGGCACCTTTTTAGAAAGCAACTGATCCCTACGGTCAACGGGACAGGGAGCCTGGCATTGCTTTTGGGTTCAAGAGGCGAGCAGACTTGCATGTCTCCACACGAGACGAGGCCTGACTCCACTGTGGACGCCATAGTGTGACCCCGAATTCCATGTCGGCCCTGGAGAGGAACCCTGATATTCCGGCCTCGACTCGAGATGAGGACCTCGGCCCCAGCAGCGACTGCAGAGGAAACTCGAGGGGCCTTTCAAAACTGGCATGGAGACCCAACCTCCCTTCGGCCCCACGAGCGGGTCCCTGAGGTCCCCATCATAACTCGTGAGGAACACTGGGGCAATCAAGAAAAACCAGGAGACTCTCCCCTCAACGCGAGCTGAAGCCCTCTTCCACTGTGGCGTCTGGAAAGAAATCCCACCTTCCCTCCTGAGCCCCAGAAGGGTCCTTGACACCCTTGAGGCAACTCAAGGAGTTCCCTGACATCCCCGTCTGCACTCGAGAGGAACACCGAGTGTCCCGGCACAACTAAAAAATAACCCAGGAGATTCATCCTCATCCCAAGAGTTGGGTCCGTTCCCTTGCTTCATCGGGGAAGGAATCCCAGCGTTCCCGTCGCACCTCAAGCGGTGGCAGTCTCCACTTGGCACTCGAGAGGAACTCCAGGGGTCGTGCCACCATTTCAAAAGACCCCCGATGTCCCAGTGCACTCCAGACACACCTGAATCCCCTGCACTGACTCGACGGTTACCCCAAGGAGAGACTGAAAACAAAATTGCAGGTGTTACAGCCCTGTGGTGCCTCGAGAGAAAGCCACCGATCCCTATGGTCAACCCAACTGAATCCTGACACTACTTTTCCGGCCCTGAGGAGAGCAGACATGCCTGTTTCCACACAAGACGACTCCTGACTCCCCTGTGGACATACCAGAGGAACGCCGAGATCCATGTCGGCCCTAGAGAGGAAACCTGAGGTTTCGGCCTCAACTCCAGATGAGGACCTCGGCCCCGGCAGTGGCTGCAGAGGAATGCCGAGCGGACCCTCTCAACTCGCGTGGAAACTGTATCTCCCTGAGGCCCCAGGAGCTGTTCACTGAGGTCCCCATCGTAACTCAAGAGGAACCCCATCGCAACTGGAGAAAAAGCAGGAGATTCTCCCCTCAACGTGAGCTGACGCCCTTTTCCACTGCGGCGTCTGGAGAGAAAACCCACCTTCCCTCCTGAGTCCCGAAAGGTTCCTTGACACCCTTGAGACAACTCAAGTGTTCCCCGATATCCCCGTCTGCACTCGAGAGGAACACTGTGGGTCCCAGCACAACTGAAAAAGAGCCCCGCTTCCCCCTCCTCATCCCGAGAGGTGGGTCCATTCCTTTGCTTCTTTGGGGAGGAAATCCCGGTGTTCCTGTCACACCTCAAGAGGAGGCAGTCTCCACTTGATGCTCGACAGGAACTCCAGGGGTCGTGCAACCATTTCCAAAGACCCCCGATGTCCAAGTGCACTCCAGACACACCTGAGTCCCCTGCACTTACATGACGGTCATCCCAAGGACCGACTCAAAACACGATGGCAGGTGTGTGAGCCATTTGGCACATCGAGATAAAGCCACCGATCCCTATGGTCAACCCGACAGGAAGCCTGACACTGCTTTTCTGGCTCGAGAGGAGAGTGGACTTGCATGGCTCTACATGAGACGAAGACCTGACTCCCCTGTGGTCTCCCCAGAGAAAACCCAAGATCCATGTCCGCCTTGGAGAGGAAAGCTTAGATTCCAGCCTCAGCTCCAGATGAGGACCACAACCACGGAAGCGAGTGCAGAAGAATCCCGAGGGGCCCCTCGGGACTTGTGTGGAGACTGGACCTCCCTGAGGCCCCACGAGCAGGTCCCTGAAGTCCCCATCATAACTCAAGAGGAACCCCACCGCAACTCGAGAAAAACAACGAGACCTCCCGTCAACACGAGCTGTGGCCCTTTTCTGCTGTGGCATCTCGAGAGAAATCCCATCTTTATTCCTGAGCCCAGAAATGGTCCTTGACACCCATGAGGCAACTCAAGATTTTCCCCGTCCTCTCCGTCTGCAATCGAGGGGAACACCAAGGGTCCCTGCCACCACAACTCAAGAAGAGCTCCAGTTCTCCATCCTCATCCCGAGATGAGGATCCATTTCCCTGCTTCATCGGGGAGGGAATCCCGGCGTTCCTGTAGCAACTCAAGATGAGGTGGTCTCCACTTGACCCTCGCAGGAAACTCCAGGGCTCGTGCCACCATTTAAAAAGACCCCCAATTTCCCAGTGCCCTCCAGACACCCCTGACTCCCCTGCACTGACTGGACGGTCACTCCGAGGCCCAAGTCAAAACACGATGGCAGGTGTTTACGCCTGTGGCACCTCTAGAGAACTCCACCGATCTCTATGGTCATCTCGACAGGAAGCCTGACACTGCTTTTAAGGCTAGAGAAAAGCACGGATTTGCATGGCTCCACATGAGACGAGGCCTGACTCCCCTGTGGCCACCCCAGAGGAACTCCCAGATCCATGTCGGCTCTGCAGAGGTAACCTGAGGTTTTGGCCTCAACTGTAGATGATGACCTCGACCCCGGGAGTGACTTCCGAGGAATCCCGAGGGGCCCTTCCGTACTCTCGTGAAGACTGGACCACCCTGAGGCCTGACGAGCGGGTCCCTGAGATCCCCATCTTAACTCTAGAGGAACCCCACCACAACTCAAAAAAAAAAAAAAAAAAAAAAAGGAGATTCTCCCTTCAACGCTAGCTGAGGCCATTTCTGGCTTCAGCATCTCAAGAGAAATGGCACATTCCATCCTGAGCCACGAAAGGGTCCTTGACACCCTTGAGGCAACTCAAGAAGTTCCCCGACATACCCGTCTGCCATCAAGGGGAACACCGAGGGTCCCACACAACTCAAGGATAGCCCCAGTTCTCCCGCCTCATCCTGAAAGGAGGGTCCATTCCCCAGCTTTGTTGGGGAGGAAATCCAAGCATTTCCGACGCACATCAAGAGGAGGCAGTCTCCACTTGACGCTCGAGAGGAAATCCAAGGGTTGTGCCACCATTGCAAAAGACCCCCGATGTCCCAGTGCACTCCAGACACACCTGACTTCCCTGCACTGACACGACTATCACCCCGAGGGCCGACTCAAAACATGGTGGCAGGTGTGACAGTCCTGTGGCACCTGGAGAATAGTCAGCGATCCCTATGTTCAACCCGACAGGAAACATGACAATGCTTTTCCAGTTTGAGAGGAGAACAGACTTGCATGGCTCTACACGGGATGAGGCCTTACTCCCCTGTGGACCCCCCAGAGGAACCCCGAGATCCATGTCAGCCCTAGAGAGGAAACTTGAGTTTTTGGCCTCAACTCAAGATGAGGACCTCGGCCCCGACAGCAACTGCAGTGGAATCTGGCGGGGCACCTCGTGACTCGCCTGGAGACAGCACCTCCCTGAGGCCCCACGAGCAGGTCCCTGAGGTCCCCATCGTAACTCAAGAGCAACCATGCCACAACTCCAGAAAAACCAGGTTATTCTCCCCTCAACGCGAGGTGAGGCCCTTTTCCGATGCTGCGTTTGGAGAGAAGTACTACCTTCCTTCCTGAGCCACGAAAGGGTCCTTGACACCCATGAGACAACTCAAGAAGTTCCGCAACCTTCCCGACTGCACTCGAGAAGAACACCAATTGTCCCGACACAACTCAAGAAGAGCCCTGGTTCTCCCTCTTCATCCTGAGATGAGGGGCCGTTTCCCTGCTTTGGCTGGGGATGAATCCCAGGGTCCCGTTGCACCTCAAGAGAGGGCAGTCTCCACTTGAACCTCGAGAGGAACTCCAGGGGTCGTGCTCTTATTTCAAAAGATCCCCGATGTCCAGTGCACTCCAGACACACCTGAATTTCCTGCACTGACTCGACAGTCACCGCGAGGACCGACTCTAAACACCATGGCAGGTGTGACAGCCCTGTGGCGCCTTGGGAGAAGGCCACCGATCCCTATGGTCAACCCGACAGGAAGTCTGACACTGCTTTTCCGGCTCAAGAGGAGAGAGGACATGCATGGCTTCACATGAGATGTGGACTTTACTCCCCTGTGGACTCCCCAGAGGATTCCCAAGGTTCATGTAGGCCCTTGAGAGGAACACTGAGGTTTCGGCCTCAACTCGAGATGAGGACCTCTGCCCCGGCAGTGACTGCAGATGAATCCCGAGTGGCCCGTTTCGAGTCTCGTGGAGACTGGACTTCCCTGAGGCCCCACAACCCTGTCTCCGAGTTCCCTGTCGTACTTCAAGAGGAACCCGGCCACAACTCGAGAACTACCAGGAGATTCTCCGCTCCACGCGAGTTGAGGCCGTTTTCTGCTGCAGCATCACAAGGGAAATCCCACCTTTCCTCTTGAGCCCCGAAAGGATTTTTGACACCATTGAGGCAACTCAGGAAGTTCCCCGATATCCCCGTCTGCCCTCCAGAGGAACACCGGGTGTCCCGCAACAACTCAAGAAGAGCCCCGTTTCTCCCTCCTCGTCCCGAGGGGAGGGTCCGTTTCCCTGCTTCGTCGTGGAAGGAATCCCAGCGTTCCCATCACAGGTCAAGAGGAAGCGGTCTCTGCTCGACGCTCAAGAGGAACTACAGGGGTCGTGCCACAATTTTAAAAGATGCCCGATGTCCCAGTGCACTCCAGGTACAACTGACTCCCCTGCATTGACTCGATGATCACCCCGAGGACCAACTCAAAACAGGATGGCAAGTGTGACAGCCCTGTGGCCTCTCGAGAGAAACCACTGATCCCTATGGTCAACCAGACAGGAAGCCTGACACTGCTTTTCTGGCTCGAAAGAGAGCAGACTTGCATGGCTCCACAAGAGATGTGGCCCTTACTCCCCTGTGGACACCCCAGAGTATCCCCGAGGTCCATGTCGCCCCAGGAGAGGAACCCTAACATTCTGGCCTCAACTGCAGATGAGGACCTCGGCCCCAGCAGCGACTGCAGAGGAATTCCGAGGGGCCCCTCACGACTCCCGTGGAGACTGGACCTCCCTGAGGCCCCATGAGTAGATCCCTGAGGTCCCAGTCCTAAATCGAAAGCAACTCCACTGCAACTCGAGAAAACCCAGGAGAATCAAGCCACCACGAGAGCTGACGACCTTTTCCACTGCAGCGTCTCAAGAGGAATCCCACCTTCCCTCCTGAACCCCGATAGTGTCCTTGACACCCTTGAGGCAACTCAAGAAGTTCCCTGACATCCCCGTCTGCACTCGAGAGGAACACCAAAGGTCCCCTCACAATTCAAGAAGAGCTCCGGTTCTACCTCCTCATCCCAAGAGGAGGGTCCGTTTCACTGCTTCATCAGGGAGGGACTTCTGGTGTTCCCGTCGCACCTCAAGTAGAGGCCATCTCCCCTTGACGCAGGAGAGAAACTCCCAGTGTCGTGCCACCATTGAAAAAGACGCCCAATGTCTCAGTGCACTCCAGACATACCTGACTCTCCTGCACTGACTCGACGGTCACCCCGAGGACGGACTCAAAACACGATGGCAGGTGTGACAGCCCTGTGGCACCTTGAGAGAAAGCCACCGATCACTATGGTCAACAGGGAAGGAAGCCTGAGACTGCTTTTCGGGTTCAGAGGTGAGCGGACTTGCATGGCTCCACACGAGATGAGGCCTGACTCCCCTTTGGATGCCCTAAAGGAACCCCAAATTCCATGTCGTCCCTGGAGAGGAACCTTTATGCTGGCCTCAACTAGAGATGAGGACCTGGGCCGAGTCAGCGACTGCAGAGGAAACCTGAGGAGCCCCTCGCAACTGATGTGGAGACTGGACCTCCCTTAGGCTCCACGAGCGGGTCCCTGAGGTCTCCATCTTAACTCGAGTGGAACCCCATGGCAACTCGAAAAAAAACAAGAGATTCTCCCCTCAATCTGAGCTGAGGACCATTTCCACTGTGACGTCTCAAGAGAAATCCCATCTTCCCTCCTGAGCCCTGAAAGGGTCCTTATCACCCTTCAAGCATCTTAAAAGTTCCCCTACATACCCGTTTGCACTCAAGAGGAACAGCGAGGGTCCACAACAACTCAAAAAAAGCCCCGGTTCTCCCTCCTCATCCCAAAAGGAGGATCCGTTTCCCTGCTTCATTATGGAGGAAATCCCGGCATTCCCGCCGCACCTCAAGAGGCGGTGGTCTTCACTTGATGTTCGCGGAGAACTCCAGGGGTCATTCCAGCATTTAAAAAGACTACCAAATTCCCAGTGCATTCCAGACACCCCTGACTTCACTGCACTGGCTTGATGGTCACTCCAAGGACCGATTCAAAACACGATGGCAGGTGTTTAGCCCTGTGGCGCCTCAGGTGAACGCCACCGATCTCTATGGTCATCTCAACAGGAAGCCCGACACTGCTTTCATGGCTAGAGAAAAGCGCGGATTTGCATGGCTCCACATGAAACGAGGCCTGACTCCCCTGTGGCCGCCCCAGAGGAAACCCCAGATCCATCTCGGCCCTGCAGAAGTAACCTGAGGTTCCGGCCTCAGCTCCAGATGATGACTTCGCCCCGGCAGCGACTTCCGAGTCATCCTTAGGGGCCCTTCCCTACTCACGTGAAGACTGGACCACCCTGAGGCCCCACGAGCGGGTCCCTGAGATCCCCATCTTAACTCTAGAGGAACCCCACTGCAATTCGAGAAAAACCAGGAGATTCTCCCCTCAATTTGAACTTAGGCCCTTTCCTGCTGAAACATCTCGAGAGAAATGGAACATTCTGCCCTGAGCCAAGAAAGGGACCTTGACACCCTTGAGGCAACTCAGAAGTTCCCCGACATCCCCGTCTGCCATCAAGGGGAACACCAATATCCCGCACAATTCAAGGATAGCCCCAGTTCTCCCTTCTCATGCCGAGAGGAGGGTCCATTCCCCAGCTTTGTTGGGGAGGAAATCCAAGCGTTTCTGAAGCACATCAAGAGGAGGCAGTCTCCACTTGACGCTCGAGAGGAAATCCAGGGGTTGTGCCACCATTGCAAAAGACCCCCGATGTCCCAGTGCACTCCAGACACACCTGAGTCCCCTGCATTTACTCGACCGTCACCCCAAGGACAGACTTAAATCACGATGGCAGGTGTGACAGCCCTGTGGCGCCTGCAGAAATAGCCAGCGATCCCTATGTTCAACCCTACAGGAAACATGACAGTGCTTTTCCAGTTCGAGAGGAGAGCAGACTTGCATGGTTCAACACAAGATGAGGTCTGACTCCCCTGTGGACGGCCCAGAGGAACCCCGAGATCCGTGTCAGAGGAAACTTGAGTTTTCGGCCTCAACTCAAGATGAGGACCTCAGACCTGGCAGCGACTGCAGAGGAATCCAGCGGGGCACCTCGTGACTCGCCTGGAGAAAGAACCTTCCTGAGGCTCCAAAGCAGGTCCCTGAGGTCCCCATCGTAACTCAAGAGGAACCCCACTACAACTCGAGAAAAACCAAGAAATTCCCACTCAGCGTGATGTGAAGCATTTTCCAATGTGGCGTTTCGAGAGAAGTGGCACCTTCCACCCTGAACCCTAAAAGGGTCCTTGACACCCGTGAGGCAACTCAAGAAGTTCCCCGACATACCCGTCTCCACTCGAGAGGAAGCACGAGGGTCCGACCCACATCGAGAGGAGCCCCGTTTACGACTCCTAGCTCGAGATGAGGGATCCTTTACCTGCTTCATCGGGAAAGAATTCCCTGCATTCCCGTCGAATCTCAAGAGGAGGCACTCTCAACAGGAAAGGCGAGAGGAACTCCAGGGTCGTTCCACCATTCCAAGAGCCCCCAGAGGTCTCAGTCCTTTCCAGAGGAACCTGTTTTCCCTGCACTGGCTCCACTTTCACGCCGAGGGTCGACTCACACCACGGTGGCACGTGGGACAGCCCTGTGGGAAAGCCTCGTGGGAAAGCCTCAAGGGAAAGACACAGATCCCTTGATCCACGCAACGGCAAGAGTGACACCACTGCTACAGTTCGGGAGGAAAGCGCACGTGCAAGCCCCCACTCGAGAGGAGGACTGACTCCACTGGGGAGACTCCAGAAGTACCCCAAGATCCATGTCAGCACTGGAGAGGAATCCTCAGGTTCCGGCCCCGATTCCACACAAGGTCTTAGGCCCCGGCATCCATGGGAGAGGAATCCCGAAATGCCCCTTAGCAACTCGCATGGGGACTGGCCTTTCCTGACGCCAACAGAGCGGGTCACTGAGGTCCCCATCGTAACTCGAGAACACCTGACACAACTCTAGAAAATCCAGGAGGTTCTCCCCTCCAGGCGAGATGAGGCCCATTTCCACTGAGGCGTCTCGAGGCTAATCACACCTAAACTCTGGAACTTCGAAAGGGTCCTTCACACCCTTGCTGCAACTCAAGCAGTCCCCCGACATACTCGTCTCCTCTCGAGAGGACACAAGAGGGTTCCACCCGCATCCAGAGGAGCCCCGTTTCCGCCTCGTAGCTCGAGATGAGGGATCTTTACTCTGCTTCGTCAAGAAAGAATTACCGCGGTTCCCGAAAAATCTCAAGAGGAGGCACTCTCAATAGGAAAGGCGAGAGGAACTCCAGGGTTTGCCACCATTCCAAGAGTCCCCCAGAGGTCTCAGTCCTTTTCAGAGGAACCTGTTTTCCCTGCACTGCTTCGACTTTCACACTGAGGATCGACTCACACCACGGTGGCACGTGGGACAGCCCTGTGGGAAAGCCTCGTGGGAAAGCCTCGAGGGAAACCCACAGATCCCTTGAACAACGTGACTGTAAGCGTGACACTGCTGCTAAAGCTCGGGAGGAAAGGGCAAGTGCATGTCTCCACGCGAGACGAGGCCTGAATCCCCTGGGGAGACACCAGAAGTACCCCAAGATCCATGTCAGCACAGGAAAGAAATTCACAAGTTTCCACCACAACTAAACACAAGGTCTTAGATCCCGGCATTGACGGGAGAGGAATCCAGAGATACCCCCTAGCAACTCGCATGGAGACTGGCTTTTCCTGAGGCCACCAGAGCGGGTCGCTGAAGTCTCCATCGTAACACAAGAACACCTGCTGCAACTCGAGAAAATCCAGGAGGTTCTCCCCTCCAGGTGAGATGAGGCCCATTTCCTATGAGGCGTCTCGAGGCTAATCACACCTAACAGCTGGAACTTCGAAAGGGTCCTTCACACCCTTGCTGCAACTCAAGAAGTTCCCCGACATACCCGTCTCCACTCGAGAGGAAGCACGAGGGTCCCGCCCACATCCAGAGGAGCCTGATTCCGCCTCGTAGCTCGAGATGAGGGATCCTTTCCCTACTTTTTCGGGAAAAAGTTCCCGGCGATCCCGTCGCATCTCAAGAGGAGGTGCTCTCAACAGGAAAGGCAAGAGGAACTCCAGGGTCGTGCCACCATTCCAAGAGTCCCCCAGATGTCTCAGTCCATTCCAGAGGAACCTGTTTTCCTTGCACTGACTCGTCTTTCACGTGGGACAGCCCTGTGGGAAAGCCTCATGGGAAAGCCTCGAGGGAAAGAAACAGATCCCTTGATCAAAGCGACGGCAAGCGTGACACTGCTGCTACAGATCGGGAGTAATTGGCACGTGCATGCCACCATCCGAGACGAGGACTGACTCCCCAGGGGAGACTCCAGAAGTACCCCAAGATCCATGTCAGCACTGGAGAGGAATCCTCAGGTTCCGGCCCCGACTCCACACAAGGTCTTAGGCCCAGGCATCAACGGGAGAGGAATCCCGAGATCTCCCCTAGCAACTCGCATAGGGATTGGCCTTTCCTCAGGCCAGCAGAGCGGATCCCTGAGGTCCCCGTCGTAAGTCGATAACACGTGCCGCAACTCGAGAAAATCTAGGAAGTTCTCCCCTCCAGGCGAGATGAGGCCCATTTCCACTGAGGCGTTTCCAGGCTAATCACACCTAACCTCTGGAACTTTGAAAGGGTCCTTCACACCCTTGCTGCAACTTAAGAAGTTCCCTGACATACCCGTCTCCTCTCCAGAGGACACAAGAGGGTCCCACCCGCATCCAGAGGAGCCCCGTTTCCGCCTCCTAGCTCGAGATGAGGGATCCTTTCCCTACGTTTCCGGGAAAAAATTCCCGGCGTTCCCGTCACATCTCAAGAGGAGGCGCTCTCAACAGGAAAGGCGAGAGGAACTCCATGGTCGTGCCACCATTCCAAGAGTCCCCCAGATGTCTCAGTCCATTCCAGAGGAACCTGATTTCCCTGCACTGGCTCGTTTTTCACGCCAAGGATCGACTCGCACCACGATGGCATGTGAGACAGCCCTGTGGGAAAGGCTCCTGGGAAAGAATCGAGGGAAAGAAACAGATCCCTTGATCCACGTGACGGGTAGCCTGACACTGCTGCTACAGCTAGGGAGGAAAGTGCATGTGCATGCCCCCACACGAGACGAGGACTGACTCCCCTGTGGAGACTCCAGAAGTACCCCAAGATCCATGTCAGCACTAGAAAGAACTCCTCAGGTTTCGGCCCCGACTCCACACAAGGTCTTAGGCCCCGGTTTCAATGGGAGAGGTATACCGAGATGCCCCCTAGCAACACACTTGGGGACTAGCCTTTCCTTAGCCCAGCAGAGCGGGTCCCTGAGGTCCCCGTCGTAACTCGAGAACATCTGTCGCAACTCTAGAAAATCCAGGAGGTTCTCCCCTCTGGGCGACATGAGGACCATTTCCGCTGAGGCGTCTCGAGGCTAATCACATCTAACCTCTGGAATGTCGAATGGGTCCTTCACACCCTTGCTGTAACTCAAGAAGTTCCCCGACATACCCGTCTCCACTCGAGAGGAAGCACGAGGGTCCCGCCCACATCCAGAGGAGCCTCGTGTCCGCCTCGTAGTTGGAGATGAGGGATCCTTTCACTGCTTCGTCGGATAAGAATTCCCGGCATTCCCATCGCATTTCAAGAGGAGGCGCTCTCAACAGGAAAGGCGAGAGGAACTCCAGGGTAGTGCCACCATTCCAAGAGTCCCCCAGATGTGTCAGTCCATTCCAGAGGAACCTGATTTCCCTGCACTGACTCGTTTTTCACGCCAAGGATCGACTCGCAGCACGGTGGCACGTGAGACAGCCCTGTAGGAAAGCCTCCTGAGAAAGCCTCGAGGGAAAGAAACAGACCCCTTGATCCACGTGACGGGTAGCGTGACACTGCTGTTACAGTTAGGGAGGAAAGCGCACATGCATTCCCCCACACGAGACGAGGACTGACTCCCCTGGGGAGACTCCAGAAGTACCCCAAGATCCATGTCAGCACTAGAGAGGAATCCTCAGGTTTCGGCCCCGACTCCACACAAGGTCTTAGGACCCGGTTTCAATGGGAGAGGTATCCCGAGATGCCCACTAGCAACTCACTTGGGGACTGGCATTTCCTTAGGCCAGCAGAGCGGGTCCCTGAGGTCCCCGACGTAACTTGAGAACACCTGCTGCAACTCTAGAAAATTCAGGAGGTTCTCCCCTCCGGGTAACATGAGGTCCATTTCCGTTGAGGCGTCTCGAGTCTAATCACATCTAACTTCTGGAACTTCCAAAGGGTCCTTCACACCCTTGCTGTAACTCAAGAAGTTCCCCGACATACCCGTCTCCACTCGAGAGGAAGCACGAGGGTCCCGCCCACATCCAGAGGAGCCTCGTGTCTGCCTCATAGTTTGAGATGAAGGATCCTTTCCCTGCTTCGTCGGGAAAGAATTCCCGGCGTTCCCGTCGCATTTCAAGAGGAGGCGCTCTCAACAGAAAAGGCGAGAGGAACTCCATGGTCGTACCACCATTCCTAGGGTCCCACAGATGTCTGAGTCCATTCCAGAGGAACCTGTTTTCCCTGCACTGGCTCGTCTTTCACGCTGAGGATCGACTCACACCACGGTGGCACGTGGGACAGCCCTGTGGGAAAGCCTCGTGGGAAAGCCTCGAGGGAAAGCCACAGATCCCTTAATCCACGTGACAGGAATCGTGACACTGCCGCTACAGCTAGGGTGGAAAGCGCCCGTGCATGCCCCCACTCGAGACGAGGAATGACTCCCCTGGAGAGACTCCAGAAGTACCACAAGATCCATGTCAGCACCCGAGAGGTATCCTCAGGTTCCAGCCCCGAATCCACACAAGGTCTTATTCCCCGGCATCGACGTGAGAGGAATCCCGAGAGGCCCTCTAGCAAGTCGCATGGGGACTGGCCTTTCCTGAGGCCACAGGAGCGGGTCCCTGAGGTCCCCATTGTAACTCGAGAATACCTGCCCCAACTCGAGAAAATCCCGGAAGTTCTTCCCTCCAGGCGAGATGAGGCCCATTTCCGCTGAGGCGTCTCGAGGCTAATCACACCTAACCTCTGGAACTTCGAAAGGGTCCTTCACACCCTTGCTGTAACTCAAGAAGTTCCCCGACATACCCGTCTCCACTTGAGAGGAAGCACGAGGGTCCCGCCCACATCCAGAGGAGCCCCGTTTCCACCTCGTAGCTCGAGATGAGGGATCCTTTCAATGCTTCGTAGGGAAAGAATTCCCGGCGTTGCCGGGGCATCTCAAGAGGAGGCACTCTCAACAGGAAAGGCGAGAGGAACTCCAGGGTCGTGCCACCATTCCAAGAGTCCCCCAGGTGTCTCAGTCCATTCCAGAGGAACCTGTTTTCCCTGCGCTGGCTCGTCTTTCACGCCGAGGATCGACTCACACCACGGTGGCACGTGGGACAGCCCAGTGGGAAAGCCTCGTGGGAAAGCCTCGAGGGAAAGTCACAGATTCCTTGATCAAGGCAAAGGCAAGCGTGACACTGCTGCTACAGATCGGGAGGAATTGGCACGTGCATGCCATCAACCGAGACGAGGACTGACTCCCCAGGGGAGACTCCAGGACTACCCAAGATCCATGTCAGCACTGGAGAGGAATCCTCAGGTTCCGGCCCCTACTCCACACAAGTTCTCAGGCCCAGACATCAATGGGAGAGGAATCCCGAGATCTTCCCTAGCAACTCGCATGGGGACTGGCCTTTCCTTAGGCCAGCAGAGCGGATCCCTGAGGTCCCCATCGTAACTCGAGAACATGAGCCGCAACTCGAGAAAATCTAGGAAGTTTTCCCCTCCAGGCGACATGCGGCCCATTTCCGCTGAGGCGTCTCGAGGCTAATCACACCTAACCTCTGGAACTTCAAAAGGGTCCTTCACACCCTTGCTGCAACTCAAGCAGTTCCCCGACATACCCGTCTCCTCTCGAGAGGACACAAGAGGGTTCCGCCCGCATCCAGAGGAGCGCCGTTTCCGCCTCGTAGCTCGAGTTGAGGGATATTTTCCCTGCTTCGTCAAGAAAGAATTACCACGGTTCCCGAAAAATCTCAAGAGGAGGCACTCTCAATAGGAAAGGCGAGAGGAACTCCAGGGTCTTGCCACCATTCCAAGAGTCCCCCAGAGGTCTCAGTCCTTTACAGAGGAACCTGTTTTCCCTGCACTGCTTCGACTTTCACGCCGAGGATCGACTCACACCACGGTGGCACGTGGGACAGCCCTGTGGGAAAGCCTCGTGGGAAAGACTCGAGGGAAACCCACAGATCCCTTGAACAACGTGACTGTAAGCGTGACCCTGCTGCCATAGCTCGGGAGGAAAGGGCAAGTGCAGGCCTCCATGCGAGACGAGGCCTGAATCCCCTGGGGAGACACCAGAAGTACCCCAAGATCCATGTCAGCACAGGAAAGGAATCCACAAGATTCTGCCCAAATTGAACACAAGGTCTTAGATTCCGGCATCGACGGGAGAGGAATCCAGAGATGCCCCCTAGCAACTCGCATGGAGACTGGCCTTTCCTGAGGCCACCAGAGTGGGCCGCTGAAGTCCCCGTCGTAACACAAGAACACCTGCTGCAACTCGAGAAAATCCAGGAGGTTCTCCCCTCCAGGCGAGATGAGGCCAATTTCCTATGAGGCGTCTCGGGGCTAATCACACCTAACAGCTGGAACTTCGAAAGGGTCCTTCACACCCTTGCTGCAACTAAAGAAGTTCCCCGACATACCCGTCTCCACTCGAGAGGAAGCACGAGGGTCCCGCCCACATCCAGAGGAGCCTGTTTCTGCCTCGTAGCTCGAGATGAGGGATCCTTTCCCTACTTTTTCGGGAAAAAATTCCTGGCGATCCCGTCGCATCTCAAGAGGAGGCGCTCTCAACAGGAAAGGCGAGAGGAACTCCAGGGTCGTGCCACCATTCCAAGAGTCCCCCAGATGTCTCAGTCCATTCCAGAGGAACCTGTTTTCCCCCACTGGCTCGTTTTTCACGCCGAGGATCGACTCGCACCACGGTGGCACGTGAGACAGCCCTGTGGGAAAGCCTCCTGGGAAAGTCTCGAGGGAAAGAAACAGATCCCTTGATCCACGTGACGAGTAGCCTGACACTGCTGCTACAGCTAGGGAGGAAAGCACACGTGCATGCCCCCACATGAGACGAGGACTGACTCCCCTGTGGAGACTCCAGAAGTGCCCCAAGATCTATGTCAGCACACGAGAGGAATCCTCAGGTTCCGGCCCCGAATCCACACAAGGTCTTAGGCCCCGACATCGACGGGACAGAATTCCCGAGAGGCCCCCTAGCAACTCGCATGGGGACTGGCGTTTCCTGAGGCCAGCAGAGCGGGTCCCTGATGTCCCCGTCATAACTCGAGAACACCTGCCGCAACTCAAGAAAATCCAGGGGTTCTGCACTCCAGGCGAGATGTGGCCCATTTCCTCCGAGGCGTCTCGAGGCTAATCACACCTAACCTCTGGAACTTCGAAAGGGTCCTTCACACCCTTGCTGCAACTCAAGAAGTTCCCTGACATACCCGTCTCCTCTCGAGAGGACACACGGGGGTGCCGCCCACATCCAGAGGAGCCCCGTTTCCGCCTCCTAGCTCGAGATGAGGGATCCTTTCCCTGCTTCATCGGGATAGAATTCCCGGGGTTCCCCTCGCCTCTCAAGAGGAGGCGCTCTCAACAGGAAAGGTGAGAGGAACTCCAGGGTCGTTCCACCATTCCTAGAATCCCCCAGATGTCTCAGTCCATTCCAGAGGAACCTGTTTTCCTTGCACTGGCTCGTCGTTCACGTGGGACAGCCCTGTGGGAAAGCCTCATGTGAAAGCCTCGAGGGAAAGAAACAGATCCCTTGATCAAGGCGAAGGCAAGCGTGACACTGCTGCTACAGCTCGGGAGTAATTGGCACGTGCATGCCACCACCCGGGACGAGGACTGACTCCCCAGGGAAGACTCCAGGACTACACAAGATCCATGTCAGCACTGGAGAGGAATCCTCAGGTTCCGGCCCCGACTCCACACAAGGTCTTAGGCCCCGGTTTCAATGGGAGAGGTATCCCAAGATGCCCCATAGCAACTCACTTGGGGACTGGCCATTACTTAGGCCAGCAGAGCGGGTCCCTGAGGTCCCCATCGTAACTCGTGAACACCTGACGCAACTCCGGAAAATCCAGGAGGTACTCCCCTTCAGGCGAGATGAGGCCCATTTCCGCTGAGGCGTCTTGAGGCTAATCACACCTAAACTCTGGGACTTCGAAAGGGTCCTTCACACCCTTGCTGCAACTCAAGCAGTTCGCCGACATACTCGTCTCCTCTCGAGAGGACACAAGAGGGTTCCGCCCGCATCCAGAGGAGCCCCGTTTCCGCCTCATAGCTCGAGATGAGGGATCTTTTCCCTGCTTCGTCAAGAAAGAATTACCACGGTTCCCGAAAAATCTCAAGAGGAGGCACTCTCAATTGGAAAGGTTAAAGGAACTCCAGGGTCTTGCCACCATTCCAAGAGTCCCCCAGAGGTCTCAGTGCTTTTCAGAGGAACCTGTTTTCCTTGCACTGCTTCGACTTTCACGCCGAGGATCGACTCACACCACGGTGGCATGTGGGACAGCCCTGTGGGAAAGCCTCGTGGGAAAGCCTCGAGGGAAACCCAAGGATCCCTTGAACAACGTGACTGTAAGCGTGACACTGCTGCTAAAGCTTGGGAGGAAAGGGGAAGTGCATGCCTCCACGAGAGACGAGGCCTGAATTCCCTGGGGAGACACCAGAAGTACCCCAAGACCCATGTCAGCACAGGAAAGGAATCCACAAGTTTCCGCCCCAACTGAACACAAGGTCTTAGATCCCGGCATCGACGGGAGAGGAATCCAGAGATGCCCCCTAGCAACTCGCATGGAGACTGGCCTTTCCTGAGGCCACCAGAGTGGGTCGCTGAAGTCCCCATCGTAACACAAGAACACCTGCTGCAACTCGAGAAAATCCAGGAGGTTCTCCCCTCCAGGCGAGATGAGGCCCATTTCCTATGAGGTGTCTCGAGGCTAATCACACCTAACAGCTGGAACTTCGAAAGGGTCCTTCACACCCCTGCTGCAACTCGAAGTTCCCCGAGATACCCGTCTCCACTCGAGAGGAAGCACGAGTGTCCCGTCCACATCCAGAGGAGCCCCATTTCCGCCTCGTAGCTCGCAATGAGGGATTCTTTCCCGGCCTCGTTGGGAAAGAATTCCAGCTTTCCCGGCGCATCGCAAGAGGAGGCACTCTCAATAGGAAAAGCGAGAGGAACTCCAGGGTCGTGCAACCATTCCAAGAGTCCCACAGATGTCTCAGTCCATTCCAGAGGAACCTGTTTTCCCTGCACTGGCTCGTCTTTCACGCCGAGGATTGACTCACACCGAGGTGGCACGTGGGACAGCCCTGTGGGAAAGCCTCGTGGGAAAGCCTCGAGGGAAAGCCACAGATCCCTTGATCCACGTGACGGAAAGCGTGACATTGCTGCTACAGCTCGGGAGGGATTCACACGTGCATGCCTCCACTAGAGACGAGGACTGGCTCTCCTGGGGAGACGCCAAAAGTACCCCAATATCCATGTCAGCACACGAGAGGAACCCTCAGGTTCCGGCCCTGAATCCACACAAGGTCTTAGGCCCCGACATCAACGGGAGAGGATTCCCGAGAGGCCCCCTAGCAACTCGCATGGGGAATGGCCTTTCCTGAGGCCAGCAGAGCAGGTCCCTGATGTCCCCATCGTAACTCGAGAACACCTGCGGCAACTCAAGAAAATTCAGGGGTTCTGCCCTCCAGGCGAGATGAGGCCCATTTCCTCCGAGGCATCTCGAAGCTAATCACACCTAACCAATGGTACTTCGAAAGGGGCATTCACACCATTGCTGCAACTCGAGAAGTTCAACAACATACCCGTCTCCTTTCGAGAGGACACACGAGGGTGCCGCCCGCATCCAGAGGAGCCCCGTTTCCGCCTCCTAGTTCGAGATGAGGGATCCTTTCCCTGCTTCATCGGGATAGAATTCCCGGGGTTCCCGTCGCATCTCAAGAGGAGGCACTCTCAACAGGATAGGTGAGAGGAACTCCAGGGTCGTGCCACCATTCCAAGAGTCCCCCAGATGTCTCAGTCCATTACAGAGGAACCTGTTTTCCTTGCACTGGCTTGTCTTTCACCTGGGACAGCCCTGTGGGAAAGCCTCATGTGAAAGCCTCGAGGGAAAGAAACAGATCCCTTGATCAAAGCGACGGCAAGCGTGACACTGCTGCTACAACTCAGGAGGAATTGGCACGTGCATGCCACCACCCGAGCCGAGGACTGACTCCCCAGGGGAGACTCCAGAAGTACCCCAAGATCCATGTCAGCACTGGAGAGGAATCCTCAGTTTCGGGCCCCGACTCCACACAAGGTCTTAGGCCCAGGCATCAACGGGAGAGGAATCCTGAGATCTCCCCTAGCAACTCGCATGGGGACTGGCCTTTCCTTAGGCCAGGAGAGCGGATCCCTTCGGTCCCCGTCGTAAGTCGAGAACACCTGCCGCAAATCGAGAAAATTTAGGAAGTTCTCCCCTCCAGGCGAGATGAGGCCCATTTCCGCTAAGGTGGCTCAAGGCTAATCACACCTAACCTCTGGAACTTTGAAAGGGTCCCTCACACCCTTGCTGCAACTCAAGCAGTACCCCAACATAACTGTCTCCTCTCGAGAGGACACAAGAGGGTCCCGCCCGCATCCAGAGGAGCCCCGTTTCCGCCTCCTAGCTCGAGATGAGGGATCCTTTCCCTGCTTTTCCGGGAAAAAATTCCCGGTGTTCCTGTCGCATCTCACGAGGAGGCACTCTCAACAGGAAAGGCGAGAGGAACTCCAGGGTCGTGCCACCATTCCAAGAGTCCCCCAGATGTCTCAGTCCATTCCAGAGGAACCTGTTTTCCCTGCACTGGCTCGTTTTTCACGCCGAGGATTGACTCGCACCACGGTGGCATGTGAGACAGCCCTGTGGGAAAGCCTCCTGGGAAAGCCTCGAGGGAAAGAAACAGATCCCTTGATCCACGTGACGGGTAGTATGACACTGCTGCTCCAGCTAGGGAGGAAAGCGCACGTGCATGCCCCCACACGAGACGAGGGCTGACTCCCCTGGGGAGACTCCAGGAGTACCCTAAGATCCATGTCAGCACTAGGGAGGAATCCTCAGGTTTTGGCCCCGACTCCACACAAGGTCCTAGGCCCCGCTTTCAATGGGAGAGGTATCCCGAGATGCCCCCTAGCAACTCACTTGGGGACTGGCCTTTCCTTATGCCAGCAGAGCGGGTCCCTGAGGTCCCCGTCGTATGTCGAGAACACCTGCCGCAACTCTAGAAAATCCAGGAGGTTCTCCCATCTGGGCGACATGAGGCCCATTTCCGCCGATGCGTCTCGAGACTAATCATTTCTAACCTCTGGAACTTCGAAAGGGTCCTTCACACCCTTGCTGTAACTCAAGAAGTTCCTCGACATACCCGTCTCCACTCGAGAGGAAGCACGAGGGTCCCGCCTACATCCAGAGGAGCCCCATTTCCGCCTCGGAGCTCGAAATGAGGGATCTTTTCCCTGCTTTGTCGGGAAAGAATTCCCGGTGTTCCCAGCGCATCTCAAGAGGAGGCACTCTCAACTGGAAAGGCGAGAGGAACTCCAGGGTCGTGCCACCATTCCAAGAGTCCCCCAGATGTCTCAGTCCATTCCAGAGGAAACTGTTTTCCCTGCACTGGCTCGTCTTTCACGCCGAGGATCGACTCACACCACGGTGGCACGTGGGACAGCCCTGTGGGAAAACCTCGTGGGAAAGCCTCGAGGGAAAGCCACAGATCCCTTGATCCTCGTGTCGGGAAGCGTGACACTGCTGCTACAACTCGGGAGGGATTCGCACGTGCATGCCTCCATTCGAGATGAGGACTGACTCCCCTGGGGAGACTCCAGAAGTACCCCAATATCCATGTCAGCACACGAGAGGAATCCTCAGGTTTCGGCCCCGACTCCACACAAGGTCTTAGGCCCCGACATCGACGGGAGAGGATTCCCGAGAGGCCCCCTAGCTACTCACATGGGGACTGGCCTTTCCTGAGGCCAGCAAAGCGGGTCCCTGATGTCCCCGCCGTAACTTGAGAACACCTGCCGCAACTCAAGAAAATCCAGGGGTTCTGCCCTCCAGGCGAGATGAGGCCCATTTCCTCCGAGGCATCTCGAGGCTAATCACACCTATCCTCTGGAACTTTGAAAGGGTCCTTCACACCCTTGCTGCAATTCAAGAAGTGCCCCGACATACCCGTCTCCACTGGAGAGGATGCATGTGGGACCCCCCCTACATCTAGAGGAGACCCGTTTCCGCCTAGTAGCTCGAGATGAGGAATCATTTCCCTGCTTCGTTGGGAAAGAATTCCTGGCCTTACGGTCGGGTCTCAAGACCAGGCTCGCTCAACAGGAAAGACGAGAGGAACTCAAGTGTCGGGCCAGTATTCGGAGTCCCCTATATGTTTCAGTCCATTCCAGAGCAACCTGTATTCCAGCACTGCCTCGACTTTCACGCCGAGGATCGACTCACACCACGGTGGCATGAGGGAAAGCCCTGTGGGAAATTCTCATGGGAAAGCCTCGAGGGAAAGCCACAGATTCCTTGATCCACGCGACGGGAAGCGTGACAGTGCTGCGACAGCTCAGGAGGAAAGCGGACGTGTATTCCCCCACCCGAGATGATGACTGACTCCCCTGTGGAAACTCCAGAAGAGCCCCAAGATCCATGTCAGCAATGTAGAGGAATCCTCAAGTTCCGGCCCCAACTCCAAACAAGGTCTTAGGCCCCGGCATCGACTGGAGAGGAATCCTGGGGGCCCCCTAGCAACTCACATGGGGACTGGCCTTTCCTGAGGCCACCAGAGGGGGTCCCTGAGGTCCCCATCCTAACTCGAGAGTACCTGCCGCAACTCGAGAAAATCCAGGAGGTTCTCCCGTCCAGGCGAGATGAGGCCCTTTTCCGCTGAGGCGTCTCGAGGCTAATCACACCTACCTCTGTAACTTCGAAATGGTCCTTCACACCCTTGTTGCAACTCAAGAAGTGCCCCGATATACCGGTCTCCACTGGAGAGGATGCACGTGGGACCCGCCCACAGCCAGAGGAGACACGTATCCACCTAGTAGCTCGAGATGAGGAATCCTTTCCCTGCTTCATCGGAAAAGAATTCCCGGCGTTACAGTCGCAACTGAAGAGCAGGCGCACTCAACAGGAAAGACGAGAGGAACTCCAGGGTCGGGCCAGTATTCTGAGTCCCCTAGATTTCTCAGTCCATTCCAGAGGAACCTGTTTTCCAGCACTGCCTAGACTTTCATGCCGAGGATCGACTCACACCACGGTGGCACGTGGGACAGCCCTGTGGTTAATCCTCCTGGGAAAGCCTCGAGGGAAAGCCACAGATTCCTCGATCCACATGACGGGAAGTGTGACACTGCTGCGACAGCTCAGTGGGAAAGGGGACGTGCATGTCCCCACTCGAGACAATGACTGACTCCCCTGTGGAGCCTCCAGAAGTGAGCCAAGATTCATGTCAGCACTGGAGAGGAATCCTCAGGTTCCGATCCCGAGTCCACACAAGGTCTTAGGCCCCGGCCTCGACTGGAGAGGAATCCCGAGGAGCCCACTAGCAACTCGCACGGGTACTGGCCTTTCCTGAGGCCACCAGAGCGGGTCCCTGAGGTCCCCGTAGTAACTGGAGATCACCTGCCGCATCTCGAGAAAATCCAGGAGGTTCTCCCCTCCAGGCGAGATGAGGCCCATTTCCGCTGAGGCGACTCGAAGCTAATCACACCTAACCTCTGGAACTTCGAAAGTGTCCTTCACACCTTTGCTGCAACTCAAGAAGTTCCCTGACATACCCGTATCTACTCGAGAGGAAGCCCCAGGGTCCCGCCCACATCCAGAGGAGCCCCGTTGCCTCCTCATAGCTCGAGATGAGGGATCCTATCAATGCTTCGTCAGGAAAGAATTCCCGGCCTTCCCGTCGAATCTGAAGAGGAGGCGCGCTCAACAGGATTGGCGAGAGTAACGCCAGGGTCGTGTCACCATCCGAGTCCCCCAGATGTCTCAGTCCATTCCAGAGGCACCTTTTTTCACGGCACTGCCAAGACTTTCTCGCTGAGGATCGAGTCACATCTCGGTGGAACGTGGGACAGCCCTGTGGGAAATTCTCGTGAGAAAGCCTCGAGGGAAGACCAGAGATCCCTTGATCCACGCGACGGGAAGCATGACACTGCCGCTACAGCTCCAGAGGAAAGCGGACGGGCAAGCCCCAACTCGAGACGACGACTGACTCCCCTGTGGAGACTCCAGAAGTGCCCCATCATCCATGTCAGCACTGGCGAGGAATCCTCAGATTTCGGCCCCGACTCCACACAGGTTTTAGGCCCCAGCATCGACTGGAGAGGAATCCCGTGGGCCTCCTAGCAACTCGTATGGGGACTGGCCTTTCCTGGGGCCACCAGAGCGGGTCCCTGAGGTCCCCATAGTAACTCGAGAGTACCTGCCACAACTCGAGAAAATCCAGTGCCAGGAGCCAGTGTGAGGAATCCCGCCCATGACAAGGTCATCAGGAAGGAAGCTACATATGCAAGGCGTGCTCAGACTTCAGGGACCCCTCTGGAAATTCCTAAGCATGTACCCCAACTAAAATCTGCAGGCTTTTGTGCTCTGCTTTTCCACTCTTCTGACATTTTCTGGAAAAAGTCAATTTAGGGCTTTAGTTTTCTACATTTGAAAGAGTGTTTCAATCCAAAAAACCCCTCTGATGGCTTTCTAGCCTGCCTGCAGGACTCATACAGCTGCGCATGTGATTGTTTGAGGCCTCCTGACCACAGGAGCACAGGAAGCTTAAAACATCCTAGGAATGTAAGGGCTTCTGAAGAGTCAAAATCTTTAGAATAGGACTGATTAAAGGTTTCATTTGTTGAGTCAATGCTTGCTGCCAAATTTTCATATCCTTTGTTTTTAGATATAGTTTGTATATAGAAAAACAAGTAGTAGACCTTGTATTAGCAACATTAAATCTTTAAGTTAACTACCTTCTTTGTTATCACCCACTGCGCCTCTGTTCTATAGAGATGTAACTTTAGCGCTTTTAAGGAGATGCAGATTAAAGAAAAACACTTCAGGGGAAACAAAATTAACATTCATTAAGGAAGAGAGCCAAAAAGTGTTAACAAGCCTCTTGGCCAGAAGATAATGTAAATCACCTGAGACCTCTTGTATACAAAATGATGTATAGAAAGAGTCTGGGCTGCGAGCGCTACTTAATTTTGTGTTACCCATTGATCTCCATGTTTTATCAAAAGTATAAAAGGCCTTCTGAACAATAAAGAAGCCGACCAGCTTCTCAGACCAGCTTCTCGGACCAGATCCTCTAACTAGTCTCTCAGCCTGGTTTCTTGAGAATCTGGCTCCCCCCGTGTATTTCTCTCTCTCCTCTTCTCTCCCTTTCCCTCTCTGCCCTTTACTTTAATTTCAGGCTGAATCTCCACCTGGGGCGGGGAGGCTCGCCAGGTCTACTTACTTGCCCTGGCTGTTAAGACCCACGCGAAAGGGAGCTTAAGGCGAGGCACCCTTAGATATTGAAGTGGGTGCTGGTGCCCCAACGTAGATGGTGCAAATTCCTTGTCTGGAATTTTATTGGTCTTCCGCGTAAAGCAAGCTATTCAGCCCTCTTCGTCCACTTTATCTTCTTAATACACTATAGTTTCTTAATCTAATCTTATATTGATGAATAAACAAGTCTTTCCACGCCAACACCGTCCACCCTTCAAATTCCCTGGATCCACCGGGGCTGGACCCCGGCAATCCAGAAGGTTCTCCCCTCCAGGCAAGAAGAGGCCCATTTTCGCTGAGGCGTCTCGAAGCTAATCACACCTAACCTCTGGAACTTCAAAAGGGTCCTTCACACCCTTGCTGCAACTCAAAAAGTTCCGTAACATACCGGTCTCCACTGGCGAGGAAGAACGAGGGACCCGCCCACATCCAGAGGAGCTCCGTTTCCGCATCTTTGCTCGAGATGAGAGATCCTTTCCCTGCTTCTTCTGGAAAGAATTCCCGGCGTTCTGGTCGCATCTCAAGAGGAGGCGTGCTCAACAGGAAAGGTGAGAGGAACTCCAGCATCATGCCTCCATCCGCGTCCCCCAGATGTCTCAGTCCATTCCCGAGGAACCTCTTTTTTCTGCACTGCCTCGACTTTCATGCCGAGGATCGACTGACACCACGGTGGCACGTGGGACAGCCCTGTGGGAAATCCTCGTGGGAAAGCCTCGAAGGAAAGCCACAGATCCCTTGATGCATGCAACGGGAAGTGTGAAACTGGTGCTACTGCTTGGGAGGAAAGCGGACCTCCATGCCCCCTCTCTAGACGAAGACTGACTCCCCTGTGGAGACTCCAGAATTACCCAAGATTCATGTCAGCACTGGAGAGGAAACCTCAGGTTCCGGCCTCGACTCCACACAAGGTCTTAGGCCACGGGATCGACTAGAGAGAAATCCCGAGAGGCCCCCTAGCAACTCCCAAGGGGTTTGGCCTTTCCTGAGGCCAACAGTGCGGGTCCCTGAGGTCCCTGTCGTAACTCGAGAGCACCTATCACAACTCGAGAAAATCCAGGAGGCTCTCCCCTCCAGGCGAAATGAGGCCCTTTTCTGCTGAGGCGTTTCGGATCTAATCACACCTAACCTCTGGAAATTAGAAAGGGTCATTCTCGCCCTTGCTGCAACTCAAGAAGTTCCCCGACATTCCCGTCTCCACTCGAGAGGATGCACGAGGGTCTGCCCACATCCAGAGGGGCCCCATTTCCGCCTCATAGCTCGAGATGAGGGATCCTTTCCCTGCTTCGTTGGGAAGGAAATCCCGGTGTTCTGGTCGCATCTCAAAAGGAGGCGCGCTCAACAGGATAGGCGAGAAGAACTCCAGGGTCAAGCCACCATTTGAGTCCCCGAGATGTCTCAGTCCATTGAAGTGGAAACTTTTTTTCCCTGCACTGCCTCGACTTTCATGCCGAGGGTCGACTCACACCACGGTGGCACGTGGGACAGCCCTGTGGGAAAGCCTCTTTGGAAAGCCTTGAGGGAAATCCACAGATCCTTGATCCACACAATGTGAAGCGTGACACTGCTGCTACAGCTCGGGAGGGTAGCGGACGTTCACGCCCCCACCCGAGACGACGACTGACTCCCCTGTGTAGTCTTCAGAATTACCCACGATTCATGTCAGCTGGAGAGGAATCCTCAGGTTCTGGCCCCAACTCCACACATGGTCTTAAGCCCCGGCATTGACTGGAGAGGAATCCCTAGGGGCCCTTTAGCTATTCACATGGGGATTGGCCTTTCCTGAGGCCAAGAGAGCCGGTCCCTGAGGTCCCCGTCCTAACTCGAGAGCACCTGCCGCAACTTGAGAAAATACAGGAGGTTCTCCCCTCCAGGCAAGAACAGGCCCATTTCCGCTGAGGTGTCTCGAGGCTAATCACACCTAACCTCTGGAACTTCGAAAGGGTCCTTCACACCCTTTCGGAAACTCAAGAAGTTCCCCGACATATCCGTCACGACTCGAGAGGAAGCACGAGGGTCCCGCCCACATCCAGAGGAGCCACGTTTCCGCATCTTTGCTCGAGATGAGGGATCCTTTCCCTGCTTCGTCGGGAAAAAGTTCCCAGTGTTCCCGCCACTTCTCAAGAGGAGGCACGCTTAACATGAAAGGCGCTTGGAACTCCAGGGTCGTGCCACCATTCTGAGTCCCCCAGATGTCTCAGTCCATTCCAGAGGAACCTGTTTTCCCTGCACTGCCCCGACTTTCATGCCGAGGATCGACTCACACCATGGTGGCATGTGGGACAGCCCTGTGGGAAATCCTTGTGGGAAAGCCTCGAGGGAAGGCCACAGATCCCTTGATCAACGTGATGGGAAGCGTGACACTTCTGCTACAGCTCGGGAGGAAAGCGGACTTGCGTGCCCCCACTCGAGACGATGACTGACTTCCCTGTGGAGACTCCAGAATTACCCAAGATTCATGTCAGCACTGGAGAGGAATCCTCAGGTTCCAGTCCAGAGTCCACACCAGGTCTTAGGCGCTGGCATCGACTGGAGAGGAATCCCGAGGGGCCCACTAGCAACTCGCATGGGGATTGGCCTTTCCGGAGGCCACCAGAGCGGGTCCCTGAGGTCCCCGTCGTAACTCGAGTGTACCTGCCGCAACTCGAGAAAGTCCCGGAGGTTCTCTCCTCCAGGTGAGATGAGGCCCATTTCTGCTGAGGCGTCTCGAGTCTGATCACATCTAACCTCTGGAACTTCGAAAGGGTCCTTCACACCCTTGCTGCAACTCAAGAAGTTCCCCGACATACCCGTCTCCACTTGAGAAAAAGCACGAGGGTCCTGCCCACATCTAGAGGAGCCCCGTTTCCACCTCGTAGCTAGAGATGATGGATCCTTTCCCTGGTTCTTCGGGAAAGAATTCTCTGCGTTCCCGTCACATCTCAAGAGGAGTCCCACTCTACAGAAAAGGAAAGTAGAACTCCAGTTTCGTGTCAACATTCCCAGTCCCCCAAATGTCTCAGTCCATTCCCGAGGAACCTGTTTTCCCTGCACTGCCAAGACTTTCACGCCGAGGATCGACTCACACCATGGTGGAAGTTGGAAAGCCCCGTGGGTAATCCTCGTCGGAAAGCCACGAGGGAAGGCCAGAGATCCCTTGATCCACGCGACGGGAAACGTGACACTGCTGCTACAGCTCGGGAGGTAAGCGGACCTCCATGCCTGCACTAGAGACAACGACTGACTCCCCTGTGAAGACTCCAGAATTACCCAAGATTCATGTCAGCACTGGAGAGGAATCCTAAGGTTCCGGCCCCGACTCCTCACAGGTCTTAGGCCGTGGCATGGACCAGAGAGGAATCCCTAGGGGCCCCCTAGCAATTCACATTGGGAGTGGCCATTCCTGATGCCACCAGAGCGGGTCCCTGAGTTCCCCGTCTTAACTCGAGAGCACCTGCCGCAACTCGAGAAAATACAGGAGGTTCTCCCCTCCAGGCGAAATGAGGCGCATTTCCGCTGAGGCCTCTCGAGGCTAATGACACCTAACCTCTGGAATTTCGAAAGGGTCCTTCACACCCTTGCGGCAACTCAAGAAGTTCCCCAACATACCCGTCTCCGCTCGAGAGGAAGCACGAGGATCCCGCCCACATCCAGAGGAGCCCCTTTTCCGCCTCATAGCTCGATGTGAGTGATCCTTTCCCTGCTTCGTCGGGAAAAAATTCCCTGCGTTCCCATTGCTTCTCAAGTGGAGGCGCGCTCAACAGGAAAGGCGAGAGGAACTCCAGAGTCGTGCCACCATCTGAGTCCCCAGATGTCTCAGTCCATTCGAGAGGAACCTTTTTTCCCCGCACTGCCAAGACTTTCTCGACGAGGATCGACTCACACCATGGTGGCACGTGGGACAGCTCTGTGGGAAATCCACGTGGGGAAGCCTTGAGGGAAAGCCACAGATCCTTGATTCACGCGAAGGGAAGCGTGAAACTTCTGCTACAGCTCGGGAGGAAAGCCGACGTGCATACCCCCACTCGAGATGATGACTGACTCCCCTGTGGAGACTCCAGAATTCCCCAAGATTCATGTCTGCACTGGAGAGGAATCCTCAGGTTCCGGTCCAGAGTCCACACAAGGTCTTAGGCCCTGGCATCGACTGGAGAGGTATCCCGAGGCCCCCCTAGCATCTCGCATGGGTATTGGCCTTTCCTGAGGCTTCCACAGCAGTTCCCTGATGTCCCCATCGTAACTCTAGAGCACCTGCCGCAACTCGAAAAAATCCGGTAGGTTCTCCCCTCCAGGCGAGATGAGGCCCATTTCCACTGTGGCCTCTCGAGGCTAATGACACCTAACCTCTGGAACTTCCAAAGGGTCCTTCACACCTTTGCGGCAACTCAAGAAGTTCCCCGACATACCCGTCTCCACTTGAGAGGAAGCACGAGGGTCCTGCCCACACCCAGAGGAGCCCCGTTTCCGCCTCCTAGCGCGAGATGAGGGATCCTTTCTCTGCTTCATCAGGAAAGAATTCCCGGCGTTCCCGTCGCATCTCAAGAGGAGGCGCAATCAACAGGAAAGGCGAGTGAAACTCCAGGGTCGTGCCACCATTCCAAGTTCCCCAGATGTCTCAATCCATTCCGGAGGAAGCTGTTTTTCCTGCACTGCCTCAACTTTCACGCCGAGGATCGACTCACACCACTGTGGCACGTTGGACCCCCATGTGGGAAATCCTCGTGGGAAAGCCTCGAGGGAAGGCCACAGATCCCTTGATCCGTGAGATGGGAAGCGTGACACTGCTGCAACAGCTCGGGAGGAAAGCGGACCTGCATGCCCCCACTCGAGACGACGACAGACTCCCCTGTGGAGTCTCCAGAATTACCCACGATTCATGTCAGCTGGAGAGGAATCCTCAGGTTCTGGCCTGGAGTCCACACAAGGTCTTAGGCCCCAGCATTGATTGGAGAGGAATCCCAAGTGGCCCCCTAGCAATTCCCATGGGGATTGACCTTTCCTGAGACCAAGAGAGCCGGTCCCTGAGGTCCCCGTTGTAACTCGAGAGCACCTGCTGCAACTCAAGAAAATCCAGGAGGTTCTCCCCTCCAGGCAAGATGAGGCCCATTTCCGCTGACACCTCTCAAGGCTAATCACACCCAACCTCTGGAATTTTGAAGGGTCCTTCGCACCCTTGCGGCAACTCAAGAAGTTCCCCGACATACCCGTCTCCACTCGAGAGGAAGCACGAGGGTCCTGCCCACATCCAGAGGAGCCCCGTTTCCGCCTCATAGCTCAAGATGAGGGATCCTTTCCCTGCTTCGTCGGGAAAAAATTCCCGGCCTTCCCTTCGCATCTCAAGGGGAGGCACGCTCAACAAGAAAGGCGAGAGGAACTCCAGGGTCGTGCCACTGGTGCCTTCCTGGCCTCAGCTCCGCTCCTGCCTTGCCTTTGCACCTAGGCTCCAGGCGTCCTTGGGGAGGGCTTAGGGGCCTGTGGGTTGCACACTGCCAAGGGCTCCAGCAGTGAGAGCTCTGTCAGAGGGAAGCGAAGGGAAACTGCTCGGCTCCGCCAGCGGTTGCTTCTCTGCCCAGACTCAGCACAGCATGGAGAGCACAAGTCTCACAGGGCCCCTGGCTGGGGTCTGCAGCCCCACACACCCAGAGGCTGACTCTGTGGGCGCCCAGAAGGTGCCTGACAAACGTAGTTTTCCTAGCGCCCTCCTCCCCAGCAGAGACGTGTGCAGGTGGTTGAGTCCTGTCCCTGCGTGTCTGGGCTCCCACCCACAGCCCCAGCTCAGAGGAAGCATCCTGTTAGCCAAGAGCTGCAGGAAGCGCGGGACGCCCTGCTGGAAGCCGAGTGCACTTACGGGGAAGCGAGCATCCTCGGGGGAAGAGGAGACAGTCCAGCCACGTGCGTCTACAATCCCTGCTTGGGAGGAGCCAAGAGCACCTTCAGTACGGCAGAACTCCAGCTCTGCTCAGAGGCCTCATCTAGTAGAGTTCCTGGCGCGAGGCTGCTCTGCCCTGGGCGAACCTTGCCCAGACTTGGCTCGCTGCTAGCCTTCCTGCCCAGTAAGGAGCAGGCTGCGGGAGGCTGGGAGATGCCACTGACAGCTTCCTGGCCTCAGCTCCGCTTCTGCCTTGCCTGTGCACCTAGGCCCCAGGCGTCCTTGTGGAGGGCTTAGGGGCCGGTGGGTTGCACACTGCCAAGGGCTCCAGCAGTGAGAGCTCTGTCAGAGGGAAGGGAAGGGCAACAGCAAGGCTCCTCCAGCGGTTGCTTGTCCGCCCAGACTCAGCGCTGCACTGAGAGCACCAGGCTCACAGGTCCCCTGACTGTGGTCTGCAGCCCCACACACCCGGAGGCTGACTCCGTGGGTGCCCAGAAGTTGCCTGACAGACGTTGGTTCCCTAGCACTCTCCTCCCCATCAGAGACGTGTGCAGGTGGGTGGGGCCTGCCCCTGCGTGTCTGGACTCTCGCCCACAGCCCCAGTTCAGGGGAAGCATTCCCTGAGTTAAGACCTGTTGGAGAAGCAGGACACCCCCGCCTGGAAGCCGAGTGCACAGCATGTGGCAAAGCGAGCCTCCTCGGTGGAAGATGAGGCAGCCTAACTGCCTGAAGCTGCAAGCCCTGGTTGGGTGGAGCCGAGTGTGCCTCCTGTAAGGCAGCGTTTCAGCTCTGCTCAGAGGCCTGATCTGGTAGAGTTCCTGGTGTGAGGCTGCTCTGCTCTTGGCGAGCCTTACCCAGACTTGCCTCGCTGCTAATCTTAGTGCCCAGGAAGGAGCAGGCTGCGCGATGCTGGGAGACGCCACTGGCACCTTCCTGTCCTCAGCTCCGCTCCTGCCTTGCCTTTGCACCTAGGCCCCAGGTGTCCTTGTGGAGGTTTTAGGGGCTGGTGTGTTCCACACTGCCAAAGGCTCCAGCATTGAGAGCTCTGTTCGAGTGAAAGGAAGGGTATATTTGGAGTACAATCCTTTATCAGATATGAGGCCCTCACCCTGAATCCTCACCCTGAACCCTTACCCTCACCCTCACCCTGAACCCTTACCCTCACCCTCACCCTGAACCCTCACACCTCACTGCTCACCCTAACAAGTTTGGGGGACTGTTCCCCAAACTCTAACCTTAACCCTACCCTAACCCGACACCCTATCCACATCCTAAACCTAACCCACATCATAGTCATGTCCTCAACCCTATACTTACCCTTGAAGCACGTACCTGCATCATCTTCGTTTTTGATACTTACCATGCATAACAAAGACAAGGTTGCAATGTTTCAAACATGGATCCAAGACCCATTATCCACATAAAAGGAATATACATACTGTGATCACATCATTTAAATCTCTTGCATCACCAAAATACCTCTCCACCATGTATCCAATCACCATTGATGGATCACATCTATCTCATACATTTTATAACTTAGCAATCAAATACACAGCAGTAATCTGGGTAATTATATACACAAGATATATTTATACCAAAAATATTTCAACACATTCCACTTTCTACGATGAGTTCAACCTTCACAAAAGTAGGATGAACAGCACCTGTTTCCACTAGGATCCATTGCATTGCACAAAGTGACAGTGAGCGTGAAAATCTTAATGATGACCACCAGAAAGAAGGTCAGCACTGTTGATATCACAGATTTTTCAGTGTTCCAATACAAGTTCTACACAAATCCATAAAGAAAGACATACACATAGGAAACTACACATTGAAAGCAAGTCTATTGAGATAAATATTGGACATCAATTGTATGAATCTTTAAGGCATAACTGCAGACATTCTTCAGACATTCTTCAAATTCATAGAATGACAACAAAGTATGGCTACGTACAATCCATTCGGTTTTATAAACCACTCATGAATAACCTCACAAGCCATTGAAAACCAGATGACAATTTCAAATAGCTTTGATCTACAAACAAGGCTGTAAGACAGAAAGTTAAAATCGAAATACATGAAGTAAATCCTCAATAGATAGGAAAACATCCCATGGTAGTGAAGTCAATTAACATTAGTTATTAGGGCTTTCATGCACAGACTCATCTCCAATCGATGTGATCTCAATTCATATTTTGCAAAAAATACGAAAGCTGATCTTAGCAGTCATATTATTTTTCTTTGTACCCCTAAAATGAACATGAAAAACTAAATTAAACCTGGAGGCTCACATTTCCCAATCAGTATACAAAGCAACAGCATGTCAAACTTTCTAATTCACATATGCATTTAAATGAAATTGGATGAAATACCCCTAAATAAACACATACTGCTATGCCCAATGTTTCACAAGGCAGAAAACACTCAATGAATGAAACTGAGAGGGTAACAGCCAGGAAGGCCAGGGGTCTCCAAAGGGAGGAGACGGGGTGCAAGTGTCAGACAGTTGTTATCTGTCACTTCCGAGGCAGGAGGAAACAAGCTGTTCTCTTTTTTCCCCTTCTCGATACAAATTTAAAAAGAGGTTTTCTCTTACAATTCTGTGTTGCTATAATGACACCTGGTTTCACTTGAACTTCACTTTTCTCATACTTTGAGCTGACCAAGGCATTTTTCTTATGGAAAGGTTTGCCTTAAGCTATGTGAATGTACGATGTATATACCCTAGACTCTATCTTCAAGTAGGTTCTGCCTAAAGGCTCAGAACTGACTTGACATACCAATATGCTTTACTCTTACATGGTTCTCCTGATCTATGTGAATGAAGCTATCTATTTGTTCATATCAATCGTTTTATGGCCCAGGATGACTCACCTGGTGCCACGGTCATCTCCATATATCTTGTGGGTGAGGGGTCTGCTGCCATTCCTTTCTCTAATGAGTAGACTGCTAGTAGCTAGATAACATCCAGCTAAAGATGAGTGGGGGCACTCTTTCTGCCCCCTTCTGATGTCTATGTCAGAAGCTTTCTCTCTTTTATACTTTAATAAAACGTTGCAACACAAAAGCTCTGAGTGATCAAGCCTCATCACTGGCCCCGGGTTGAATTCCTCCTCTAAGAAGCCCAAGAATTCAAGCATCTTTCATGGTTTGACAACAACCTTTCCAAACAATGGTCTTTTCAAAAAAAATGATGATAAGTGATGAGTATGCATATGTCTACGAATGAAATGGGACCCATATGTCAAACCACATAAAAATATAGCTTCCCTTAACATACATATAACACAATCAGGCCTTCATATGCATCGATTCGCCAACTATCAAGTCATACAAATATGGATGTAAAATATCACAATACATTCCAAAGTTGAAAAGTGATGGATATTGACTTTCGACCGCTGGTGCTTCTTTTTATGTAATCTCCATTATATTAGCTATGACAATGAATCATGTGCTGTGGTAAGTCACTTACATTGTGTCCAACTCTTTGGGATCATATGGACTAGGCCCCACCAGGCTCCTCTCTCCATGAGATTCTCTAGGCAAGGATACTGGAGTGGGTTGCCATGCTCTCCCTCAGGAGATCTTCCTGCCCCAGGGATTGAATCCGTATCTCCTATGTCTCCTGCATGGGTATGTTCCGCATGCTCTTTACCACTAGAACCACATGGGAAACCCCAAGACACATGAACATCAGTGGATTTGGGGATCCACGGGGCATATACAGAACCATTCCTCCAACAAAACTGAAGAATGACTTTAAAATCTCAAACAAAACATGAGTGTATGTGTTCACAAACTTCACGGAGCAAGGGTTTCTTCGATCTGAAAACTGGCGTCAATGAAGGACTGTGTGAAGAATGCTTCAAAGTCTATTTGGCAAACACAGCCTAAGTTGGCTATATTTAGTCCTCAGATGAATGGAATGTCATGAGTACTGGTCGTTTCAAATAAGTAGCATGTGAAGCTGTTTACACTTATTGGGATGTGTGGTATGCCACATTCACACATTTCAGTAGCATTGGTGCAAAAACGATACATTTCTCAGGGGGAGCTTCTACATGGACTCTTGGGATCAGAGCTCTAACTCATACACACATACTTTTCCTTTTAAAATGATCCTGCATGATAAGCAAACAAAACACTGGATGAACACCTAGATGGTGAGCTCTGTACTAAATGATTTTAAATCCAGTAGATGGAATGAGCTGATGAGGAAGACTACAAACGAGTCATCTTCTTCAACTTGGTCAAACTGCTCATAGTCATACAAGTGAATGAAAAGTTGAGCCTGTTGTCATTCAATCTGTTTAAAAGAAATAGAATAATAAAACAAATTAGTAAATCTTATTTTCTTAATAAACATTGTATGATTTCTGCACAGCTTTGTTACTGGCATGAATAGAATATCTACAATAATAACTTGTCACAGTGAAATGGATTCACATTTGATATCGATTCACATCTATAATTGATGCCATAGTTGTTTGATACCATTGCTTGAATGAATGCAACTTATGTGACTTCACAAACTACAAACATGACTAACATAATAGGTATTAAAAAACCTTGAGTGACATGAGCGTGAAGACTTAGTAGAGTTGCTCTCAAGAATAATGATACTATTACTCACTCCAGCCATAGTACTGGAATCTATACATTCACACCCCTGCAAAAGAAATGGAAAGGATAGAATAATAATAAAGGACCTTCATAACTATATTCCTACTGTAAACATTCAACACTATGTTTTCTTTTAAACTGACTTTCATATTTGGTCTACTGTAACCTCTTCTGTGTTCATTTTATGCTAAACTTATTGCTAACAGTAAAATTACCATATGAGCTCTAATTAATTTTTTTTGTTTTACTTGCAAAGCTAGTGATAGAACCAAAGGCCACTATCTACATCAAACAGGAGGAATGGAATGGAAACTGTAAACAATTTTATGGAATAACATTTCCTTGCTCCTATTCAGTCAAACGGACATTCAAAAGGATGTGATTTTTCTGAAAGTTTATTTCGGAAACTTGGAATTGGATGACTGCAAACAACAAAACGAATAATATATTGATACATAATATTAATAATATACAGTGGGTCATTCTTTTTTCTATTCTGCCACAGCTAACTGACTGGAAGTCAGTTGTCGTAACTACTACTAACATAAGATCGTCACCGATAAGTGAAGATATATAGGAAAATCCATAATAGATCTAAAAACCATCAAAGATAAAATGGCAATAAAAAATACAGTGACAGTTTAGTTGGTATAAGAAACAGGATGATTATGAAAGCAAAGCCAACAATCATGTATAGGCCATGGAAGCCCGTGGCTGTCACGAGTGTTGACTTGTATCCTTCCTCTGAGGTTGTTAAAAGTGCGTGGTAAAATCCAGAGGTTTGCAGCAGTGGTAACCTCCTGAACAGACTGAAATAAAAAGGGTTTCCAGAATATCCTGACGATTTCCATCTACTAGGCTGTGGTGAGCTCAAAAAATACATACTCCAGAGGACAGAAGACAGACAGGTTGGGAACACGTCTACTGCACTTAGGGAGAAAGGGAATGTTGCTACTCAGCCTAGTCCAAGTGTAGAAGCAACACCTCAGTGATTCGACCTTTAAAGACTCGATACATATGAGAACGACTGGTATGAATAAACCTTCAGAAGTGCCTTCTCAGACCTCCTCCCATCATAAGCACAAGCATAATGAAAACACTGAGTTTTTATGGTCTCACGCAAAATTAGACTCACTTATGACTTTGCTTTGAGAAGAGTTGAACTACTCATTGTTTAAGTGAAATGATCCTTTCTTCTCTGAAGATCTGTGAATCATTCATAGGGTGTGGTGAATAAACTACTTAAGGATCTAATACATAAAAAAGCAATAGGCTAAGCACAGAGATGTTTTTCTCCCTTTCTCAAAGGATGGAACATTTTGTATTTGCACTGATTTTATGTCTTGACTTCATGTAGAATTATATATTGATTTTTTTTAGTTGACATACAATAGGACTAAAAATATTGAAATAATACTAAAAACTCATGTTGGTATGTGTGGTTGTCACATAGGATTCACAGGAGATTTAAATTCACAGTTGTCAACGTAAAGGATGAATGCTATTTAGCTTCTTCATGAATCTAGACCATGAATGAAGAGTTTTCCTCAACATATTTCACTGAGGGAAATACAAGGATGATAGGCATAATACTATGCTTCGACTCATGGATATCTAAGCATTGCTCACAATACAGATCTGATTTTCGAAATCAGGGTTCTTTCAGTGTCCTTGAACAGTATTTGCTTTTCTGTATACAGAAGAAAAAAAAGTCATGAGTATCAAACTTGTTCACATAAAACATGTGTATGAATTGTTATCTTCCTGAACCAGGGATCAAACCCACATCACTTCCACCTCCTGCACTGGTAGGCAGATTATTTACTTACTAACTGCACCACCTGGGAATCGACATACATTTCAAGGGCCACTGCCATCAGCTCCTACTGTTCATGACCAAAGTAGGAGAAACAACACTGGAAGAAGTACTCATAAGGGTACTCATAGGAAGTACTCATAAGTCAAGGAACTGTTATACTGGGTACTCTCGTTGTTACTGGGACAAGTCAGTTCCTCCGATGATGATGGGTATAACTGAAAAATTATTACAAATGCATGGGATGCGATGTCTACATGATAAATATGTTCCTCTTATACTATTGCTTCAGGGATGCCTACTTCAGCATGAAGGACTGCACTTCAAGGGATGCCTGCTATTCCAGCTCAAGCAACAGATGGTGAAGTGCAGATCATTGTCCTTTGTTGAAAATAATCAGCAGTTTGTCAACATAGGGAACATGCTGGAGGAACCCTCAGGATGAAACTCTAAAAACAGGTTGGGCCCTCTTTTTGCCAAGCCCTGCGATAAAATACAAATCAGAAAAAGAAAAATAGAATCGGTTTGGTCAGGACTTCCTCATCTTTTCTTTCTCAGTAGCAGGAAGCAGACATTGAGGCCAGAGGACGGCAGGATTTCATTGTGAACTAACGTTGGGTGGGGTGGAAGCTCATCACTCTAGTAAGAATGTGGCTCAAGAAAACGGAATTTCATTCACTTCATGGACATAGAGTTCTATAATCCTTCATTAAGGAATTCAATAAGTTATATTTCCTTACACCTTCACAATCTCTTGGTTTACAAGAATGTCAATTGCTAGTCCAGCACTTATACGATGAGTGTTACAGGTAGTATTAGTGTGTAAATGATGATGAGCAATGGCAGGAAGTTTATTTATTCTCTGTTTGAATTCTTGATTTTTTATATTATTTTTTATAATATCCTTACAGATGTGGATATTTTAGTGACATGTATAAATGTTGAGTAGTGCTATGATAACTCATAGTGTTGGCACAATAAATATCATGCTTACTATGTGCTTTTCATATATTCCTTTTGAGATTCTCTTCCATTATACATTATCATAAGATATTTAATAGTTTCCTAAACTGTACAGTAGGTCCTTGTGGCTTCTTTTATATATAGTAATGTATTTGTTAATAATTCAAATAAAAACTGGTACACAAATATTCATAGTGGCATTCACAATAGCTCAAAGGTAGAACTCATTCAAGTGTCCGTTGGTGGGAGACTGAATATGCAACACAAGGTATATTCAGAAGCTTGAACGGTATTCCACCATACAAAAAAGTACATGAAATGGTGCTGCCACTCTGAAAGACATTACAGAAATGACTCCAAAACGAACACATGGGATAAATACATAGTTCAATTCCAATTCATGCTATGTACCCAAAAGGATTGGGAAAGGGGGCTGAAAAAATGGATATTTATTCCATCATACTCACAACAGCATGATTCACACTGGCAAACAAACAGAAGTAATCTAAGTGTCCATGGAAGCCAATTCCATAAACAAACTGTGGTATACACACAATGGAATCTGATTCGGCCCTTCACAGTCAGTAATTCTGACAATGCGACAATGTGGACAAACCTTATGGTCATTAGATTAAGTGAAATAAACCAGACCAAGAAAAAGACAAACGTTCTGTGATTCCACTCATATGAGATATCCAAACAAGTCAAATCTGTCAGAAATAGCAGAAAGTGATTCTGACCGATTGAAAAGAGTTCATGTTTCATGGACCTCAGTTTCCCTTGGAAAAACTGACTTCCCGTGATATCTCCAAAACCAATTAAACAAATAATTGGAAGCTATATCCAGTGAAATGAATGTAGACATAATGTTACAGTGTATACCAAACTCACTCAAACTTCTCAACAGACAAAAGGCAAAACTGTATCTATGGTACCTCAGCTTAGCTTAAAACTGTATCTACAGTACCTCACTTCTGCTTATAAAATGTAACAACAACAACAACAACAACACACTAAAGTCTATCCAAAAAAGGATATAAAACATATACAACATCAACTTTAAATAATTAGAAATTTAAACTGTGAAAAACCTTATTCACAAAACTTAAACACAAGCCACAGGAAAATATATTTATAAAATACATATCTGATAAAGGATTGTACTCCAAATATACCAAAAAATCTAGAACAATCTCGTAAAAAATGTATACACCTAAACACCTGGCCTACAAAAATATAAAGATAGTAAATAAGCCTATCAAAAAGACTCAAAATCACATATCATGAGGAAATGACAAACTAAAATAACAGTGAGGTAGCACTGCACACCTATTAGATCCAGTAAACTCAAAAAAAAGGGGGTAGGGCACAGCTTCTCCGGTGGCTGCAAGACACTCTAGTTTGATCCCTTACCCCAGAAGATCCCACATGCCACAGAGAAACATAGCTGGATTTTTCCACAGCTAAACAAGGCTCACCTGTGACCTGAATACTACATGTCTAGCACTTACTAAACAGCTTTGAAAACGTCCAGACAAAAAGTATCGCATGATTATATACAACAGCTCTACTTGTAATAACTAAACACTTTCAAATATCAGGATGTCTTCAGTAGATGACAGTGTAAACAAATGGGGATACATCCAAAGTGAAGGGGAGCAAATGCTACCACAAAATATACCACCTCAGCATGAGAGTTAGTTGGACCCAATTAACTTTTATTTTTTTAGAGGACACATGATTATCTCTGAAACCCAAGTTCAAGACAACTCTTCTGTGAGTCACATTTACCAGAGAAATCTCATTTCAAAGGAATCCTCTCTATATGCCAGATAGAAGGATGAGACACAGTCTTTTGAAACTCTTTTTTCTTTTCTATCCATAGGGAAAGCTAAGCTGTAAATCTGCACAACAACCATACCCTTGCTTTCCTTTGGTTGTATTTTTTAAATATTTGTTTCTTTTTTAATTTGGCTGTGCCAGGTCAACCTTCATTGAGGCAAGCCAGATATTTAGCTACAGCATGCAAATTCTCCGTTGTGGCATGGGAGATCTAGTTCTTGGATCAGGGAATGAACCTGGGCCTCCTTCTTTGGGAGTGTCCAGTCTCAGCCACTGGACCACCAGGAAGTGCCTGTTTTGTTTTTCGATGAAGATGGAATCTAAGGTGATATATTGGGCCATTTCAGTCACTGACTCAGTTTCCTGAGTTTCTCCAAAGCACACACAAGGTGCACGTTATTAAATTGGTTTGCAAAACAAGAAAAGGTTGTCTGCTACAACACTGTATGCTTACAAATATCTAAATGGTAAATGGCACATTATTTAATTACTATGGGGAGAGAAAGAATGCAGGATTCATACATGTTACAACATGAAGAAATATTAAAACCATCTTCAGTGAAAAAAAAAAAAAATCCACATAGAAAAGGCCACCCAGAACCCTTATTCACCATGTCTGCTTTCAATCCATCAAGTTTGTCCAAATAACTGAAAATCTTAGTAACACTCTAAATAAAGAAAAAAGGATGAAGATGGAAACAAAAGATATATTCATACACTTGAACAATTGCTAAAAGTGGAAGTGGGGCTGTGGATTACATTATAATGTAGATACCATATGATTTCCTGATTTTGGAGATTATGTGCTGGTTCTGCAGAAGGTACCCATTTTGGATAAAACACAGAGAGTATTTTAGATGATGTGGCAAATGCTAGCACTTGTTCCCATTGCTAGGCATTTTCTGTACATTTTAAATGACTGGAAAGTATACTAGGTTTCAAAACAACCATGTCAATACCACAAAAGACATTTAGAGTAGACAGGCAGGAAACTTTCTTACACAGGCCAAGACTTACCCAGACGAAGTTCAAGGGAAGCTGCGATGCTCACTACCCTTGAAGGAGTCAACGTGGAATGAAGAACTACTGTGGGAAGTCTATTAGTAACCACCATGTCTTGGGTCCTCTGGATGACCTACTGCAGGAGAAACAGATTTTACAGATAAAATGTTCCACATAACTTCACAAAAAGTTGTTAGACTACATTCAGTAAAGCTGAATCATTTTGGATCAATTTACAATCCTATAAAATACTACCATTTACAGTCCAAAAATCACTTGCATTTCTATACACTAATAACAATCAGAACAAAAAAATTAAGAAAATCCCACTTAAATAAAACATCTAGCAACAAACTTAATCAAGAACATAAAAGACCAGTAGTCAGAAAACTAGAAAGCACTGATAAAGAAACCAAAGAAAACACAAATATACAGAATACTATTCCACGCTCATGCACTGGAACAGTGAGGAATTAAAAGGTCCATTCCAACCAAAGTCATCAACAAATACACTGACTGCAATCACAAAATAATATTCAGTGGCATTTTTCACAGAAATAGAAATATTCCTAATATTAGACTGCTAATGTTGAACAGGACCTTAAACGGCCAAAAAGACTCTGAGAAAGAGGAACACAGCTGGCGGCATCTTCCTATCCCTCTTCAAACTACATCACGGAGCTGGAGTGACCACCACAGTGAGGAATTGGCAGGAACACAGACACATGGACTCCAGGAGAGAAGAGAGAGCCCAGAAACGAACCCACATGTACATGGTCAATTCCTGAAAATCAAACCAGGAACGAGCGAAGAGGAAAGGACAGTCTTCTCAAGAAACAGTGACAGGAAAATGGCCACCTACACGGAAGAACATCAGTGTTCATCCTCTACATCATCTAACGCAAATCTAACTAAAAACCCACCGTTTTGCACTCTTTCCCCCTGAGTCCTCTGAGATGGACCTCCAGTCAGCCCTCAGCTGGACACAGGAAACGTCTACTCGGTCCTCATTTTTCGCTCTTGCAGCGCCTCCCTGCTGGTGGGCACTGAGGCAACCCTGCTCCTCTCAGCCTGGATGCAGCCCTGTTATCCAGAAGCCTGAGCCCTGATGGTCCTGAGGAGACAAAGCTCCCGCCAGCTGCTCATGGAGCAGAGTCTAAAGGCAAAGCGTCCTGCGCCCGCGGGTCAGAGGGGGGTTTGGCGCCCCCTGCGGGCCACAAGAGAAGAGCGGGCAGCCCGGCAATCACAGACCTCAGAGGGCTCACCCAGAAGCAGCTCTGCTGCGAGCACTCAGACTGGAAGCCCAAACTGAAATGGAGCAGAATAGCCCCATGACCCTCCGCAAAACATGGCTAAGGAACAATCAGAGCCTGTATGGAATGCAGCCATAAAAAGGAACACATTTGAGTCTGTTCTAATAAAGGGGAGGGAAGTCAGTCAAAGAGAGAAAAACATGGAATCTAGAAGGATGGTACTGACGAGTCTGTTCACAGAGCAGCAATGGAGGTGCAGACATAGGGAACAGACTTACAGACGAGGGTGGGGAACAAGAGGGAGAGGGTGAGCTGAATGGAGAGAGCAGCATGGATGCAGGTACACCAACATTTGTAAATAGACAACCAATGGGAATTTGCTGTATGATTCAGGGAACTCAAACTGGGGCTCAGTAGTAACCTAGAGAGGTGGGAATGGGTGCGAGGTGGGAGGGAGATTCAAGAGCAAGAGGACATAGGTACACCTATGGTTAATTCATGTGGATGTATGACAAATCAAACCAATATTGTAAAGCAATGATCAATCAATTAAAAATAAATAACTGTTTAAAAAAATATGAACATAAACACAAACTTTGCAACAAGGTAACTCCATTTAAAAAAACTATAGAAATTTTAGAAAACTACAAAAGTTCTACATGACCTTCGGTCTGGGGATCAGGTCTAACATACACAAAAAAAAAGCCAACTCACCAAATTATGAATATAAATTATTTAAAACATTGCCTTTTATCATTTCATACATTTACCCTGTGGAGGACCTTACTCGAGAGAACCAAAAACAACAGTTAAATGAACCACGGACCACCCACCCTGGCCAGGCAACAGAGAAAAGAAAACACTTGCAGGAGTCATCTTACAACAGGAGGTCCTGGGAAGCAACAAGGAACGAACAAGCTACCACCAACCAGAATTCTGGAGAGGTCAGGAGATGGGAGGCTCCAGTTCAGAGGTCCTACCAACCTCCCAGGATCCACTTCGCTGGAATCCATCTCGGCTGAGTGATGCATGTGCCCCCAAGAAGGATCCCAATTCAGAATGCCTGGCAAGAGACAAACCAGAAATGAACCCGATGAGCATAAAATCTGAGACTGTGAGCCACGTGACAGAGTGGTTCTCTCCGTTTCCCTCACCCTCCTGCCCTCCACCCTGGCAGCCCTTCCCAATAAAGCCTCTCGCTGGGACAGCACTCCTCTCCTCAGACAACTCATTGCCCAGTGTCAGACAAGAACTCACTCTCAAGCCCTGGAAGGGATCCCCCTTCCTTCATCAAAAGCAATATCCAGGAGAAAATATCTTCAAAACGCTATCTTGCAGAGAAGGAAATCAGAGAAGGCAATGGCAGCCCGCTCCAGTACCATTGCCTGGAGAATCCCACAGACAGAGGAGCCTGGTAGGCTGCAACCCCGGGGTCACTAAGAGTCGAACACGACTTCACTGAGTGACTTCACTTTCACTTTTCAGTTTCATGCACTGGAGAAGGACATGGAAACCCACTCCAGTGTTCTTGCCTGGAGAATCCCAGGGACAGAGAAGCCTGGTAGGCTGCTGTCTATGGGGTCGCACAGAGTCAGGCATGACTGAAGCGACGCAGCAGCAGCAGCAGAGAAGGAAATGGCACCACCTGCAGTACTCTGGTCTCACAAATCCTAGGAACAGAGGAGCTTGGTGGGCTACAGTCCAAAAGCAGGGCATTTCTGACGGGAGGAAACAGTCCCAGGGAAGCTGAGCTGCTCACCAAAGGCCCCAGAGCTTTGGATAGCACACCAGAGCTGTGGCTAAGGATTCCCAGCTGCCATGCCTCTTGATCCTGGCCTCTTTCACTAGATACATGTGTGGAAAACGAGAATCTAAAATATGCCCTGTTGGTTCCATAGTAAAGAATCCACCTGCCAGTGCTGGAGATGCACGTGCGATCCCTAGGATGGGAAGATCCCACATCCTATGGAGCCCGTGTGCCACAACTGCCCAGCCTGTGCTCTAGATCCTGGAAGCCACGATGCTGAGTTCACATGCTGCAGCCACTGAAGCCCGTGAGCCTGTGTCCCTCAACAAGAGGAGACACTGCAGTGAGAAGCCTGCAAACCACTAGTTATGGCCCATGCTCACCAAAACTAGAGAAAAGCCCACACACAAAGATGCAACACAGCCAACAATAAATAAAACTGTTTCCCTAAAAAAATGCATATCTGACAAAGAAACTATACTCGAATTGTCCAAGAACACTAGAGCAAGGAAGCCCATTCATAATTGGTAACGACTGAAATAGACACCTGGCCACTGAGGGTATACTGATAGTAAACTATCATACAAAAACATCCTCAAGATACTGGTGCAATGCACACAGAGCCCCCTTTGAAAGACAATCTGACAGTTTTTTTTTTTTTTTCAGTAACCACGTGGGACAAGCACTGAATTCTGTGTATGACAAGCGGTGGAAGCCAGGTATCTTACCATTGGAATGCAAAGTTACAGATAAACAAAAGGAAACGTTACAATGTCCATGTCGTGGTGGATCGGGTTGGAGACATCATCACAAATTACCTTTAACTGAATATGTTCAAAGGCGAGCTGGAATACATTATATATATCCATGTATTGTCAGCTGAGCATATTGAGCTCCTACATGTATGTTTTAAATATCATTCTCTAATAAAAGGGAACAGGAAACATCTCTGATGGGCCGGTGGTAAAGAATCTGCCTACTGATGCAGGGAACACGGGTTCAATTCCTGTGTAGAAGATTCCACATGCCCAGGGGCAACGAAGTCCTCGAACAACTCTTGAAGTTTGCATGCTCCAGAGCCCAAGTTCTGCAAACAGAGAAAGCACTGCAATGAGAAGCCATGGCACAGCAACTAACTAGAGGGTAGTCTCTGCTCACTACAACTAGACAAACCAGCAATAAAGACCCAGCACAGTCAAAAATAATGTAATGTTAAAACAAAGGGACAGTTCTTTGAAGAAATGACTGAGACTAGGGGTGAGACTGTAAATATATGAGCCAGGGTCATTTTAAATTATGACAAATTAAAGAAAATAAAGACAACTATCAAGCTGTCCAAACTGATACAAATGAATGATGACACAGTGTTATCTGTATACACCAGCAAATAACAATCTGAAAAGGAATTTAAACAAACAATTCCCTTTCAATCATGTCAACATTAATAAAAGACTTTGCTATGGACAGAATGAGGATGACAAGACTGGCACACTGGAAATGATACATGATTGCTGAAAAATACCCTAAAGACATGGACAGATACTCCATAGCGATGAAAAGACTTCAGTTGGCAATACCGTGGAATGCATCTTCAATCTGAAATGAAGATTCAATATGAATTACAAAAGGCTGAAAGGTGGTTGCTAAACCACAAAAGATGCCAGCATTCTTGGCCTCCAGAGGAGAATTCAATCCAGGGCAAGTGACGAAGCTTGATGGCTCAGAGGTTTTCTGTTAAAAAGTTTTATTAAAGTATAAAAGAGATCGAGAGAGCTACTGACGTAGACATTAGAAGGGGGAAGAAAGAGTACCCCCTGCTAGTCTTTAGCCAGATGTTATACAGCCACTAGCAGTCTACTAATGAAAGAAAGACAATGTCTCAGAGAAGGGCACCAGGCCCCTCACCCACAGCATGCATTGAGATAACAGTGGCAGCAGATGAGTCACCCCAGGCCATAAAATGATGGACATGAATCTTGAAGAAATGCAGATTTCCAAGCAAATATATAGTTTCATTCACATAGATTAAGAGAACAAGGTATGAGTAAAACATACTGGTTTGTCAAGTCGTTTCTGAGCCTTTAGGGGGAACTGACCTGAAGACAGAGCCTTGGGTAAATACCTAGTACATTAACATACCTTAAGACAAACATTTCCATAAGAAAAATGCATTGCTTAGTTCAAGGTTTGAGAAAAGTTACATTCAGGTGGAGCCAGGAGTTGTCATGGCAACACAGAATTTTCAGAGAAACCTCTTTTTAAATTTGTATCAAGATGGAGAAAAAAAAAATGCAACACTCTTTTGTCTCCTCCTGCCTCTTAAGAGAGAGAGAAAAAAAAAAAAATGTCTGACACTTGCAGTCTATTTTCTCTGTCTGGAGACCCCTGGCCTTCCTGCCTGGTATCCTCTCCAGGTGTGTAGGAAGCAATACACTAGGCTGCTTGGGAAAACCGCGCGGGTCTGAGATTTATGCGAAGGGGTAAAGCGGTAAAACCCTTGGCCCCAAAGGCGAGGCTTGTCTGCGACCGCCATGTTAGTCGGCTCCGAGACTGCAAACAAAGAGGGCAGAATACATGGTTCCCTGCTCCGCCGAGTCCGAGTTCCCTTACCTGTGGTCCACAGCCCTCCGCTCTGCTCGCTGGATGCCGATCAACAGGGACCCAGGAGCCCACAAAACGAGCATTCCCAGCTGCAATGGCGAGCCCTGAGAGCACAACCGGGAACCCCTGGCTCGACGCGCCGCCATGCTCATCCCGCCCCAGACCCGCTCACGTGAGCCGCGCTCCTGACCAGCTGCCCAGGTTCGCCCCGCCCCCGACGCGCGCACGGTGCGCCCCACCCCCACGCCCCCTTCCAGGACAGGCCAGCGGGACCGCGACTGCCTCCAGGTGAAACGCAAGGACAAGCAAATCCACCCCATTGAGACAATCCAAGCTTTTTCTCAGCTGATCTGTCTATGATTTTGGGATAAAACTATGACTACAGAAAGCAAAGATGACCTAGGACAGCCATGATATTCTATAGAAGCAGACCCTGGTGGGTAGAGGCTTGAAGAGGGCCCGGGAGCCCTGTCAGAAATAGGAAGCCTCGGTAGCATAGCGGTTAGGCAGGTTGGTGAGCAGGCAGACTATGGTCTTCAAGTCCCCAGTCTAACCCTTTTGCTTTTAGGGGGCGGGGGACCGCAAGAGGCAGGGCTTAGACCAGAAAAGTTTATTTTTATTTTAGAGGTTTATTGTTAAGCTTAGGGTTAGGGTTCGGGCAACCCCCCAACTTGTTTGGGTTCGGGTTCAGGGTTAAGGTTAGAATTCGGGGAACCCCCCTCTTCTAAGAGTTTGTGCCAGAAGGCAGTGTGAGGAATCCCGCCCGTGACAAGGTCATGAGGAAGGAAGCTTACATACGCAAGGCGTGCTCAGACTTCAGGGACCCCTCTGGAAATTCCTAAGCATGTACCCCAACAGAAATCTGCCGGCTTTTGTGCTCTGCTTTTCCACTCTTCTGACATTTTCTGGAAAAAGTCAATTCAGGGCTTTAGTCTTCTGCATTTGAAAGAGTGTTTCAATCCAAAAAACCCTCTGATGGCTTTCTAGCCTGCCTGCAGGACTCATACAGCTGCGCATGTGATTGTTTGAGGCCTCCTGACCACAGGAGGCACAGGAAGCTTAAAACATCCTAGGAATGTAGGGGCTTCTGAAGAGTCAAAATCTTTAGAATAGGACTGATTAAAAGTTTCATTTGTTGAGTCAATGCTTGCTGCCAAATTTTCATATCCTTTGTTTTTAGATATAGTTGGTATATAGAAAAACAAGTAGTAGACCTTGTATTAGCAACATTAGATCTTTGAGTTAAGTACATTTTTTGTTATAACCCACTGCACCTTTGTTCTATAGAGATGTAACATTAGCGCTTTAAGGAGATGTAGTTTAAAGAAAAACACTTCAGGGAAAACAAAAATAACATTCATTAAGGAAGAGAGCCAAAAAGTGTTAACAAGCCTCTTGGCCAGAAGATAATGTAAATCACCTGAGACCTCTTGTATACAAAATGATATATGGAAAGAATCTGGGTTGCGAACGCTACATAATTTTGTGTTACCCATTGATCTCCATGTTTTATCAAAAGTATAAAAGGCCTTCTGAATAATAAAGGATGGGAACAGCTTCTCAGACCAGTTTCTCGAACTAGTCTCTCGGCCTTGTTTCTTGGGAATCTGGCTCCCCCCGTGTATTTCTCTCTCCTTCTCTCCCTTTCCCTCTCTCTGCTCTTTACTTTAATTTCAGGCTGAATCTCCACCTGGGGTGCAGAGGCTCGCCAGGTCTACTTACTTGCCGTGGCTGTAAAGACCCGCTCGAAAGGGAGCTTAAAGCGATGCACCCTTAGATATTCAAGCAGGCGCCAGTGGCCCAACGTAGATGGTGCAAATTCCTTGTCTCGAATTTTATTGGTCTTCCGCATAAACCAAGCTATTCAGCCCTCTTCCTCCACTTAATCTCCCTACTATGCTATAGTTTCTTAATCTAATCTTATATTAATAAATAAACAAGTCTATCCAAGCCAACGCTGTCCACCCTTCGAATTCCCTGGATCCACTGTGGCTGGACCCTGGCAAGTGGCGCCCAGAATAGGCTATTCTAAGGTAGGTTCCTCGCAGCAAAAGCTCCCCCCGGAGCACTCTCTGTTGCTCCCCCCAGAGTGACTTAATCCCTCCCTCCAGAGTACTTTCGGGTACTCCCCCAGTGTTGAGTGTTTGGGACGGCTAGGACCCCACTCAGGGTGCCGCGGACCCCCCTGTAGGATAGACAGGGTGAGGAGGAGTGGGAAGTGTTCAAGGTTTTAAGAGAAACCTGGTGCTCTAGAGGTTGAAAACAAACCTGCTATCCTAGGGTTGAAAACAAAACCCCCCTCGCCAACGGTAAAACCTTTTTGTTGAGGTAGACTTCTCTATAAGACTTAATTTTCTGACATGGGTAACAGTGAATCAAAAGAAAGACAGCTTTTTATAGGAGTAATCTTGCAGTTACTAACTAAACGAGGAATTAAAGTTTAAAAATCCAATATTCATTCATTTTTTTCCTTTGTACAAGAACAGTGTCCCTGGTTTCCAGAAGAAGGCACTGTTAACTTAGACACCTGGGAGAGAGTAGGAAAACAACTAAAAACTTACCATGCTGAACATGGCTCACAAAAGGTGCCTACTGACGCCTTTTCCTTATGGAATATAATTAGGGACGCTCTAGACCCTGCCCCTGAATCTGAAAAGGTACATCTTAAAGAGGAAAGTGCAGAGAAAAAGGTATCTATTGAAGAGGAGAGTGATGAAAAGGAGGCTACACCTAGCTATCGGCAGTTGAGTCAAATGATAGCTGCAATGACTGCCCAAGAAAAGGTAATAGATAGAGATGACAAAAAAGAGCAGCTTTCAGATGAGGAAGATTTGGAAGAGGAAGTAAGTCAAGATCATTCTGATGAGGACTGGTCTTTATTAAATAAAAGATGCTCCAAGGAGTTTAAGAGAAACTTCTCCAATTAGATTATCTGCTCCAAAGAGCTTAATAAAAACTTCCCCAACCAGACCACCTGCTTCCAGAAATTCAAGAGAAATTTCCTTAATTAAGCCTTCTGCTTCCAGAGGCTCAAGACAAATGTCCCCCATCAGGTTATATCCACCTGAGAGCTTAAGGCAGACATCCCCAGATAAAACATCCATAAGACCTAAACGCAAAACGGATAAAAAATTCCCAAAGTAGGAAGAAAGTGACATAGGACACCCCTTGCCCCCCCATAAGGGTGAGGGGCCTCCACTAGAAGCTCCCCGAAGAAGGGTTTTCTCTAGCCCAGATGATGAACTTGATCCCCACCTTGAGGCTTGTTTCCCTATAATATTTGGTGGAAGTGGTGGGAGAACAGCCCCCCACTGGGAACCCATTCCAATGAAAATGATTAAAGAATTCAAACAGGCTTGTGCTTTGTATAGGCCTAAAGCCCCGTACACTGTATCATTGGTGGAGGCTTTAGCGGGCAGATGGATGAAACCCCATGACTGGAAGACAGTCGCTAAAGCTTGTCTGTCTGGAGGTCAATATGTACTTTGGAGAACTGAATATGAAGATCTTGTCCCAAAACAGGCTGATGCTAACCAAAAATATGGCCCAAGATATATTATAAAAAGTATGTTGGCAGGGACTAATGATTTCGGAACACTTAGAGATCAAATGCGATTAGACAAAACCACTTTAGATCAAGTAACCGCCTGCGCCCTTGGGGCTTGGCGTTTGTTGCCTGAAGGGAAAGAATCTGCCTCTTCCTTCTCAAATGTTAAACAAAAACCAGAAGAGCCATATGAAGACTTTATATCAACACTTGCAGAGACAGTCAACAGAATAATTTCCAATACTGAGGCAGCTAGTATATTGATAAAACAACTGGCATTTGAAAATGCTAATTCTACCTGCCAGGCCATTTTACGTCCTATTAAAAAAAACTGGGGAAACAATAGATTATATCAGGCAATGTGCAGATGTAGGACCAGCAATGATGCAGGGCGTAGCCATAGCTGCAGCCATAAAGGGAAATTCTTACCAGCAGGCAGTACAGTCCTTTTTTACAAATAAAAATAACCCGTCAAAGAGTCATTCCAGTAGTCCAGGCCAGAATATTGGTTTATCCAAGGCCTGCTTCTCTTGCGGACGGGAAGGGCACTTTATGCGAGCTTGTCCCCAAAAAGCAATCGGTTCTTCTCTGCCGAATTCTCCCTCCCCGGCTGTGCCTACTAATTTCCCTAGATCTCTGCCGCGGCCAGCACAAGCAAGAGTCGCACCTGCAAAGGGAGAGAACGGAGCGTCCCCGCGTGGAAAAATAAGAGAGACAAAAGATGGGGTTGAGAGGATCAGACCCACTATGTCTGATGCCTTCCTTTATTAGGCCACGGTATTTATAGGGTAAAGTACGTGATTTAAGACATGTACAAGGTTATTCTTTAATCTCAAAATACAATCACCAGACCCCTGCCATTGTGTACAGAATTCAATAAGATAATCTATCTTTTATGATACGTGTATAAGATAATCTATCTTCTGGGACATGTTGCAGGAACAAGACATCCTGGAGCAAGACGACCTGGAGCCTTAAGGGCTACAAGAATTCTTGAGGGTGGCGGGACAGGGAGCTTAGGACAACGCCTAAGGCTCTGCATACCTGCGGAGCAGCTCCCAGGACTTAACCCTTCACGGGCCATCCCCCGCAGATCTCTTCTGCCCTCGTTGTCAAAAAGGATATCATTGGGCAAAAGAATGTAGGTCACAATTCCATAGAAATGGAGCCTTTCTGGGCCCCAACCAGCTGTCGGGAAATGGATTGAGGCGCCAGCCTCAGGCCCCGACAACAATTGGGGCAGCCTCACTGAACCCATTCATTCCCTTCGTCCCGTCGCAGAACTCATCAGAGCAACCCCAGGCAGCGCAGGACTGGACCTCAGTTCCACCACCTCAGCAATATTAACACCAGATAGCCCCACTGTAAAAATCCCTACAGGAGTTAAAGGCCCATTACCAACAGGTTTAGTAGGAATTATACTAGGCAGGAGTTCCTTAGCTATGCAAGGTCTCACAATCATCCCTGGAGTAATTGACTCAGATTATACAGGAGAAATCCAGATAATGATTTCACCCCCAATTAAAACTTTCCAAATACATCAGGGACAAAGAATAGCCCAACTTTTGCTTTTTCCTTACCACACTGCAATTGGGCACACAGCTACTCAGAATGAAAGGCAGGATAAAGGATTTGGGTCTAGTGATATGGTTTTTTGGATAACAAAAATTACTCAGAAACGGCCTATGAAAACTATTCTGATTAATGGCAAGTCTATTGTGGGGTTATTAGACACAGGAGCAGACGTTTCTTGCATTTCAGGAAAAGACTGGCCCAGCTCCTGGCCCACACAAACTACTGAAAATAACTTGGTGGGGATAGGAAGAGCCCCCACAGTAGCCAAAAGTGCAAAAATTTTAGATTGGCAATTTGAGGATACCCGTGGAACTTTCCAACCTTATGTCGTTCCTTCGCTCCCCCTTACCCTGTGGGGGAGGGACGTGCTATCTCAAATGGGAGGGTTACTTTTTAGCCCTGATGATAAAGTGACCTCTCAGATGTTGCAGATGGGCTATGATCCATCAAAAGGATTGGGTAAACAACAGACAGGAATAATTGAGCCAATTTGCCCAACTCCTCACAAGCTACGTGCTGGATTAGGATATCCAAATTTGCAATTGAGGCCATTGTTTTTGCTGCCGACCCCATCACATGGAAATCTCAAGATCCGGTGTGGGTAGAACAATGGCCTCTGCATAAGGAAAAATTACTGGCAGCTAAAGCATTAATCTTTGAACAATTAGAATTGGGACATATTGAGCCCTCCAATAGCCCCTGGAACACTCCTATTTTTGTCATTAAGAAAAAAAATTTGGTAAATGGCGGGATTTGAGAGCTATTAATGCCACCATGGAGGACATGGGGGTTTACAGCCTGGGCTCCCTTCCCCAGTAGCCGTTCCAGAGGGATATAATATAACTGTTATTGATTTACAAGATTGTTTTTTCACTATTCCCTTAAATCCTGAGGATAAAAAGCGATGTGCCTTTAGTCTGCCATCAGAAAATCTTAAACAGCCTTACTTAAGGTTTCAGTGGAAGGTTTTGCCTCAGGGAATGAAAAATAGCCCTACCTTATGCCAAAAATTTGTTAATGCCGCTCTAGAAGATACTAGGGCTAAATATGAACACATATATATGATTCACTATATGGATGATATTTTAATAGTTCATCCTGATAGAGTTCACCTGCAAACTGTCCTCCAGGACCTGACCCAGGCATTGACAGACAGAGGCCTAAAAATTGGCCCAGAAAACATTCAAATCAATCCGCCCATAACTTACTTAGGAAGAGTCATAAATTCGGAAACAGTGACTCATACCCCGCTGCAATTGAGAAAAGACCATCTTATCACTTTAAATGGTTATCAAAAACTTAGGTGATATTAATTGGATTAGACCATATTTAAAATTAACCACTGCCGAATTAAAACCTCTTTTTAACATTTTATGCGGGGATCCTGATCCAACCTCTAAAAGACAATTAACAGCTGAGGCTCAAGAAGCCCTAGGCAAAGTAGAAGCAGCTTTATCGAATATCTATGTAAAAAGAATTGATTTGACGATGACTTGGCAGTTCCTTTGCCTAGCTACTCCAACAGCGCCTATGGGAGTTCTGTGGCAAAGCGGCCCTTTAGAATGGATCCATCTTCCTACCCAAGTTAAAAAGTCGTGGCTTCTTATCCTGGTTTAATTGCCACATTAATGCTAAAAGGAAGGAAGCGGAGCATTGAATTGTTTGGTAAAGAGCCATCAGAGATTGTAATTCCATACAAAAAGGAGCAGCTTGATGCTCTTCTAATGTTTGATGAAGACTGGCAGATTGCCATAGGAAATTACTGTGGTCAAATTTTGCATCATTTACCCTCGCATGTTTTGCTAAATTTTATGTCTAACCATCCAGTTATTTTTCCTGTCCGGTGTAAACAGTTCCCTATTTCAGATGCTCAGGTAGTCCTTACTGATGGATCGGCTAACGGTAGAGCCTCTATAGTCACAAGAGATCATCAGAAACTTTTGGAAACACAAGAAACCAGCTCAAAGAGCTGAAATCACAGCTGTTATTGAGGCCTTTGTTATGTTTGCAGAGAAATAATTTAACCTTTATTCTGACTCTCAGTATGTGGTCAGGCTGTTTCCACATATTGAGACTGCAGTTTTGCCCAAAAACAAAACCACTATCTTCCATTTGTTAACTAGACTGCAGCAGCAAATTTGGAAAAGAAATCAGGCGTTCTTTATCGACCACATTCGGGCTCATTCCGGCCTGCCTGGCCCTTTAAATGCTCTCAATGAATTGGCAGGTTCGTTAACCAGGATTTCAGTAGCTTCTGTTTTTGAAGAAGCTCGAGCTTCTCACTCACTTCATCATCAGAATGCCACTGCCTTACGATACCAGTTTCAAATTCCTCGAGAATCTGCCCGAGAGATTGCTCGTTCTTCTTCACATTGTCCTACTACCGTGAATGCTTTGCCTCTGGGAGTTAACCCTCGCGGTCTCAAACCTAATGCACTCTGACAAATGGATGCAACCCATGTCTCTTCATTTGGAAAACTGTCTTTTGTTCATGTAACTCTAGATACTTTCTCTCATGTTATTATTGTCACTGCTCGTACAGGGGAAGCAGTTAAAGATGTAATACAACATCTTTTTACATGCTTTTCCTATCTGGGCTTGCCAAAAGCTTTAAAAACGGATAATGCTCCTGCTTACACTTCTAAATCTTTTCAGCAACTCTGTACAAGATTTCAAATTAAACATAACACCGGCATCCCTTATAACCCGCAAGGACAAGCCATTGTGGAAAGAGCACATCAAACACTGAAAATCCATATTCAAAAACTAAAAGAAGGGGAATTTAAATATAGGTCCCCCCATCAGATTTTGCAACATGCTCTTTTCGTAATAAATAACTTAAATGCTGATTCATCCGGAAACACTGCAATGCTTTGCCATTGGTGCCCAGAGCAATTGAATGCAAAACCATTAGTAAAATGGAGGGACCTTCTCTCCGGACAATGGAAATGTCCTGACCCCTTATTAACCAGTGGGCGAGGGTATGCTTGTGTTTTTCCACAGGACGCGGACGCTCCGATTTGGGTTCCAGACAGACTAATTCGCCATGTCTCAGCTCCCCGGATACCAGAATCCCCCGCCACCGCGATCTCTAAAAAAGAAGAAACTCCCTCTTCCCCCACTCCCTCTGCCAGCACGCGAAATGCCGCTGACCCCAGGACAGCTGACATTGGAGATCCCGGATAGGCGAGGAGTGGAGCCACCCACTGGACAGATGTCATGACTTCAGATACAGGATATTGCGCGCTCTGATTTTTTGCCTCGCAGGAATCCATTAGGACGCCCAGCTCAGTCAACCCAACAAGCCTCCCTACCCACCTGGGGACAGATTAAAGCTCTCTGTCGCCAGGCACAGGGGATAGCTACCCTACAGGGATCGTCAGTCTCTCCTGAAAAGGTGTTTATTGCCATGCTTGCCTTGCTCTCTTGCCAGGTAAGCGCTGCTCCCATTCCAACCAAATATTGGGCGTTTCTCCCGGATCCTCCAAATTTCCAAGTTGTTACTTGGAACAGTGACCCCATACGAGTTAGTAGAGACCAGCCTCGCCTTTTGGGAGGATCTTATACTTCCTATACAAAAGACCAATACCCTACTAATTTCAATTATACCTTTAAAGGACTAGCAGATGATTTTCCTGTTTGCTTCAATTTTCCTCCTGGCCTTACAGGAGATTTCTTTACCAAGACAGGATGCGTTGGAGCCTCCACAAAAGCAGTTATGACAGATTCCCCAACCTCTAAATTTGCATCTAAAGGGGATCGGTCTGCTTGGATATTACGAGCCTGTATGCCTGGGGTCCTTGGCCCCTATAAGTGCTTGTCTCTCAAAACTCCATCAGAATATCCAAATTGTGACGATGTTGCTCCCTCAGATGTTATTTGGAAAACTATAGATGATCATTCAGGATATCCGATTTGGAAGTCTTGTATTTATAATTCGAGAATAGATTACAATATGCCGGGAGGAAGAAATTGTGCGATTCAGGACTGGAGCAACCCAAATCCAGGTCAAGACCCTGAGTCTGACGATGGCTTTATCAATAGATTGGATAATTGGAAAAAATATTCAGTTTCTTGGCCGTTAGTTGCCACCAGATGGCATCATAACCAATTTGTTCCCCCTATGCTGTCTTATACGACTAGAGGTAAAACCTTTTGGCAGCCAGAAATTTGGAGAGCCCTTGCAGCTATCGCCCCTATTATTTTAATCCGACCAAAAAATACCTCTACCTACTCTATTTTAGCTTGTTTACCCTCTCCTTATGTTTTTCTTTTCACTAATGATTCTGAAAGACTTAACATACAATTGAATTATACAGGTGGACCCCATGTAGTGTCTTGTGAACAATGTATGCTTTCATCCTGTTTAACTCCTCAATATAAAGTTTGCTCTTTCATGGTTTTAAAACGTCCGCCCTATCTCATGGTACCTGTAACTGTAGCCACGTATTGGTATGATAACCATGGCCTAGCTGTACTGCAACAGCTACAAGATTTAATGCGGACACAATGGTTTGTGGGCTTACTTGTTTTGGGAATATCAGCTTTGATAACTGCAATTACTTCTGTTACTGTGGCGGCATTATCATTGTCTCAACAAGTGCATACTGCCCAATATGTTGATACTGTATCCAAAAATGTTTCTTTAACGCTGGCCACCCAAGAAATTATAGATAGGAAGCTAGAAATAAGGGTTGATGCCTTAGAAGAAGCAGTAATGCATATTGGGACTGAATTACAGAGTCTGAAAGTGAAAATGACTCTTTTATATCATGCCGATTACCGGTGGATATGTGTTACATCCCTGAAAGTAAATGAGACAGATTTTGAAAATCATATTTTCAAAATCATATTTTAGGTGTTTGGAACAGCTCAGATATTAGTTTAGACTTAGGGAAACTTCACAATCAGATTCAGACCTTGGAACACTCCTGATTAGATTTTACCGCTGCAGGAGAAGCCAATGACTTTTCCCACACCTTCTCTGACTTCATTTCTGGAAAAACTCTTCTGACTACTGTTTCTAGCTATGCTGCTGTGGGTGCCATAATCCTGCTCCTTGTAATCGTGCTTCCTTGTGTTGTCAGGACTCTGCAGCAGAGCATTCAGAATCTCATGACTGAACTGCACCTAATTTTTTTTTTTAAATAATAAAGAAGGGGGAGATGCCAGAAGGCAGTGTGAGGAATCCCGCGCATGACAAGGTCATGAGGAAGGAAGCTGACATACGCAAGGCATGCTCAGACTTCAGGGACCCCTCTGGAAATTCCTAAGCATGTACCCCAACTAAAATCTGCAGGCTTTTGTGCTCTGCTTTTCCACTCTTCTGACATTTTCTGGAAAAAGTCAATTCAGGGCTTTAGTCTTCTGCATTTGAAAGAGTGTTTCAATCCAAAAAAACCCTCTGATGGCTTTCTAGCCTGCCTGCAGGACTCGTACACCTGCGCATGTGATTGTTTGAGACCTCCTGACCACAGGAGGCACAGGAAGCTTAAAACATCCTAGGAATGTAGGGGCTTCCGAAGAGTCAAAATCTTTAGAATAGGACTGATTAAAAGTTTCATTTGTTGAGTCAACGCTTGCTGCCAAATTTTCATATCCTTTGTTTTTAGATATAGTTGGTATATAGAAAAACAAGTAGTAGACCTTGTATTAGCAACATTAGATCTTTGAGTTAAGTACACTTTTTGTTATAACCCACTGTGCCTTTGTTCTATAGAGATGTAACATTCGTGCTTTAAGGAGATGTAGATTAAAGAAAAACACTTCAGGGGAAACAAAAATAACATTCATTAAGGAAGAGAGCCAAAAAGTGTTAACAAGCCTCTTGGCCAGAAGATAATGTAAATCACCTGAGACCTCTTGTATACAAAATGATATATGGAAAGAATCTGGGTTGCGAACACTACATAATTTTGTGTTACCCATTGATCTCCATGTTTTATCAAAAGTATAAAAGGCCTTCTGAACAATAAAGGATGGGAACAGCTTCTTGGACCAGTTTCTCGAACTAGTCTCTCGGCCTGGTTTCTTGGGAATCTGGCTCCCCCCGTGTCTTTCTCTCTCTCTTCTTCTCTCCCTTTCCCTCTCTGCTCTTTACTTTAATTTCAGGCTGAATCTCCACCTGGGGTGCAGAGGCTCGCCAGGTCTACTTACTTGCCGTGGCTGTAAAGACCCCCTCGAAAGGGAGCTTAAAGCGAGGCACCCTTAGATATTCAAGCAGGCGCCAGTGGCCCAACGTAGATGGTGCAAATTCCTTGTCTCGAATTTTATTGGTCTTCCATATAAACCAAGCTATTCAGCCCTCTTCCTCCACTTAATCTCCCTACTACACTATAGTTTCTTAATCTAATCTTATATTAATAAATAAACAAGTCTATCCACGCCAACGCCGTCCACCCTTCGAATTCCCTGGATCCACAGGGGCTGGACCCCGGCAAGTTCGGGTTTGGGTTAGGGTTCAGGTCAGGGTCAGGGTTCAGGTTACAGTGAGTGTTGGCATTAGCATTAGGGTTACAGCTTAAAGTGAGCCCTAATAGGGCCCATAGTTCTTTATTGGCCTGCCCTGGCGGGCCGAGGCTTGAAGAGGGTCCGGGAGCCCTATCAGAAACAGCAAGCCTCTGTAGCATTGTGGTTGGGCGGGCCATTAGGCAGGCAGACTATGGTCTGTAAGATAGGAGTTCAAGCCTCCAGTCTAACCCTTTTGTTTTAAGGGGCAGGGGACTGCAAGAGGCGGGGCTTAGACCAGAAAAGTTTTTTTTTTTTTTTTTTTTTTTTTTTATTTTAGAGGTTCATTGTTACGTTTAGGGTTAGGGTTCGGGCAACCCCCCCACTTGTTAGGGTTCGGGGTTAGGGTTAGGATTCGGGGACCCCCCTCTTCTTAGAGTTCGGGATCAGGTTAGGGTTCAGGTCAGGGTCAGGGTTCGGGTTAGGGTTAGGGTTGGTGTTAGCGTTAGGGTTACAGCTTAAAGTGAGCGCTAATAGGGCCCATAGTTCTTTATTAGCCTTCCCTGGCGGGCCGAGGCTTGAAGAGTGCCTGGGAGCAACATGAAACCTAATTAGCCTCCGTAGCATAGTGGTTAGGCCGACAGCCAGGTGAGTGGGCAATCTGGGTCTGTAGGTCAGGCGTTCGAGTCCCAGGTTTGCCTCTTGGTTTTAGGGGGTGGGGGGTCGCAAGGGGCGGGGCTTAGGCCAGAAAAGTTTATTTTTATTTTAGAGTTTTATTGTGAGGGTTAGGTTTAGGGTTCTGGCATCCCCCCAACTTGTTAGGGTTCAGGTTCAGAGTTTGGGTTCGCAGAATCCCCTCTATTCTTAGGGTTCGGATTCGGGTTCAGGTTAGGGTTCAGGGTTCGTGTTTGGGGTTTGGGGTTCAGGGTTTGGGGTTAGGGGTTTGCGGTTCTAGTTTGGGGTTTGGGGTTCCGATTAGGGGTTCAAGGTTCAGCTTAGGGGTTGGGGGGTTGCGGTTCGGGTTAGGGGTTCACGGCTCTGGTTTGGGGGTTGAGGATCAGGTTATAGGTTCTCGGTTCGGGTTAGGGGTTCACTGTTCAGGTTAGGGGTTAGTGATTGGGGTTTGTGTTTTAGGGTAGGGGTTCGCAGTTCAGGTTATGGGTTAGGGGTTTGGTGTTTGGTTTTCGGGTTCTGGTAGGGGTTTGGGTTAGGGGATTCTGGTTCAGGTTGGGAGTTCGAGATTTGGATTCGGTATATGGGTTGGGGTTCATGGTATGGTGTTCGAGTTAGGGGTTTGGGGTTCGGGGTTTGGGGTTTCTGGTTCTGATTAGGGGCTTGGGGTTTGGGGTATGGGGTTCGGCTTAGGGGTTAGAGGTTTGCGGTTTGGATTTGGGTTTGGAGATTAGAGTTTGGGTTTGGGATTTAGGGGTCGGTGTTCGGGTTTAGGGTTGGGTTAGGGTTACGGTATCATGGTTCAGGTTCACGGTTTGGGGATTGGAGCTCGGCGTTCAGTTTACGGTTTCGGGATATAGGGTTTTGAGGTCAGGGTCGACTTCAGGCTTTGGAGTCATGGTTAGGGGCTAGTAAGTGCCACACAGCCAAGGGCTCTAGCAGTACGAGCTCTGTCAGAGGTAAGGGAAGGGCAACTGCAGGGCTCCTCCAGCGGTTGCTTGGCCGCCCAGACTCAGCACCGCACGGAGAGCACCAGGCTCCCAGGGCCCCTGGCTGGGGTCTGCAGCTCCGCATACCCAGAGGCTGACTCCGTGGGCGCCAAGCAGGTGCCTGACAGACGTAGGTTCCCTAGCGCTCTCCTCCCCTGCAGAGACATGTGCAGGTGGTTGGGGCCTGCCCCTGCATGTTTGGTCTCCCGCCCACAGCCCCAGCTCAGGGGAAGCAGCCCCAAAGCCAACCCCTGCAGGAAGCACGGGGCACCTCTGCCTGCAAGCCGAGTGCACAGCATGCAGGGAAGCAAGCCTCCTCGGGGGAAGACGAAGCAGCCCAGCTGCGTGCAGCTGCAAGCCCTGTATGGCCGGAGCCGAGTGCGCCTTCAGTATGGCAGAGCTCCAGCTCTGCTCAGAGGCCCGATCTAGTAGAGTTCCTGTCGCGATTCTGCTCTGCGCTGGGCGTGCCTTGCCCAGATTTTCCTCGCTGCTAGGCTTCCTGCCCAGGAAGGTGCAGGCTGCGGGAGACTGGGAGACACCACTCGCGCCTTCCTGGACGCAGCTCCACTCCGTCATTGTGTTTGCACCTAGGCCCCAGGTGTCCTTGGGGAAGGCTTAGGGGTCGGTAGGTTGCACACTGCCAAAGTCTCCAGCAGTGAGAGCTCCGTCAGAGGGAAGGGAAGGGCAAGTGCAGGGCTCCTTCGGCGGTTGCTTGGCCGCCCAGACTCAGTGCCGCACTGAGAGCACCAGGCACCCAGGGCCCCTGTCTGGCGTCTGCAACCCCCAGACAGGGAGACTCACTCCGTGGGCGCCCAGCAGGTGCCTGACAGACGTACATTCCTCTTTCGCTGTCCTCCCCGCAGAGACTTGTGCATGTGGTTGGGGCCTGAACCTGCATGTCTGGGCTCCCACCCACAGCCCAAGTTCAGGTGAAACAGCCCCTGAACTAAGACTTATAGGAGGCCAGGGGCGGCTCCGCCTGGAAGCCAAGTGCACAGTACGCTGGTAAGCGTGCCTCTTCGAAGAGGATGAAGCAGCCCAGCCGCGTGCGGCTGCAAGCCCTGGTTGGGCGGAGCCGAGTGCACGTCCAGTTAGGAAGAGCTCCACCTCTGCTCAGAGGCCCGATCTGGCAGAGTTCCTGGCGCGAGGCTGCTCTGCCCTGGGCAAGCCTTGCCGAGACGTGTCTCGCTGCTAGGCTTCATGCCCAGGAAGGAGCAGACTGTGCCAGGCTGGGAGAGGCCACTGGCGCCTTCCTGGCCTCAGCTCCGCTCCTGCCTTGCCTTTGCACCTAGGCCCCAGGCGTCCTCGGGGAGGGTTTAGGGCCGTGTGGGTTCCAGACTGACAAGGACTCCAGCAATAAGATCTCTGTAAGAGGGATGGGAAGGGCAACAGCAGAGTTATTCAGCTGTTGCTTGGTTGCTCAGACTCAGCGCCACACTGAGAGCACCAGGTACCCAGGGCCCCTGGTTGGGTTCGACAGTCCCCACAACTGAAGACTCACTCTGTGGGCTCCAAGCAGGCGCCTGACAGACGTAGTTTCCCTAGCGCTGTCCTCCCCAGCAGAGACGTGTGCATGTGGTTGGCGCCTGCACCTGCCTGTGTGGGCTCCCGCCCACAGCCCCAGCTCAGGGGAAACAGCCCCTGAGCCAAGACTTACAGGAGGCGAGGTGTGGCTACTCCTGGAAGCTGAGTGCACAGCTTGCGGGGAAGCGAGCCTCCTCGGGGGAGGATGAGGCAGCCCAGCCGCGTTAAACTGCAAGCCCTGGTTTGGCGGAGCCGAGTGCGCCTCCAGTATGGCAGAGCTCCAGCTCTGCTCAGAGGCCCGATCTGGCAGAGTTCCTGGCGAGAGGCTCCTCCGCCCTGGGAGAGCCTTGCCCAGAATTGCCTCACTTCTAGGCTTACTGCCCAGGAAGAAGCACGGTGCGCGAAGCTGCAAGACGACACTGGCGCCTTCCTGGCCTCAGCTCTGCTCCTGCCTTGCCTTGGCACCCAGGCCCCTGGCGACCTTAGGGAGGCGTTATGGCCGGTGGGTTCCACACTGCCAATCGCTCCTGCAGTGAGAGCTCTGTGAGAGGGAAGGGAAGGGCAACTGCAGGGGTCCTTCTGTAGTTGCTTAGCTGCCCACACTCAGCGCCACACTGAAAGCACCAGACTCCCAAGGTCCCTGGCTGGGGTCTGCAGTCCCCACACCCGGAAACTCATTCTGTGGGCTCTAAGCAGGTGCCTGACAGACATAGGTTCCCTAGCGCTCTCCTACCAAGGAGAGATGTGTGAAGGTGTTTGGGTGCTGCCCTAGTGTGTCTGGGCTCCCGCCCAAAGCCCCAGCTCAGGGGAATCGGACGTTGAGCCAATACTTGTAGGAGGAGCAGAGTGCCCCCACCTGGAAGCCGAGTGCACATTATGCGGGAAGCAAACCTCCTTGGGGGAAGACAAGGCAGCCGAGCCGCGTGTGGCTGAAAGCCCTTCTTGGACGTAGCGAGTGTGCCTCCAGTACGGCAGAGCTCCAGCTCTGCTCATAGGCCCGATGTGGCAGAGTTCCTGGCGCGAGGCTCCACTGCACTGGGCGAGCTTGCCCAGACTTGCCTCGCTGCTAGGCTTCTTTCCCAGGAAGGAGCAGTCTGTGCGAGGCTGGCAGATGCCACTGGCGCCTTCCTGGCCTCAGCTCTGCTCCAGTCTTGCCTTTGCACATAGGCCCCTGGCGACTTGGGGAGTGGTTAGGGGCCGATGGGTTCCACACTGCTAAGGACTTCAGCAGTGAGAGCTCTGTCAGAGGGAAGGGAAGGGCAACTGGAGGGCTCCTCTAACTGTTGCTTGGCCGCCCAGACTCAGCGTCCCAAGGAGAGCACCAGGCACCCTGGGCCCTGGCTGGGGTCTGCAATTCCCACACCCAGAGACTGACTCCGTGGGCGCCCAGCAGGTGCCTGACAGACGTAGGTTCCCCAGTGCTCTCCTCCTCAGCAGAGACGCGTGCAGGTGGTTGGGTCCTGCCCCTGGGTGTCTGGGCTCCCTCCCACAGCCCCAGCTCAGGGGAAGCACACCCTGAGCCAAGACTTGCAGGAGGCTTTGGGCGCTCCCGCCTGGAAGCCGAGTGCACAGCATGCAGGGAATCGAGACTCCAAGGGGGAACCCAGGGCAGCCGAGCTGCGTGCAGCTGCAAGGTCTCGTTGGGAGTAGCCGAGTTCAGCTCCTGTATGGCATAACTCCAGCTGTGCTCAGAGGCCCGATTTGGCAGAGTTACTGGCGCGACGCTGCTCTGCCCTGGGCGAGCCTTGCCCAGATTTGGCTCACTGCTAGGCTTAGTGCACAGGAAGGAGCAGGCTGCGCGAGGCTGGGAGACGCCACTGGCGCCTTCCTGGCCTCAGCTCCACTCCTGCCTTGCCTTTGCACCTAGGCCCATTGCGTCCTTGGGGAGGGGTTAGGTGCCATAAAGTTCCACACTGCCAAGGGCTCCAGCAGTGAGAGCTCTGTCAGAGGGAAGGGAAGGTCAACTGTAGAGCTCCTTCAGATGTAGCTTGGATGCCCAAACTCAGCGCCACACTAGAGCACCAGGCTCCCAGGGCCCCTGGCGGGTGTCTGCAGTCCCCACCACCGGAGACTCACTCTGTGAGCTCCAAGCAGGTCCCTGAGAGACGTAGGTTCCCTAGCGCTCTCCTCCCCAGCCGAGACATGTGCATGTGATTGTAGCCTACGCCTGCGTGTCTGGGCTTCCGCCCACAGCCCCAGCTCAGGGGAAGGAGGCCATGAGCCAAGACCTGCAGGAACTAGGGGGGCCACCGCCTGAGGCCAAGTGCACAGCATGTGAGGAAGCGAGCCTTCTGGGGGCAAGATGAGGCAGCCCAGCCACGAGTGGCTTCAACCACTGGTTGGGCGGAGCCTAGTACGCCTCCAGGACAGCAGAGCTCCAGCTCTGCTCAGAGGCCCGATCTGGCAGAGTTCCTGGCGCGAGGCTGCTCTGCCCTGGGTGAGCCTCACCCAGAATTGCCTCTCTGCTAGGGTTAGTGCCCCGGGAGAAGCAGGCTGTGCAAGCCTGGGAGACGCCACTGGTGCGTTTCTGGCCTCAGCTCCATTCCTGCCTTGCCTTTGCACCTATGCCCCAAGCGTCCTTAGGGAGAGGTTAGGGGCCAGTGGGTTCCACACTGCCAAGGGCTCCAGCAGCTAGAGCTCTGTCAGAGGGAAGGGAAGGGAACTACAGGGCTCCTCCAGCTGTTGCTTGGCCGCCCAGACTCAGCGCCTCTAGGAGAGCACCAGGCTCCCAAGGCCCCAGGCTGGGGTCTGCAGCCCCCAGACAGGGAGACTCACACCGTGGGCACCCAGAAGATGCATGACAGACGTAGGTTCCCTAGCACTCTCCTCTCCAGCCGAGACATATGCAGGTGATTGGAGCCTTCCCCTGCTTGTTGGGCTCCCACCCACAGCCCTAGCTCAGGGGAAGCAGCCCCTGAGCCAAGACCTGCGGGAAGCCAGGGGCGGCTCCGACTGGAAGCCGAGTGCATAGCACACGGGGAAGCAACCCTCTTCGGGGGAAGATGAGGTAGCCCAGGCTCCTGTGGCTGTAAGTCCTGGTTGGGTGGAGCTGAGTGGGCCTCCGGGATGGCAGAGCTCCAGCTTTGCTCAGAGGCCCGATATGGCAGAGTTCCTGGCATGAGGCTGCTCTGCCCTGGCCGAGACTAGCCGAGACTTGCCTTGCTGCTAGGCTTACTGTCCAGGAAGGAGTAGGCTGCACGAGGCTGGGAGATGGCACTGGCACCTTCCTGGCCCCAGTTCCACTCCTGCCTTGCCTTTGAACTTAAGCCCCCGGGTCCTTCTGGAGGGGTTAGGGGCCTTTGCCTTCACACTGCCAAGGGCTCCGGCAGTGAGAGTTCGGTCAGAGGGAAGGGAAGGGCAACTGCAGAGCTCCTTCAGCTCTTGCTTGGCTGCCCAGACTCAGCGCTGCACTGAGAGCAGCAGGCACGCAGGGCCCCTGGCTGGTGTCTGCAGCCCCCAGACCCGAGACTCACTCCTTGGGCGCCCAGCAGGTGCCTGACAGATGTAGGCTCCCTAGCGCTCTCCTCCCCAGCAGAGATGTGTGCAGGTGGTTGGGGCCTGCACTTGCGCGTCTGGGCTCCTGCCTACAGCCCCAGCTCAGGGGAAGCAGCCCCTGAGCCAAGACCTGCAGGAGGCGACAGTCAGCTCCACCTGGAAGCCGAGTGCACAGCATGCGGGGAAGCGAGCCTCCTTGGGGGAAGATGAGGCAGCCCAGCCACGTGCGCCGGCAAGCCCTGGCTCGGCAGAGCCGAGCGCGCCTCCAGTACGGCAGAGCTCCAGCTTTGCTCAGAGTCCCGATCTGATAGAGTTCCTGGTGCGAGGCTTCTCTGCTCTGGTCGAGCCTTGCCGAGACGTGGCTCGCTGCTCGGCTTCCTACCCAGGAAGGAGCAGACTGTGCGAGGCTAGCAGACGACACTGGCGCCTTCCTGGCCTCAGCTCCACTCCTGCCTTGCCTTTGCACCTAGGCCCCAGGCGTCCTTTGGGAGGGGTTAGGGGCTGGTGGGTTCCAATCTGCCAAGGGCTCCAGCAGTGAGAACTATGTCAGAGTGAAGGGAAAGGCAAATACAAGGCTCCTCCAGCTATTGCTTGGCGGCCCAACTCAGCGCCACACTTAGAGCACCATGCACACTGGGCCCCTGGCTGGGATCTGCAGCCCCCACACCCGGAGTCTCACTCCATTGGCGCCCAGCAGCTGCTTGGCAGACGTTGGTTTACTAGCACTCTCCTCCCCAGCAGAGACGTGTGCAGGTGGTTGGGGCCTGCCCCTGCATGTCTGGGCTCCGGCTCACAGCCCCAGCTTAAGGGAAGTAGCCCCCTGAGCTAAGACCTGCAGGAGGAGCGGGGTGCCCCAGCATGGAAGCTGAGTGCACAACATGCGGGGAAGCGTTCCTCCTCGGGGTATGACAAGGCAGCCCAGCCACGTGCGGCTGCAAGCCTTGGTTGGGCGGAGCCAAGTGCGCCTCCTGTATGGCAGAGCCCCAGCTCTGCTCAGAGGCACGATCTGGCAGTGTTCCTGGCGCGACGCTGCTCTGCCCTGGGCGAGCCTTGCCTAGACCTGCCTCCCTGCTATCCTGTAGTGCCCAGGAAGGAGCAGGCTCTTTGAGGCTGGGAGATGCCACTGGCGCCTTCCTGGCCTCAGCTCTGCTCCTGCCTTGCCTGTGCAACTAGGTCCCAGGAGTCCTTTTGGAGGGGATAGGGGCTGGTGGGTTCCACTCTGCCAAGAGCTCCAGCAGTGAGAGCTCTGTCAGAGGGAAGGGAAGGCAACTACAGGGCTCCTTCAGCTGTTGCTTGTCTGCCAGACTCAGTGCCACACTGAGTTCCAGGCACACAGGGCCCCTGCCTGGAGTCTGCAGTCCCCACTACCAGAGACTCACTCGGTGTGCTCCAAGCAGGTGCCTGTCAGACGTAGGTTCCCTAGCGCTTTCCTCCCCAGCAGAGACCTGTGCAGGTGGTTGGGGCCTGCAGCTGCGTGTCTGGTCCCCACCCACAGCCGCAGCTCAGGGGAAGCAGCCCCTGAGCTAAGACCTGCAGGAGGAGCTGGGCTCCCTAGCCTGGAAGCCGAGTGGACAGCATGCGGGGATGGAGCCTCCTCAGGGGAAGATGAGCCAGCCCAGCCGCGTGTGGCTGCAAGCCCTGCTTGGGCGGAGCGGAGTGCACGTCCAGTATGGCAGAGCTCCAGCTCGGCTCAGAGTCCCGATCTGGCACAACCCAGGGCACGAGGCAGTTCTGTCCTGGGCGGGCCTTTCCCAGACTTGCCTCGATGCTAGGCTTACTGCCCAGGAAGGAGCAGGCTGCGCGAGGTTGGGAGACGCCGCTGGTGCCTTCCTGGCCTCAGCTACGCTCCTTCTTTGCCTTTGAACCTATTCCCCAGGCGTCCTTGTGGATGGGTTAGGGGCCAGTGGGTTCCAACCTGCCGAGGGCTACAGCAGTTAGAGGTCTGTTAGATGGAAGGGAAGTGAAAATGCAGGGCTTCTACAGCCTTTGTTTGGTCGGCCAGACTCACCGCTGCTCGGAGAGCACCAGGCTCCCTGGGGCTGTGGATGGGGTCTGCAGCCCCCAACACCTGGAGGCTGACTCCGTGGGCGCCTAGCAGGTGCCTGAGGAACGTGGGTTCCCGAGCGCTCTCCTCCCATCAGAGACGTGTACAGGTGGTTTCGGCCTGGCCCTGCGTGTCTGGGCTCCGGCCCACAGCTGCAGCTCAGCGGAAGCAGCCCCTGAGACAAACATGCTGGAGGCGTCCAGGAGAGATGAGGCCCTTTAATGCTGAGGCATATCCTGGCAAAACACACCTTCCCTCTAGGACTTCCAAATGGTCCTTCACATTTTGGGTGCAACTCAGGAAGTTCACCAAAAATCCCGTCTCCACTCGAGAGGAAGAAAGAGGGTTCAGGAAACATCAGGAGGAGCCTCGTTTCCACCTCGTAATCGAGATGAGGGATCCTTTCTCTGCTTCGTCGGGAAAGGATTCCTGGCGTTCCCGTCACATCTCAAGAGTAGGCGGTCTAAATGAGAAAGTTGGGAGGAACTACAGGGTTTGTGCCCCAGTGCAAAAGTCCCCCAAATGTCTCAACCCACTCCGAGGGACCTGATTTCCCTGCACTGACTCGAATTTCACGCCGAGTATCGATTCACACATGGTGTCACGTGTGACAGACCTGTGCGAAAGCCACGTGGGAAAGCCTAGAGGGAAAGCAACAGATCCCTTGATACACACGATGGGAAGCCTGACACGACAGCTACAGCTCGGGAGGAAAGTGCATGTGCATTACCCCTTCAGGACCAGGACGGAATCCCCTGGGAAAACTCCAGAAGTACGCCAAGATCCATGTCAGCACTGAAGAGGAATCCTCAGGTTCCAGCGCAACATCACACAAGGTTTTAGGCCCTGGCATCGATTGGAGAGGAATCACTAGGGGCCCAATAGCAACTCGCATGGGGACTGGCCATTCCTGAGGCCAACAGAGTGGGTCCTTGAGGTCACCATCGTAACTCGAGTGCACCTGCCGCAACTCGAGAAATTCCAGGAGGTTCTCCACTCCAAGCGAGATGAGGCCCTTTTCCGATGAGGCGTATAGAGGCTAATCACACCTTCCCTCTGGAACTTCGAAAGGGTCCTTCACACCCTTGCTGCACCTCACGAAGTTCCCCGAAATACCCGTCTCGACTCGAGAGGAAGCCCGAGTGTCCCGCCCGCATCCAGAGGAGCACCGTTGCCGCCTCGGAGCTCGAGATGAGGGATCCTTTCCCTGCTTCATCGGGAAAGAATTCCCGGCCTTCCCGTCGAATCTGAAGAGGAGGCGTGCTCAACAGGAAAGGTGAGAGGAACTCCAGCATCATGCCTCCATCCGACTTCCCCAGATGTCTCAGTCAATTCCAGAGGAATCTGTTTTCCCTGCACTGCCTCGACTTTCACGACGAGGATCGACCTACAGCACGGTGGCATGTGGGACAGCCCTGTGGGAAATCCTCGTGGGAAAGCCTCGAGGGAAGGCCACAGATCCCTTGATCCACGCGACGGGAAGCGTGACACTGCTGCTACAGCTCGGGAGGAAAGCAGAGTGCATGCCCCCACTCGAGACGACGACTGACTCCCCTGTGGAGCCTCCAGAAGTGAGCCAAGATTCATGTCAGCACTGGAGAGGAATCATCAGGTTCCGGTCCCGAGTCGACACAAGATCTTAGGGCCCGGCCTCAACTGGAGAGGAATCCCAAGGGGCCCCCTAGCAAATCGCACGGGTACTGGCCTTACCTTAGGCAACCAGAGCAGGTCCCTGAGGCCCCGTAGTAACTGCAGAGCACTTGCCGCATCTCGAGGAAATCCAGGAGGTTGTCCCCTCCAGGCGAAATGAGGCCCATTTCCGCTGAGGAGTCTCCAGGCTAATCACACCTAACCTCTGGAAATTCAAAAGGGTCCTTCACACCCTTGCTGCACCTCACGAAGTTCCCCGAAATACCCATCTCCACTCGAGAGGAAGCCCGAGTGTCCCGCCCACATCCAGAGGAGCCCCGTTGCTGCCTCGAAGCTCAGGATGAGGGATCCTTTCCCTGCTTCGTCGGGAAAGAATTCCCGGCCTTCCCGTCGAATCTGAAGAGGAGGCGCACTCAACAGGAAAGGTGAGAGGAACTCCAGGGTCGTGCGACCATTCTGAGTCCCCCAGATTTCTCAGTCCATTCCAGAGGAACCTGTTTTTTCTGCACTGCCTTGACTATCACGCCGAGGATCGACTGACACCATGGTGGCACGTGGGACAGCCCTGTGGGAAATTCTCGTGGGAAAGCCTTGAGGGAAAGCCACAGATCACTTGATCCACGCAACGGGAAGCGTGAAACTGATGCTACTGCTCGGGAGGAAAGCGGACGGGCAAGCCCCCACTCGAGACGACGACTGACTCCTCTGTGGAGACTCCAGAAGTGCCCCATAATTCATGTCAGCACTGTCGAGGAATCCTCAGGTTTCGGCCCTGACTCCACACAGGTTTTAGGCCCCGGCATCGACTGGAGAGGAATCCCGCTGGCCTCCTAGCCACTCGTATGGGGACTGGCCTTTCCTGAGGCCACCAGAGCGGGTCCCTGAGGTCCCCATCGTAACTCGGGAGTACCTGCCACAACTCGAGAAAATCCAGTGCTGGGAGCCAGTGTGAGGAATCCCGCCCGTGACAAGGTCATCAGGAAGGAAGCTACATACGCAAGGTGTGCTCAGACTTCAGGGACCCCTCGAAATTCCTAAGCATGTACCCCGACAAAAATCGGCTGGCTTTTGTGCTCTGCTTTTCCACTCTTCTGACATTTTCTGGAAAAAGTCAATTCAGGGCTTTAGTCTTCTACATTTGAAAGAGTGTTTCAATCCAAAAAACCCCTCTGATGGCTTTCTAGCCTGCCTGCAGGACTCGTACATCTGCACATGTGATTGTTTGAGACCTCCTGACCGCAGGAGGCACAGGAAGCTTAAAATATCCTAGGAATGTAGGGGCTTACGAAGAGCCAAAATCTTTAGAATAGGACTGATGAAAGGTTTCCTTTGTGGAGTCAATGCTTGCTGCCAAATTTTCATATCCTTTGTTTTTAGATATAGTTGGTATATAGAAAAACAAGTAGTAGACCTTGTATTAGCAACATTAGATCTTTGAGTTAAGTACCTTCTTTGTTATAACCCACTGCACCTTTGTTCTATAGAGATGTAACTTTAGCGCTTTTAAGGAGATGCAGATTAAAGAAAAACACTTCAGGGTAAACAAAAATAACATTCATTAAGGAAGAGAGCCAAAAAGTGTTAACAAGCCTCTTGGCCAGAAGATAATGTAAATCACCTGAGACCTTTTGTATACAAAATGATGTATAGAAAGAGTCTGGACTGCAAACGCTACATAATTTTGTGTTACCCATTGATCTCCATGTTTTATCAAAGTATAAAAGGCCTTCTGAACAATAAAGGAGTGGACCAGTTTCTCGGACCAGCACCTCGGACCAGATTCTCGAACTGGTCTCTTGGCCTGGTTTCATGGGAATCTGGCTCCCCCCATGTCTTTCTCTCTCTCTTCTTCTCTCCCTTTCCCTCTCTCTACTCTTTACTTTAATTTCAGGCTGAATCTCCATCTGGGGCACAGAGGCTCGCCAGGTCTACCTACTTGCCCTGGCTGATAAGACCCGCGTGAAAGGGAGCTTAAGGCCAGGCACCCTTAGATATTCAAGTGGGCGCTGGTGCCCCAATGTAGATGGTGCAAATTTCTTGTATGGAATTTTATTGGTCTTCCTCGTACCAAGCTATTCAGCCCTCTTCCTCCACTTAATCTTCTTACTACACTATAGTTTCTTAATCTCATCTTATATTGATGAATAAACAAGTCTTTCCACACCAACGCCGTCCACCCTTTAAATTCCCTGGATCCACTGGGCCTGGACCCCGGCAATTCAGGAGGTTCTCCCCTCCAGGCGAGATGAGGCCCATTTCCCCTGAGGCGTCTCGAGGCTAATCACACCTAACCTCTGGAACTTCCAAAGGGTCCTTCATACCCTTGCTGCAACTCAAAAAGTTCCGTAACATACCGGTCTCCACTGGCGAGGAAGCACGAGGGACCCGCCCACATCCAGAGGAGCCCCGTTGCCGCCTCAGAGCTCGAGATGAGGGATCCTTTCCCTGCTTCGTCGGGAAAGAATTCCCGGCATTCTGGTCGCATCTCTTTTTTTTTTTTTAATTTTTTATTATTTTTTTAATTTTAAAATCTTTAATTCTTACATGTGTTCCCAAACATGAAACCCCCTCCCACCTCCCTCCCCATAACATCTCTGTGGGTTATCCCCATGCATCTGGTCGCATCTCAAGAGGAGGCATGCTCAACAGGAAAGGTGAGAGGAATCCCAGCATCGTTCCTCCATCTGAGTCCCCCAGATGTCTCAGTCAATTCCACAGGAATCTTTTTTCCCTGCACTGCCTCGACTTTCACGACGAGGATTGACCTACACCACGGTGGCATGTGGGACAGCCCTGTGGGAAATCCTCGTGGGAAAGCCTCGAGGGAAGGCCACAAATCCCTTGATTCACGCGACGGGAAGTGTGACACTGCTGCTACAGCTAGGGAGGAAAGCGGACGTGCATGCCCCCACTCGAGACGACGACTGACTCCCCTGTGGAGCCTCCAGAAGTGAGCCAAGATTCATGTCAGCACTGGAGAGGAATCCTCAGGTTCCAGTCCCGAGTCCACACAAGGTCTTAGGCCCCGGCCTCCCCTGGAGAGGAATCACGATGGTCCCCCGAGCAACTCGCATGGTGAATGGCCTTTCCTGAGGCCACCAGAGCGGGTCCCTGAGGTACCCGTCGTAACTCGTGAGCACCTGCCGCAACTTGATAACATCCAGGAGGTTCTCCCCTCCAGGCGAGATGAGGCCCATTTCCGCTGAGGAGTCTCCAGGCTAATCACACCTAACCTCTGGAAATTCGAAAGGGTCATTCACACCCTTGCTGCAACTCAAGAAGTTCCAGGAAATACCCGTCTCCCCTCGAGAGGAATCCTGAGTGTACCGCCCACATCCAGAGAGGCTCCGTTGCCGCCTCGTAGCTCGAGATGAGGGATCCCTTCGCTGCTTCGTCGGGAAGGAATTCCCGGCCTTCCCGTCGAATCTGAAGAGGAGGCGCACTCAACAGGAAAGGTGAGAGGAACTCCAGGGTCGTGTGACCATTCCAAGTCCCCCAGATTTCTCAGTCCATTCCAGAGGAACCTCTTTTTTCTGGACTGCCTCGACTTTCACACCGAGGATCGACTGACACCACAGTGGCACGTGGGACAGCCCTGTGATAACTCCTCGTGGGAAAGCCTCGAGGCAAAGCCACATATCCCTTGATCCACGCAATGGGAAGCGTGAAACTGATGCTACTGCTTGGCAGGAAAGCGGACGGGCAAGCCCCAACTCGAGACGACGACTGACTCCCCTGTGGAGACTCCAGAAGTGCCCCATCATCCATGTCAGCACTGTCGAGGAATCCTCAGGTTTCGGACCTGACTCCACACAGGTTTTAGGCCCCAGCATTGACTGGAGAGGAATCCCGCGGGCCTCCTAGCAACTCGTATGGGGACTGGCCTTTCCTGAGGCCACCAGAGCGGGTCCCTGAGGTCCCCATTGTAACTCGAGAGTACCTGCCACAACTCGAGAAAATCCAGTGCCGGGAGCCAGTGTGAGGAATCCCGCCCATGACAAGGTCATCAGGAAGGAAGCTACATACGCAAGGCCTGCTCAGACATCAGGGACCCCTCTGGAAATTCCTAAGCATGTACCCCAACAGAAATCTGCCGGCTTTTGTGCTCTGCTTTTCCACTCTTCTGACATTTTCTGGAAAAAGTCAATTTAGGGCTTTAGTCTTCTACATTTGAAAGAGTGTTTCAATCCAAAAAACCCCTCTGATGGCTTTCTAGCCTGCCTGCAGGACTCGTACATCTGCACATGTGATTGTTTGAGGCCTCCTGACCGCAGGAGGCACAGGAAGCTTAAAATATCCTAGGAATGTAGGAGCTTCCGAAGAGTCAAAATCTTTAGAATAGGACTGATTAAAAGTTTCATTTGTTGAGTCAATGCTTGCTGCCAAATTTTCATATCCTTTGTTTTTAGATATAGTTGGTATATAGAAAAACAAGTAGTAGACCTTGTATTAGCAACATTAGATCTTTGAGTTAAGTACCTTCTTTGTTATAACCCACTGCACCTTTCTTTTATAGAGATGTAACTTTAGCGCTTTTAAGGAGATGCAGATTAAAGAAAAACACTTCAGGGGAAACAAAATTAACATTCATTAAGGAAAAGAGCCAAAAAGTGTTAACAAGCCTCCTGGCCAGAAGATAATGTAAATCACCTGAGACCTTTTGTATACAAAATGATGTATAGAAAGAGTCTGGGCTGCGAACGCTACATAATTTTGTGTTACCCATTGATCTCCATGTTTTATCAAAAGTATAAAAGGCCTTCTGAACAATAAAGGAGCGGACCAGCTTCTCGGACCAGCTTCTCGGACCAGATTCTCGAACTGGTCTCTCGGCCTGATTTCTTGGGAATCTGGCTCCCCCCGGTGTCTTCCTCTCTCTCTTCTTCTCTCCCTTTCCCTCTCTGCTCTTTACTTTAATTTCAGGCTGAATCTCCATCTGGGGCCCAGAGGCTCACCAGGTCTACTTTCTTGCCCTGGCTGTTAAGACCCGCGTGAAAGGGAGCTAAAGGCGAGGCACCCTTAGATATTCAAGTGGGCACCGGTGCCACAACGTAGATGGTGCAAATTCCTTGTCTGGAATTTTATTGTTCTTCCACGTAAACCAAGTTAGTCAGCCCTCTTCCTCCACTTAATCTCCTTACTATAATATAGTTTCTTAATCTAATCTTATATTGATGAATAAACAAGTCTTTCCACGCCAATGCCGTCCACACTTCAAATTCCTTGGATCCACCGGGGCTGGACCCTGGCAATCCAGTAGGTTCTCCCCTCCAGGCGAGATGAGGCCCATTTCCGCTGAGGCGTCTCGAGGCTAATCACAACTTCCCTCTTGAACTTTGAAAGGGTCCTTCACACCCTTGCTGTAACTCAAGAAGTTCCTCGAAATACCCGTCTCCACTTGAGAGGAAGCACGAGGGTCCCGCCCACATCCCGAGGAGCCCCGTTTCCCCCTCGTAGTTCTAGATGAGGGATCCTTTCCCTGCTTCGTCGGGAAGGAATTCCCGGCGTTCCCGTCGCACCTCAAGAGGAGGCGCTCTCAACAGGAAAGGCGACAGGAACTCCAGTGTCATGCCACCATTCGAAGAGTCCCACAGATGACTCAGTCCATTCCAGAGGAACCTCTTTTCCCTGCACTTGCTTGTCTTTCACACCGAAGATCGACTCACACCACGGTGGCACGTGGGACAGCCCTGTGTTAAAGCCTCGTGGGAAAGCTACGAGTGAAAACCACAGATCCCTTGATCCACGTGATGGAAAGCGTGAAACTCCTGCTACATCTCGGGAGGAAAGCGCATGTGCATGCCCCCAATCGAGACGAAGACTGACACCCCAGGGGAGACTCCAGCAGAACCCCAAGATCCATGTCAGCATGGGAGAAGAATCCTCAGGTTCCAGCCCCGACTACACATAAGGTCTTAGGCACCGGTATCAACGGGAGAGGAATCCCCAGAGGCCCTCTAGCAACTCGCATGGGGACTGGCCTTTCCTGAGGCCAACAGAGCGGGTCCCTGAGGTCCCCGTCGGAACTCAAGCACACCTGCCTCAACTCGAGGAAATCCAGGAGGTTCTCCCCTCCAGGCGAGATGAGGTCCATTTCCGCTGAGGCGTCTCGAGGCTAATCACACCTAACCTCTGGAACTTCGAAAGCGACCTTCACACCCTTGCTGCAACTCAAGAAGTTCCCCGACATACCCTTCTCCACTCGAGAGGAAGCACGAGGTTCCCGCCCTCATCCAGAGGAGCCCCGTTTCCGCCTTGATTTTCGAGATGAGGGATCCTTTCCTGCTTCTTCAGGAAAGAATTCCCAGGGTTCCCGTCACATCGCAAGAGGAGGCACTCTCAACAGGAAAGGCGAGAGGAACTCCAGGGTCGCGCCACCATTTCAAGAGTCCCCCAGATGTCTCAGTCCATTCCAGAGGAACCACTTTTCCTTGCACTGGCTCGTCTCTCACGCAGAGGATTGACTCACAACACGGTGGCACGTGGGATAGCCCTGTGGGAAAGCCTGAGGGGAAAGCCTCGAGGGAAAGCCACAGATCCCTTGATCAACGTGATGGGAAGCATAACACTGCTGCTACAGCTAGGGAGGAAAGCTCACGTGCATGCCCCCACTCGAGACGAGGCCTGACTCCCAGGGGAGTCTCCAGAAGTACCCCAAGATCCATGTCAGCACAGGAAAGGAATCCTCAGGTTTCGGCCCCGGCTCCATACAAGGTCTTAGGCCCCAGCATCAACTGGAGTGAAAGCCTGATATGCACCCAGGCAACTTGCATGAGGACTGGCCTTTCCTGAGGCCACCAGAGCGGGTCCCTGAGATCCCCGTCTTTACTCGAGAACACCTGCCTCAACTCGAGGAAATCCAGGAGGTTCTCCCATCCAGGCGAGATGAGGCCCATTTCCGCTGAGGCGTCTCGAGGCTAATCACACCTAACATCTGGAACTTCGAAAGCGTCCTTCACACCCTTGCTGCAACTCAAGACGTTCCCGACATACCCGTCTCCACTCGAGAGGAAGCACGAGGGTCCCGTCCACATCCAGAGGATTCCGGATTCTGCCTCATAGCTCGAGATGAGGGATCCTTTCCCCGCTTCATCGGGAAAGAATTCCCGGCGTTTCCATCGCATCTCAAGATGAGGCACCTTCAACAGGAAAGGCCAGAGGAACTCCAGGGTCGTACCACCATTCCAAGGGTACCCCAGAGGTCTCACTCCATTCCAGAGAAAATTCTTTTCCCTGCAGTGGCTCGTCAATCAAGCCGAGGATCGACTCACACCACGGTGGCACGTGGGACAGCACTGTGGGAAAGCCTCGTGGGAAAGCCTCGTGGGAAAGCCTCGAGGGAAAGCAACAGATCCCTTGATCTACGTGACGGGAAGCGTGACTTTGCTGCTACAGCACGGGAGGAAAGCGCACGTGAATGCCCCCACTCGAGTCGAGGCCTGACTCCCCTGGGGAGACTCCAGAAGTACCCCAATATCCATGTGAGTACAGGAGAGGAAACCTCAGGTTCTGGCCCCGACTCCACACAAGGTCTTAGGCCCCATCATCGACGGGAGAGGATTCCGGAGATGGCCCCTAGCAACTCACATGGGGACTGACCTTTCCTGAGGCCACCAGAGCGGGTCCCTGAGGTCCCCGTCGTAACTCGAGAACCCCTGCCGCAACTCGAGAAAATCCAGGATGTTCTCAACTCCAGGCAAGATAAGGCCCATATCCGCTGAGGCGTCTCGAGGCAAATCACACCTAAACTCTGGAACTTCGAAAGGGTACTTCACACCCATGCAGCAACTCAAGAAGTTCCCCGACATACCCGTCTCCACTCAAGAGGAAGCACGAGGGTTACGCCCTCATCCAGAGGAGCCCCATTTCCGCCTTGATGCTCGAGATGAGGGATCCTCTCCCTGCTTCTTCGGGAAGGAATTCCCGGTGTTCCCATCGTATCTCAAGAGGAGGCGCTCTCAACAGGTAAGGCGAGAGGAACTTCAGGGTCGTGCCACCATTTCAAGAGTCCCCCAGATGTCTCAGTCCATTCCAGAGGAACCTGTTTTCCCTGCACTGGCTAGACTTTCATGCGGAGGATCGACTCACACCACGGTGGCATGTGGGACAGCCCTGTGTGAAAGCCTCGTGGGAAAGCCTCGAGGGAAAGCAACAGATCCCTTGATCCACGTGACGGAAAGTGTGAAACTCCTGTTACAGCTCGGGAGGAAAGCGCACGTGCATGCCCCCAATCGAGACGAGGACTGACACCCCAGGGGAGACTCCAGAAGTACCCCAAGTTCCATGTCAGCATGGGAGAAGAATCCTCAGGTTCCAGCCCTGATCCACACAAGGTCTTAAGCCCCGGCATCAACGGGAGAGGAATCCCGAGAGGCCCCCTAGCAACTCACATGGGGACTGACCTTTCCTGAGGCCACCAGAACGTGTCCCTGAGTTCTCTGTCATCACTCGAGAACCCCTGCCGCAACTCGAGAAAATCCAGGATGTTCTCAACTCCAGGCGAAATGAGGCCCATTTCCGCTGAGGCGTCTTGAGGCTAATCACACCTAAAATCTGGAACTTCGAAAGGGTCCTTCACACCCTTGGTGCAAATTAAGAAGTTCCCCGATATACCCTTCTCCACTCGAGAGAAAGCACGAGGGTCCCGCCCACATCCAGAGGAGCCCCGTTTCCGCATAGAAGCTCGAGATGAGGGATCCTTTCCCTGCTTCGTCGGGAAAGAATTCCCAGCGTTCCCATCGAATCTAAAGAGGAGGCGCTCTCAACAGGAAAGGTGAGAGGAAATGCAGGGTCGTGCCATCATTTCAAGAGTCCCCCAGATGTCTCAATCCATTCCAGAGGAACCTCTTTTCCCTGCACTGTCTCGTATTTCACACCAAGGATCGACTCACACCACGGTGGCACGTGGTACAGCCCTGTGGGAAAGCCTCATGGGAAAGCCTCGAGGGAAAGCCACAGATCCCATGATTCACGTGACGGGAAGCGTGACACTGCTGCTAAGCTCGGGAGTAAAGCGCACGTGCATGCCCCCACTCGAGACAAGGAGTGACTCCCCTGGGGAGAGTCCAGAAGTACCCCAAGATCCATGTCACCACTGGAGAGGAATCCTCAGGTTCCGGCCCCGAATCCACACAAGGACTTAGGTCCCGGGATTCACGTGAGAAGAATCCCGAGAGGCCCCCTAGCAACTCGCATAGGGAGTGGCCTTTCCTGAGGCCAGCAGAGCGGGTCCCTGAGGTCCCCGTCGAAATTCCAGAACACTGCCCACACCTTGAGAAAATCCAGGATGTTCTCCCCTCCAGGCGAGATGAGGCCCATTTCCACTGAGGCGTCTCGTGGCTAATCACACCTAAACTCTGGAACTTCGAAAGGGTCCTTCACACCCTTGCTGCAACTCAAGAGGTTCCCCGACATACCCGTCTCCACTCGAGAGGAAGCACGAGGGTCCCGGCAACATCCAGAGGATCCCGGATTCTGCCTCGTAGCTCGAGATGAGGGATCCTTTCCCCGCTTCATCGGGAAAGAATTCCCGGCATTCCCGTAGCATATCAAGAGGTGGCGCTTTCAACAGGAAAGGCGAGAGGAACCCCAGGGTCGTGCCAACATTCCAAGAGTCCCCCAGATGTCTCACTCTATTCCAGAGGAAATTCTTTTCCGTGCAGTCGCTCGTCAATCAAGCCGAGGATCGACTCACACCACGGTGGCACGTGGGACAGCACTGTGGGAAAGCCTCGTGGGAAAGCCTCGAGGGAAACAACAGATCCCTTGATCCACGTGATGGGAAGCGTGACTCTGCTGCTACAGTTCGGGAAGAAAGCGCACGTGAATGCCCCCACTCGAGACGAAGCCTGACTCCCTTGGGAGAATCCAGAAGTACGCCAAGATACATGTAAGCACAGGAAAGGAATCTTCAGGTTCTGGCCCGGATTCCACACAAGGTATGACGCCCCGGCATAATGGGAGAGGAATCCCGATATGCCCCCTAGCAACACGCATGGGGACTGGCCTTTCCTGAGGCCACCAGAGCGGGTCCCTGTGGGCCCCATCGTAACTCGAGTATACCTGCCGCAACTCGAGAAAATCCAGGAGGTTCTCCCCTCCAGGCGAGATGAGGCCCATTTCCTCTGAGGCGACTCAAGGCTAATCACACCTAACCTCTGGAAGTTCGAAAGGGTCCTTCACACCCTTCCTGCAACTCAGGAAGTTCCCTGACATACCCGTCTCCACTACAGTGGAAGCACGAGGGTCCCGCCCACATCCAGAGGAGCCCCGTTTCCGCCTCGTAGCTCGAGATGAGGGATCCTTTCCTGCTTCTTCGGGAAAGAATTCCCGGCGTTCCCTTGGCACGTCAAGAGGAGGCGCTCTCAACAGGAAAGGCTAGAAGAACTCCAGGGGCGTGCCGCCTTTCCAAGAGTCCCCCAGATGTCTCAGTCCATTCCAGCAGAATCTGTTTTCCCTGCACTGGCTCGTCTTTCACAGCGAGAATCGACTCACACCACGGTGGCATGTGGGACATCCCTGTGGGAAAGCCTCCTTGGAAAGCCTCGAGGGAAAGACACAGATCCTTTAATCCACGTGACAGGAATCACGACACTGGTGCTACAGCTCAGAAGAAAAGCGCACGTGCACGACCCTACTCTAGACGAGGACTGACTCCCCTGGGGAGACTCCAGAAGTACACCAAGATCCATGTCAGCACCGGAGAGGAATTCTCAGGTTCCGGCCCCGACTTCACACAAGGTCTTAGGCCCCAGAATCGACGGGAGAGGAATCCTGAGAGGACCCCTAGCACTCGCATGGGGACTGGCCTTTCCTGAGGCCACCAGAGCGAGTCCCTGAGGTACCCGTCCTAACTCGAGAACACTTGCCGCAACTTGAGAAAATCCAGGAGGTTCTCGCCTCCATGTAAGATGAGGCCCATTTCCGCTGAGGAGTCTCGAGGCTAATCACACCTAACCTGTGGAACTTCGAAAGGGTCCTTCACACCATTGCTGCAACTCAAGAAGTACCCCGACATACCCTTCTCCACTCGAGAGGAAGTGCGAGGGTCCCGCCCACATCCAGAGGAGCCCCTTTTCCGCCTCGTAGCTCGATATGAGGGATCCTTTTCTTTCTTCGTCTGGAAAGTATTCCCGGCGTTCCCTTCGCAACTCAAGAGGAGGCGCTCTCAACAGGAAAGGCGTGAGGAAATCCAGGGTCGTGCCACCATTCCAAGAGGCCCCCAGATGTCTCAGTCATTTCCAGAGGAGCCTGTTTTCCATGCACTGGCTCGACTTTCACGCCGAGGATCGACTCACACCATCGTGGCACGTGGGACAGCATGGGGGAAAGCCTCGTGATAAAGCCTCGAGGGAAAGCCACAGTCTCGTGATTCACGTGACGGGAAGCGTCACACTGCTGCTACAGCTCGGGAGGACAGCGCACATACATGCCCCCACTCGAGTCGAGGACTGACTCCCCTGGGGAGACTCCAGAAGGACCACAAGATCCATGTCAGCACTGGAGAGGAATTCTCAGGTTCCGTCCCTGACTTCGCACAAAGTCATAGGCCCCGGGATCGACGGGAGAGGAATCCCGATAGGCCCCCAGGCAACTCGCATGGGGACTGGCCTTTCCTGAGGCCACCAGAGTGAGTCCCTAGGGAACCGTTGTAACTCGAGAACACCTGCCGCAAGTCGAGAAAATCCAGGAGGTTCTCCCCTCCAGGCGAGATGAGACCCATTTCCGCTGAGGCGAATCGTGGCTAATCACACCTAAACTCTGGAACTTCGAAAGGGTCCTTCACACCCTTGCTGCAACTCAAGAAGTTCCCCGACATTCCCGTCTCACATGAGAGGAAGCACGAGAGTCCCGCCCACATCCAGAGGAGGCCCGTTTCCGCTTCGTAGCTCGAGATGAGGGATCCTTTATCTTACTCGTCGGGAAAGAATTCCCGGTGTTCCCGTCGAATGTCAAGAGGAGGCGCTCTCAACAGGAAAGGCGAGAGGAACTCCAGGGTCGTGGAAAGGCGAGAGGAACTCCAGGGTCGTGCCACCATTCCAAGAGTCCCCGAGATATCTCAGGCCATTCCAGAGGAACCTGTATTCCCTGCACTGGCACGTCTTTCACACCGAGGATTGACTCACACCACGGTGGCACGTGGCACAGCCCTGTGGGAAAACCTCGTGGGAAAGCCTCGAGGGAAAGCCACAGATCCCTTGATCCACGAGACGGGAAGCATGACACTGCTGCTAGAGCTCGGGAGAAAAGCGCACGTGCATGGGCTCAATCGAGACGAGGACTGACTCCCATGGGGAGAATCCAGACGTACACCAAGGTCCATGTCGGCACTGGAGAGGAATCCTCTGGTTCCAGCCCCGACTCCACACAAGGTCTTAGGCCACGGAATCGAAAGGAGAGGAATCCAGAGAGGACCACGAGCAACTCTCATGGGGACTGTCCTTTCCTGAGGCCACCAGAACGGGTCCCTGAGGTCCCCGTCATAACTCGAGAACACCTGCCGCAACTCGAGAAAATCCAGGAGGTTCTCTCCTCCAGGCGAGATGAATCCCATTTCCACTGAGGAGTCTCGAGGCTAATCACACCTAACCTCTGGAACTTCGAAATGGTCCTTCACACCCTTGCTGCAACTCATGAAGTACCCCAACATACCCGTCTCCACTCGAGAGGAAGCGCGAGGGTCCCGCCCACATCCAGAGGAGCCCCTTTTCCGCCTCGTAGCTCGAGATGAGGGATCCTTTATCTGACTCGTCGGGAAAGAATTCCCGGTGTTCCCGTCGCATCTCAAGAGGAGGCACTCTCAACAGGAAAGGCGAGAGGTACTCCAGGGTCGTGCCACCATTCCAAGAGTCCCCCAGATGTCTCAGTCCATTCCAGAGGAACCTGTTTTCCCTTCACTGGCCCGACTCTCACGCCGAGGATGGACTCACACCACGGTGGAACGTAGGACAGCCCTGTGGGAAAGCCTCTTGGGAAAGCCTCGAAGGAAAGCCTCAGATAACTTGATCGACCTGACGGGAAGCTTGAGTCTGCTGCTGCAGCTCGGGAGGAAAGCGAACGTGCATGCCCCAACTCGAGACAAGCACTGACTCCCCTGGGGAGACTTCAGAAGTACCGCAAGATCCATGTCAGCACTGGAGAGGACTTCTCAGGTTCCGGCCCTGACTCCAAACAAGTTCTTAGGCCCCGGCATCGATGAGAGAGGAATCCCAAGAGGCCCCCTATCAACTCGAAAGGAGACTGGCCTATCCTAAGCCCACCAGAGCGAGTCCCTGACGTACCCGTCGTAACTCGAGAACACCTGCCCCAAGTCGAGAAAATCAAAGAGGTTCTCCCCTCCAGGTGAAATGAGGCCCATTTCCGCTGAGGCGTTTCGTGGCTAATCACACCGAACCTCTGGAACGTCGAAAGGGTCCTTCACACCCTTGCTGCAACTCAAGAAGTTCCCCGACATACCCGTTTCCACTCAAAAGGAAGCACGTGGGTCCCACCCACATCCAGAGGAGCCCCGTTTCCGCCTCGTAGCTCGAGATGAGTGATCATTTCCCTGCTTCTTCGGTAAAGAATTTCCGGCGTTCCCTTGGCACATCAAGAGGATGCACTCTCAACAGGAAAGGCGAGAAGAACTCCAGGGTCGTGCCTCCTTTCCAAGAGTCCCCCAGATGTCTCAGTCCATTCCAGCAGAATCTGTTTTCCCTGCACTGGCTCATCTTTCACGAAGAGAATCGACTCACACGACGGTGGCATGTGGGACATCCATGTGGGAAAGCCTCCTTGGAAAGCCTCGAGGGAAAGCCACAGATCCTTTAATCCACGTGACAGGAATCATGACACTGGTGCTACAGCTCAGGAGAAAAGCGCACGTGCACGACCCCACTCTAGACGAGGACTGACTCCCCTGGGGAGACTCCAGAAGTACACCAAGATCCATGTCAGCACCGGAGAGGAATTCTCAGGTTCCGGCCCCGACTTCACACAAGGTCTTAGGCCCCGGAATCGACGGGAGAGGAATCCCGAGAGGCCCCCTAGCACTCGCATGGGGACTGGCCTTTCCTGAGGCCACCAGAGCGAGTCCCTGAAGTACCCGTCCTAAAACGAGAACACCTGCCCAAACTCGAGAAATTCCAGGAGGTTCTCCCCTTCAGGCGAGATGAGGCCCATTTCCGCTGAGGCGACTCGTGGCTAATCACACCTAAACTCTGGAACTTTGAAAGGGTTCTTCACACCCTTGCTGCAACTCAAGAAGTTCCCTGACATATCCGTCTCACACGAGAGGAAGCACGAGGGTCCCGCCCACATCCAGAGGAGCCCCGTTTCCGCCTCGTAGCTCGAGATGAGGGATCCTTTATCTGACTCGACGGGAAAGATTTCCCAGCGTTCCCGTCGCATCTCAAGAGGAGGCGCTCTCAACAGGAAACGCGAGAAAAACTCGTTGGTCGTGCCAGCATTCCAAGAGTCCCGCAGTTGTCTCAGTCCATTCCAAAGGTAAGTATTTTCCCTGAACTGCCTCGAGTTTGACGCTGAAGATCGACTCACACCACGGTGGCACGTGGGACAGCCCTGTGTGAAAGCCTCGTGGGAAGGCCTCAGGTAATGAAACAGATCCCTTGATCCACGTGACGGTAAGCGTGACTCTGCTGCTACAGCTCAGGAGGAAAGCACACGTGCATGCCCCCACTCGAGACGAGGACTGACTCCCCTCGGGAGACTCCCACGTACCCCAAGATCCATGTCAGCCCTGTAGAGGAATCCTCAGTTTCTGGCCCCGATTCCACACAAGGTCTTAGGACCTGTCATCGACGGGAGAGGAATTCCGAGTGGCAACATAGGACCTTGCATGGGGACTGGCCTTTCCTGAGGCCACCAGAGCTGGTCCCTGAGGTCCCCATCGTAACTCGAGAACACCTGCCGCAACTCGAGAAAATCCAGGAAGTTCTCCCCTACAGGCGAGATGAATCCCATTTCCGCTGAGGCATCTCGTTGCTAATCACACCTAACCTCTGGAACTTCGAAAGGGTCCTTCACACCATTGCTGCAACTCAAGAAGTTCCCCGAAATACCCGTCTCAACTCGAGAGGAAGCACGAAGGTCCGGCCCACATTCAGAGAAGCCCCGTTTCTGCCTCCTTGCTCGAGATGAGGGATCCTTTCCCTGCTTCATCGGGAAAGAATTCCCGGCGTTACCGTCGCATCTCAAGGGAGGCGTTCTCAACAGGAAAGTCGAGGTAACTCCTCGGTCTTGCCACCATACCAAGAGTCCCCCAGATGTCTCAGTCCATTCAAGAGGAACCTCTTTTCCCTTCACTGCCTCGACTTTCACCCGGAGGATTCACTCACACCACGCTGGCACGTGGGATATCCCTGTGGTAAAGCCTCGTGGGAAAGCCTCGAGGGAAAGCCACAGATCCCTTGATCCACGCGACGGGAAGCGTGACACTCTTGCTACAACTCTGGAGGAAAACGCACATACATGCCCCGACTCGAGACGAGGACTGACTCCCCTGGGGAGACTCCAGAAGTACTCCAAGATCCATGTCAGTACCGGAGAGGGATCCTCAGGTTCCAGCCCCGACTCCACACAAGGTCTTAGGCCCTGGCATCGACGGGAGTGTAATCCCAAGAGGCCCCCTAGCAACTCGCATGGGGACTGGCCTTTCCTGAGGCCACCAGAGCGGGTCCCTGAAGTCCCCGTCGTAACTCGAGAACACCTGCCGTAACTCGAGAAATTCCAGGAGGTTCCCCCCTCCAGGCGAGATGAGGCCAATTTCTGCTGAGGCGTCTCGAGGCTAATCACACCTAATCCCTGGAACTTTGAAAGGGTCCTTCACACCCTTGCTGCAACTCAAGAAGTTCCCTGACATACCCGTCTCCACGTGAGAGGAAGCACGTGGGTCCCGCCCACATCCAGAGGAACCCCGTTTCCACTTCGTAGCTCGAGATGAGGGATCCTTTCCTGCTGGGAGCCAGTGTGAGAAATCCCGCCCGTGACAAGTTAATGAGGAAGGAAATTGACATATGCAAGGCGTGCTCAGACTCCAGGGACCCCTCTGGAAATTCCTAAGCATGTACCCCAACTAAAATCTGCCGGCTTTTGTGCTCTGCTTTTCCACTCTTCTGACATTTTCTGGAAAAAGTCAATTCAGGGCTTTAGTCTTCTGCATTTGAAAGAGTGTTTCAATCCAAAAAACCCCTCTGATGGCTTTCTAGCCTGCCTGCAGGACTCGTACAGCTGCACATGTGATTATTTGAGGCCTCCTGACCGCAGGAGGCACAGGAAGCTTAAAACATCCTAGGAATGTAGGGGCTTCCGAAGAGTCAAAATCTTTAGAATAGGACTGATTAAAAGTTTCATTGTTGAGTCAATGCTTGATGCCAAATTCTCATATCCTTTATTTTTAGATATAGTTGGTATATAGAAAAACAAATATTAGACCTGGTATTAGCAACATTAGATCTTTGAGTTAAGTACCTTCTTTGTTATAACCCACTGCACCTTTGTTCTATAGAGATGTAACTTTAGCGCTTTAAAGAGATGTAGATTAAAGAAAAAAACACTTCAGGGGAAACAAAATTAACATTCATCAAGGAAGAGAGCCAAAAAGTGTTAACAAGCCTCTTAGCCAGATGATAATGTAAGTCACCTGAGACCTTTTGTATACAAAATGATATACAGAGTCTAGGCTGTGAACGCCACATAATTTTGTGTTACCCATTGATCTCCATATTTTATCAAAAGTATAAAAGGCCTTCTGAACAATAAAGGATGGGACCAGCCTCTCGGACCAGCTTATCGGACCAGTTTCTCGAACTAGTCTCTCGGCCTGGTTTTTGGGGAATCTGGCTCCCCCCGTGTCTCTCTCTCTCATTTTCTCTCCCTTTCCCTCTCTCTGCTCTTTACTTTAATTTCAGGCTGAATTTCCATCTGGGGCGCAGAGGCTCGCCAGGTCTATTTATTTGCCCTGGCTGTAAAGACCTGCGCGAAAGGGAGCTTAAGGCGAGGCACCCTTAGATATTCAAGTGGGCGCCGGTGGCCCAACGTAGATGGTGCAAATTCCTTGTCTGGAATTTTATTGGTCTTCCGTGTAAACCAAGCTATTCAGCCCTCTTCCTCCACTTAGTCTTCCTACTACACTATAGTTTCTTAATAAATAAATGAGTCTTTCCACACCAACGCCGTCCACCCTTCGAATTCCCTGGATCCACCGGGGCTGGACCCCGGCAAGTGGCGCCTGGAACAGGCTATTCGAAGGTAGGTTCCTGGGAGCAAAAGCTCCCCCCGGAGCACTCTCTTTTGCTCCCCTCGGAGCACTCTCTGTTGCTCCCCCCGGAGCACTCTCTGTTGCTCCCCTCGGAGTGACTTAATCACTCCCCCTGGAATACTTTCGGGTACTCCCCCAGTGTTGAGTGTTCGGGACAGCTAGGACCCAACTCAGGGTGCCGCGGATCCCCCTGTAGGATAGACAGGGTGAGGAGGAGTGGGAAGTGTTGAAGAGTTTAAGAGAAACCTGGTGCTCTAGAGGTTGAAAGAAACTGCTATCTTAGGGTTGAAAAGAACCCCCCCCCCGCCTTGGTTAAGGTAAAACCTTTTTGTCAAGGCAGACTTTTCTATAACTCTTAATTTTCTGACACGGGTAACAATGACTCAAAACAACGACACCTCTTTATATAAGTAATTTTGTAACTGTTAAACAAAAGAGAAATTAAAGGTAAAAAGGCTAATGTTACAAGAGCAATGTTCTTGGTTTTCATAAGACGGTACTGTTAATTTAGATATTTGTGTGAAGCTAGGAAAACAGCTAAAAACTTATTATACTTTGCATGAGCCAGAAAAAGTTCCTGTAGATGCTTTTGCTCTGTAAAATATGATTACAAATGTTCTGGACCCCCGTCATGAGGATGTTAGTTAGATAGCCTATGGGAGAGGCTATAGCAGTGAATGGTAGTGGGTCTCCACCTTCTACGCAGATCATATTTTCTGCCATTGGCAAACAAAAGGAGACAGACTGTACTCTTCCTCCCGAGGAAAGAGGGTGCTTACAGGACGCAGCGGCCGAGTGCCCTGGAGAGCCCCCTCCCCCTCTACACAAACCAAACCTTTAAAAAAGGTATCTTATTTAAGGCTACCACTGCCACCTCTGCTTGCGCCTCCCCAGGGCTTAAGAACTCCCCACTTTATATCCAAAGCCTCCCAGAACATTGCTTAAGTTTGAAAAGGATAGTTAAAACATTTTTGAGCAAAAGAACTTTTAAAACAGAGCTTGCTCCTTGCATAAAATCCCCTCAGGAGGGGCCTCACCCAAGGGAAAAAAAAAAAAAAGAACGAAGAAAAACAGAAAAAAGAAAGAAAAATATTCGTAATAAAAAGGATTTTACAAGTGCAAAATGTTTCTCTTGAGGCCAAATAGAACATTTTTTGCCAAAATGTCCTGCCTAACAGAGACAACAAGCCGTACCAAACAACCCCAGGTAGCTCAGGCCTAGACCTCAGTTCCACCACCTCAATAATAATAACTCCTGACTCAGATTCCAATGGGAGTGGCTAGTCCCCTGCCTGAAGGCATTGTAAGACTTGTGCTGGGGCATAGCTTGCTTTCTTCTCAAAAAATTTCGATAGTGTCTTGTGTAGTAAATTCTGATTATACTGGAAAAATTGAAGTTGTGATATCGCCACCTGCTAAAACTGTGCAATTAATTAAAAAAAAAATAGCACAGCTTTTGCTTTTACCTTATTACCAGACAGAAAAACCAGACAAAAAAAAGCCCCAAAGGATCTAGATCTAGCCTTTTGGGTGCAAAATATTGCAGCTTCTAGGCCTTTAAAAGATTTTTTCATTCAAGGATATAAAATGTCATGGCTGTTAGACAATAGACAAAACGTTTCTTGCATTGCTGGAAAAGACTGGCCCAGCTCCTGGCCCACACATACTACTAAAAATAACTTGGTGGGGATAGGAAGAGCCCCACAGTAGCCAAAAGTGCAAAAATTTTAGATTGGCAATTTGAGGATTCCTGTGGAACTTTCCAACCTTATGTCGTTCCTTCACTCCCCCTTACCCTGTGGGGGAGGGACGTGCTATCTCAAATGGGAGTGTTACTTTTTAGCCCTGATGATAAAGCGACCTCTCAGATGTTGCAGATGGACTATGGTCCATCAAAAGGATTGGGTAAACAACAGACAGGAATAATTGAGCCAATTTGCCCAACTCCTCGAAAGCTACGTGCTGGATTGGGATATCCAAATTTATAATGGAGGCCATTATTTTTGCTGCCTACCCCATTACATGGAAATCTCAAGATCCGGTGTGGGTGGAACAATGGCCTCTGCCTAAGGAAAAATTACTGACATATTAATTAAAAAGATTAATTCAAGTATACTGACTTATTAAATTGTTTAGTAAAGAGCCATCAAGAATTGTAATTCCATATAACAGAACAACTTGATGCTTTTCAAATGTTTGATGATGATTGGCAGATTGCTATAGGAAATTATTGTGGTCAAATCTTGCATCATTTACCCTCACATGCTTTAATTCAAAAATTAAAAAAAGGAGAATTAAAGTATAGTTTTCCCCCATCAGATTTTACAACATGCTCTTTCTGTAATAAATTAAATGCTGATTTGTCTGGAACAGTAAAATGTAAAACCGTTGATAAAGTGGAAAGATCTCCTCTCCAGATAACAAAAAGATCCTGACCAAGAATTTACTGCGGGTCGAGGAAGTGTTTATATTTTTTCCACGGGCTGCAGATTCATCAATTTGGATCCTGGACAGACTGATTCGCCACAAAAGAAAAAGGGAACTTCTCTGCTGCCACCGACACGGGAAACAGCCGCACACTGAAAGCTGCGGGCGGGGCCAGCCTGACTGACGGAACCCAGTACACCACACTCGCAGCCCTGTAACAGCGCCAGCGTCCGTCTGCAAAACTATGGGATAGAGACTTGATGGTAAAAGGAGATATATGGGAACTGTATACTATGTGCTCAAATTTTCGTGTAGCTTGGCTGCCGCGCACGATGGCAGAAGAGGCAAAATTAACATCAAGATCCGGGCGGGACTAACAGCTGCTGCAGCACAAACTCCAACCAAAAAATGACTCTATTTACTCTATTTTAGCTTCTCTATCCTCTCCTTATGTTTTTCTTTTCACCAATGATTCCAGAAAACTTAATGTACCTGATGTAGTGACTTGTGAACCATGGATGCTTTCATCTTGTTTAACTCCTCAAAAGAATGTCTGCTCTTTTGTGGTTTTAAACATGTCCTGTAACCGTAACAACTTATTGATATGATAATTATGTTCTTGCTGTGTTACAACAACTGTATGGCAGCAATCATTGACTCAACAAGTGTAAATGCCCAATATGTTAAAAAATCAAGTTTTAGGTGTTGTGGAACAGCTCAGATATTAGTTTAGACTTAGGAAAACTGCATAACCAGATTCAGACCTTGGAACACTCCCGATTAGATTTTACCACCGCAGGAAAAGCCAATAACTTTTCCCACACTTTCTCTAACTTCATTTCTGGAAAGACTATTCTGTCTACTGTTTACAATCTTGCTCCTCGTAATCATTCTTCCCTGTATTGTCTAGATTCTTCGGCAGAGCATTCGGAATCTCCCAACCAAATTGCACCTGATTTTAAAAATAAATAATTAATTAATTAAAATTAAAAAGGGTGAGATGCTGGGAGCCAGTGTGAGGAATCCCGCCCGTGACAAGGTCATGAGGAAGGAAATTGACATACGCAAGGCGTGCTCAGACTTCAGGGACTCCTCTGGAAATTCCTAAGCATGTACCCCAACTAAAATCTGCCGGCTTTTGTGCTCTGCTTTTCCACTCTTCTGACATTTTCTGGAAAAAGTCAATTCAGGGCTTTAGTCTTCTGCATTTGAAAGAGTGTTTCAATCCAAAAAACCCCTCTGATGGCTTTCTAGCCTGCCTGCAGGACTCCTACAGCTGCGCATGTGATTATTTGAGGCCTCCTGACCGCAGGAGGCACAGGAAGCTTAAAACATCCTAGGAATGTAGGGGCTTCCGAAGAGTCAAAATCTTTAGAATAGGACTGATTAAAAGTTTCATTTGTTGAGTCAATGCTTGATGCCAAATTTTCATATCCTTTATTTTTAGATATAGTTGGTATATAGAAAAACAAATATTAGACCTGGTATTAGCAACATTAGATCTTTGAGTTAAGTACCTTCTTTGTTATAACCCACTGCACCTTTGTTCTATAGAGATGTAACTTTAGCGCTTTAAGGAGATGTAGATTAAAGAAAAACACTTCAGGGGAAACAAAATTAACATTCATCAAGGAAGAGAGCCAAAAAGTGTTAACAAGCCTCTTGGCCAGATGATAATGTAAGTCACCTGAGACCTTTTGTATACAAAATGATATACAGAGTCTAGGCTGTGAACGCCACATAATTTTGTGTTACCCATTGATCTCCATATTTTATCAAAAGTATAAAAGGCCTTCTGAACAATAAAGGATGGGACCAGCTTCTCGGACCAGCTTCTTGGACCAGCTTCTCGGACCAGCTTCTTGGACAGACTTATCGGACCAGTTTCTCGAACTAGTCTCTCGGCCTGGTTTCTGGGGAATCTGGCTCCCCCCGTGTCTCTCTCTCTCTCATTTTCTCTCCCTTTCCCTCTCTCTGCTCTTTACTTTAATTTCAGGCTGAATTTCCATCTAGGGCGCAGAGGCTCGCCAGGTCTACTTATTTGCCCTGGCTGTAAAGACCCGCGCGAAAGGGAGCTTAAGGCGAGGCACCCTTAGATATTCAAGTGGGCGCCGGTGGCCCAAAGTAGATGGTGCAAATTCCTTGTCTGGAATTTTATTGGTCTTCCGTGTAAACCAAGCTATTCAGCCCTCTTCCTCCACTTAATCTTCCTACTACACTATAGTTTCTTAATAAATAAACGAGTCTTTCCACGCCAACGCCGTCCACCCTTCGAATTCCCTGGATCCACCGGGGCTGGACCCGGCACTTTCCCTGCTTCATTGGGGAAGAATTTCCGGCGATCCAGTCGCAACTCAAGAGGAGGGGATCTCAACAGGAAAGTCCGAGAGGAACTTCAGGGTCGTTCCACAATTCAAAGAATTCCCCAGATGTATCAATCCATTCCAGAGGAACCTGTTTTCACTGCACTGGCTCGTCTTTACGCCGAGGATTGAATCACACCACGGTGGCACGTGGCACAGCCGGGTGGGAAAGCCTCGTTGGTAAGCCTCGAGGGAAAGCAACAGATCCCTTGATCCACGCGACGGGAAGCGTGACCCTGCTGCTACAGCTCTGGAGGAAAGGGCACGTGCATGACCCCACTAGAGACGAGGACTGACTCCCCTGGGGAGACTCAAGAAGTACCCCAAGATCCATGTCAGTACTGGAGAGGAATCCTCAGGTTGCAACCCCAACTCCACACAAGGTCTTAGGCCCCGGCATCGACAGGAGTGGAATCCCAAGAGGCCCCCTAGCAACTCGCATGGGGACTGGCCTTTCCTGAGGCAACCAGAGCGGGTCCGTGAGGTACCCATCGTAACTCGAGAACACCTGCCGCAACTCAAGAGAATTCAGGAGATTCTCCCCTCCAATCGAGATGAGGCCCATTTCCGCTGAGGCGTCTCGAGGCTAATCACACCTAACCTCTGGAACTTCGAAAGGGTCCTTCACACCCTAGCTGCAACTCAAGAAGTTCCCAACATACCCATCTCCACTAGAGAGGAAGCATGAGGGTCCCGCCCACATCCAGAGGAGCCCCGATTCTGCTTCGTAGCTCTAGATGAGGGATCATTTCCCTGTTTCGTCGGAAAAGAATTTCCGGGGTTCCCGTCGCATCTCAAGAGGAGGAGCTCTCAACAGGAAAGGCGAGAGGAACTCCAGGGTCGTGCCACCATTCCAAGAGTCCCCCAGATGTCTCAGTCCATTACAGAATAACGTGTTTTGCCTGCTCTGGCTCGTCTTTCACACCGAGGACCAACTCACACCACGGTGGCACGTGGGACAGCCCTGTGGGAAAGCCTCGTAGGAAAGCCACGAGGAAAAGCCACAGATCCCTTGATTCACGTGACGGGAAGCCTGACACTGCTGCTACAGCTCGGGAGGAATGCGCACGAGCATGCCCCAATTCGAGACGAGGCCTGACTCCCCTGGGGAGACTCCAGAAGTACCCCAATATCCATGTCAGAACTGGAGAGGAATCCTCAGGTTCCCGCCCCGACTCCACACAAGGTCGTAGGCGCTGGTATTTTCGGGAGAGGGATCCCGAGAGACCCCCAGGCAACTCACATGGGGACTGGCCTTTCCTGAGGCCAACAAAGGGGGTCCCTGAGGTCCCTATCGTAACTCGAGAACACGTGCCGCATATCGAGAAAATCCAGGAAGTTCTCCCTTCCAGGCGAGATGAGGCCCATTTCCGCTGAGGCCTCTCGAGGCTAATCACATCTAATCTCTGGAACTTCGAAAGGCTCCTTCACACCCTTGCTGCAATTCAAGAAATTCCCCGCCATACCGACTCCACTCGAGAGGAAGCACGAGGGTCCCGCCCACATCCAGAGGAGCCCGGTTTCTGCCTTGTAGCTCGAGATGAGGGTTCCTTTATCTGCATCAATGGGAAAGAATTGCCGGCATTCCCGTCGCACCTCAAGAGGAGGCACTCTCAATAGGAAAGGCAAGAGGCACTCCAGGGTCGTGCCTCCATTCCAAGACACCCGCAGATGTCTCAGTCCATTCCAGAGAAAACTGTTTTCCCTGAACGGGCTCGTCTTTCACGCCTAGGATCGACTACTACCACGGTGGCACGTGGGATAGCCCTGAGGGAAAGCCTCGTGGGAAAGCCTCGAGAGATAGCCACAGATTCCTTGATTCACGGGACGGAACCGTGACACTCCTGCTACAGCTTGGGAGGAAAGCGCACGTGCATGGCCCCACTGGAGACGAGACCTGACTCCCCTGGGGAGACTCCAGAAGCACTACAAGATCCAGGTCAGCACCAGAAAGGAATCCACAGGTTCCAGCCCCGACTCCACACAAGGTCTAAGGCCCCGGGATCGACCGGGGAGGAACCCCGAGAGGACCCCAAGCAACTCGCATGGGGACTGGCCTTTCCTGAGGCCACCAGAGCGGGTCCCTGAGGTCCCCGTGTAACTCGAGAACACCTGCCACAACTCGAGAAACTCCAGGAAGTTCTCCACTCCCGAAGAGATGAGGCCTATTTCCGATGAGGCATCTCGAGGCTAATCACACCTAACCTCTGGAACTTCGAAAGGGTCCTTCACACCCTTGCTGCAACTCAAGAAGTTCCCCTCCATACCCGTCTCCACTCGAAAGGAAGCACGAGGGTCCCGCCCACATCCAGAGGAGACCCGATTCCACCTCGTAGCTCCAGATGAAGGAATCTTTCCCTGCTTCGTCCGGAAAGAATACCCTGAGTTCCCGTCCCATCTCAAGAGGAGGGGCTCTCAACAGGAAAGGCGAGAGGAACTCCAGGGTCGTGCCACCATTCCAAGAGTCCCCCAAATGTATGAGTCCACTGCAGAGGAACCTGTTTTCCCTGCACTGACTCTTCTATCACGTCGAGGATCGACTCAATCCACGGTGGCACGTGGGACAGCCCTGTGTGAAAGTCTCTTGGGAAAGCCACCAGGGAAAGCCACAGATCCCTTGATCCACGCGACTTAAGTGTGACACTGCTGCAAGAGTTCGGGGGGAAAGCGCATGTGCATGCCTCCACTCGAGACGAGGACTGACTCCCCTGGGGAGACTCCAGAAGTACCCCAAGATCCATGTGAGCACCGGAGAGGAATCCTCAGGTTCCGGCCCCGAGACCACACAAGGTCTAAGGCCCCGGGATCGACCAGAGAGGAATCCCGAGAGGACCCCAACAACTCGCATGGGGACTGGCCTTTCCTGAGGCCACCAGAGCGGGTCCCTGAGGTCCCCGTCGTAACTCGAAAACAACTGCCGCAACCCGAGAAATCCTGGAAGATCTCCCCTCCAGGCGAGATGAGGCCTATTTCCGCTGAGGCGTCAGAAGGCTAATCACACCTAACCTCTGGAACTTCGAAACGATCCTTCACACCCTTGCTGCAACTCAAGAAGTTCCCGGCCATACCCGCCTCCATTCGAGAGGAAGCACGAGGGTCCCACCCACATCCAGAGGAGCCCCGTTTCGGCCTCGTAGATCGAGATGAGGGATCCCTTCCCTGCTTTCAACGGGAAAGAATTCCCGGTGTTCCCGTCGCATCTCAACGGGAAGCGCACTCAACAGGAAAGGCGAGACACCTCCAGGGTCATACCACCATTCCAAGAGTACCCCAGATGTATGAGTCCACTGTAGAGGAACCTGTTTTCCCTGCACTGGCTCGTCTTTCACGCCAAGGAATGACTCACACCACGGTGGCAAGTGGGACAGCCCTGTGGGAAATCCTCCTAGGAAAGACTCGAGGGAAAGCCACAGATCCCTTGATCCATGTGACGTGAAGCGTGACACTGCTGGTACAAATCGGGAGGAAAGCGCACGTGTTTGCCCCCACTCGAGACGAGGCCTGACTCACCTGGGGAGACTCCAGAAGTACCCCAATTTCCATGTCAGCACCAGAGAGGAATCCTCAGGTTGGATCCGACTACACACAAATTCTAATGCCCCGGGATCGAAGGGAGAGGATTCCCGAGAGGCCCCCTAGCAACTTGCATGAGGACTGGCCTTTCCTGAGGCCACCAGAGCGCGGGTCCCTGTTGTCCTTGTCGTAACTCGAGAACACCTGCCGCAGCTCGAAAAAATCCAGGATGTTCTCCCCTCCAAGCGAGATGAGGCCCATTTCCGCTGAGGCGTCTCGAGGCTAATTACATCTAACCTCTGGAATTTAGAAAGGGTCCTTCATACCCTTGCTGCAATTCAAGAAGTTCACCGCCATACCCGTCTCCACTCGAGAGGAAGCACGAGGGTCCCGCCCACATCCAGAGGAGCCCGGTTTCCGTCTCGTAGCTCGAGATGAGGGTTCCTTTCCCTGCGTCAACGGGAAAGAATTGCCGGCATTCCCGTCGCATCTCAAGAGGAGGCACTCTCAATAGGAAAGGCGAGAGGCACTCCAGGGTCGTGCCACCATTCCAAGACACCGGCAGATGTCTCAGTCCATTCCAGAGGAACCTGTTTTCCCTGAACGGGCTTGTCTTTCACGCCTAGGATCGACTCACTCCACGGTGGCACGTGGGATAGCCCTGAGGGAAAGCCTCGTGGGAAAGCCTCGAGGGAAAGCCACAGATTCCTTGATCTACTCGAGGGAACCGTGACACTGCTGCTACAGCTAAGGAGGAAAGGGCACGTGCATGCCGCCACTGAACACGAGGACTGACTCCCCTGGGGAGGCTCCAGAAGCACTCCAAGATCCATGTCAGCACCGGAGAGGAATCTCCAGGTTGCAGCCCCACTCCACAACAAGTCTAAGGCCCTGGCATCGGCGGGAGAGAAATCCCGAGAGGCCCCGTAGCAACTCGCATGGAGACTGGCCTTTACTGAGGTCACCAGAGCGGGTCCCTGAGTTCCCCGTCATAACTCGAGAACACCTGCCGCAACTCGAGATAATCCAGGAGGTTCTCCCCTCCAGGCGAAATGAGGCCCATTTCCGCTGAGGCGTCTCGAGGCTAATCACATCTATCCTCTCGAACTACGAAAGGCTCCTTCACACCCTTGCTGCAACTCAAGAAGTTCCCCGCCATACACGCCTCCACTCCAGAGGAAGCACGAGGGTCCCACCCACATCCAGAGGAGATCCGTATCTGCCTCATAGCTCCAGATGTGGGATCCTTTCCCTGCTTCGTCGGGAAAGAATTCCCGGCGATCCCGTCGCATCTCAAAAAGAGACGATCTCCACGGGAAAGGCGAGAGGAACTCCAGGGTCGTGCCACCATACCAAGAGTCCCCCAGATGTATGAGTCCACTGCAGAGGAACCTGTTTTCCCTGCACTGGCTCGTCTTTCTCGCCAAGGATCGACCCACACAACGGTGGCACGTGAGACAGCCCTGTGGAGAGTCTAGTGGGAAAGCCTGCAGGGAAAGCCACAGATCCCTTGATCCACATGACTGGAAACGTGACACTGAGGCTACAGTTCGGAAGGAAAGCGCACGTACATGCCCCCTCTTGAGATGAGGACTGACTCCCCTAGGGAGACTCCAGAGTACCCCAAAATCGATGTCAGCACCAGAGAGGAATCCTCAGGTTCCGGACCTGACTCCACACAAAGTCTTATGCCCCAGTATAGACAGGAGAGGAATCCCTAAAGGACCCCTAGCAACTCGCATGGGGATTGGCCTTTCCTGAGGCCACCAGAGCGAGTCCCTGAGATCCCCGTCGTAACTCGAGAACCCCTGCCTCAACTCGAAAAAATCCAAGAAGTTCTCCCTTCCAGGCGAGATGAGGCCCATTTCCGCTGAGGCCTCTCGAGGCTAATCACATCTAATCTCTGAAACTTTGAAAGGCTCCTTCACACCCTTGCTGCAACTCAAGAAGTTCCCCGCCATACCCGTCTCCACTCGAGAAAAAGGACGTGGGTCCTGCCCACATCCAGAGGAGCCCCGTTTCCGCCTCGTAACTGGAGAGGAGGGATTCTTTCCCTGCGTCGTCGGGAAAGAATTCCCGGCGTTCCCGTCGCATCTCAAGAGGAGGCACTCTCAACAGGAAAGGCGAGAGGCACTCCAGGGTCGTGCATCCATTCCAAGATTCCCCCAGTTGTCTCAGTCCATTGCAGAGGAACCTGTTTTCCCTCCACTGGCACTTTTTTCACGCTGAGGATCGACTCACACCACGGTGGCACGTGGGACAGCCCTGTGGAAAGTCTCTTGGGAACGCCTCCTGGGAAAGCCACAGATCCCTTGATCCACGCGACTGGAAGCATGACACTGCTGCTACAGTTCGGGAGGAAAGTGCATGTGCATGCCCCCACTCGAGACGAGGACTGACTCCCCTGGGGAGACTCCAGAAGTACCCCAAGATCCATGTCAGCACCGGAGAGGAATCCCCAGGTTCCAGCCCCACTCCACAACAAGTCTTAGGCCCCGGCATCGACGGGAGAGGAATCCCGTGAGGGCCCCTAGCAACTCGCATGGGGACTGGCCTTTACTGAGGCCACCAGAGGGGGTCCCTGAGGTCCCCGTCATAACACGAGAACACTTGCCACAACTCGAGAAAATCCAGGAGTTTGTCCCCTCCAGGCGAGATAAGGCCCATTTCCGCTGAGGCGTCTCGAGGCTAATCACATCTAACCTCTCGAACTTCAAAAGGCTCTTTAACACCCTTGCTGCAACTCAAGAAGTTCCCCTCCATACCTGCCTCCACTCGAGAGGAAGCACGAGGGTCCCGAACACATCCAGAGGAGCCCCGATAATGCCTCGTACCTCGAGATGAGGGATCCTTTCAATGCTTCATTGGGAAAGAATTCCCGCCGTTCCCGTCGCATCTCAAGAGGAGGCGCTCTCAACAGGTGAGGCGAGAGGAAATCCAGGGTCGTGTCACAATTCCAAGAGTCACCAGATTTATGAGTCCACTGCAGAGGAACCTGTTTTCCCTGCACTGGCTCGTCTTACACACCAAGGATCGACTCACACCACGGTGGAACGTGGGACAGCCCTGTGGGAAAGCCTCTTGGGAAAGTCTGGAAGGAAAACAATAGATCCCTTCATTCACGTGACGGGAACCGTGACACTGCTGCTACAGCTCGGGAGGAAAGCGCTCGTGCATGGCCCCATTCTAGATGAGGATTGACTCCCCTCTGGAGACTCCAGAAGTACCCCAAGATTGATATCAGCAGCAGAGAGGAATCCTCAGGTTCCGGCACGGCGACACACAAGGTCTTAGGCCCCAGCATCAATGGGAGCGGAATTCCGAGAGACCCCGTAGCAACTCGCCTGGGGAATGGCCTTTCCTGGGGCCACCAGAGCGGGTCCTTGAGGTCCCCGTTGTAACTCGTGAACACCTGCCGCAGCTCGAGAAAATCCAGGAAGTTCTCGCCTCCAGGCGAGATGAGGCCCATTTCGGCTGAGGCCTATCGAGGCTAATCACACCTAACCTCTGGAAATTGGAAAGGGTTCTTCACACCCTAGCTGCAACTCAATAAGTTCCCCAACATACACGCATCCCCTCGAGATGAAGCACGAGGGTCCAGCCCACATTCAGAGGAGCCCCGTTTCCGCCTCGTAACTGGAGATGAGGGATCCTTTCCCTGCTTCATCGGGAAAGAATTCCCGGCGTTCCCGGCACAAATCAAGATGTGGGCTCGCTCAACATGATAGGCAAGAGGAACTCCAGGTTCGTTCCACCATTCCAGGAGTCCCCCAGATGTCTTAGTCGATTCCAGAGGAACCTCTTTTCCCTGCACTGGCTCGTCTTTCACGCTGAGAATCGACTCACACCTCGGTGGCATGTGGGACAGCCCTGCGGGAAAGTCTCGTGGGAAAGCCTCCAGGGAAAGACAAAGATCCCTTGATCCACGTGACGGAAAGCGTTACACTGCTGCTACAGCTTGGGAGGAAAGCGCACGTGCAAGCCCCCACTCGAGACGAAGACTGACACCCCTAGGGAGACTCCAGAAGTACCCCAAGATCCATCTCAGCATCGGACAGGAATCCTCAGTTTCCAGCCTCGAATCCACACTAGGGTTAAGGTCCCGGGATCGACGGAAGACGAATCCTTAGAGGCCCGCTAGCAACACGCATGGGGACTGGCCTTTCCTGAGGGCACCAGAGCGGGTCCCTGAGGTCCCCGTCGTAACTCGAGAACACCTGCCGCAACTCGAGAAAATCCTGGAAGTTCTCCCCTCTAGAGGAGATGAGGCCCATTTCCGCTGAGGCATTTCGAGGCTAATCAAACCTAACCTCTGGAACTTCGAAAGTGTCCTTCACACCCTTGCTGCAACTCAAGAAGTACCCCAACATACCCGCCTCCACTCGAGAGGAAGCACGAGGGTCCCGCCCACATCCAGATGAGCCCCCTTTCCGCCTCGTAGCTCGAGATGAGGGATCCTTACCCTGCTTTCAACGGGAAAGAATTCCCGGCGTTCCCGTCGCACCTCAAGAGGAGGCACCATCAACAGGAAAGGCGAGAGGCACTCCAGGATCATGCCACCATTCCAAGAGTCCCCCAGATATCTCAGTCCATTCCAGAGGAACCTGTTTTCCCTTCCCTGGCTCGTCTTTCACTCCGACGATGGACTCTCACCAAGTGGCACGTGGGACAGCCCTGTGGGCAAGCCTGGTGGGAAAGCCTGGAGGGAAAACCACAGATCCCTTGATCCACGCTACTGGAAGCATGACACTCTTGCTACAGCTTGGGAGGCAAGCGCACGTGCATGCCCCCACTCGAGACGAGGACTGACTCCCCTGGGGAGACTCCAGAAGTACCCCAACATCCATGGCAGCACCAGAGAGGAATCATCAGGCTCCGGCCCCGACTCAACACAAGGTTTTAGGCGACGGCATCGATGAGAGAGGAATCCCGAGAGGCCCCCTAGCAACTCGCATGGGGACTGGCCTTTTCTGAGGCCAACAGAGCGGGTCCCTGAGGTCCCCGTCTTAACTCGAGAACACCTGCCGCAACTAGAGAAAAGCCAGAAAGTTCTCCCTTCCTGGCGAGATGAGGCCCATTTCTGCTGAGGCCTCACAAGGCTAATCACACCTAACCTCTGGAACTTCGAAAGGGTTCTTCACACCCTTGCTGCAACTCAAGAAGTTTCCCGCCATACCCGTCCCCACTCGAGAGAAAGCACGAAGGTCCCGCCAACATCCAGAGGAGCCCCTTTTCCGCCTCGTTGCTCGAGATGAGGGATCCTTTCCCTGCTTCTTCGGGAAAGAATTCCCGGCATTCCCTTCGCATCTCAAGAGGAGGCTTTCTGAATAGGAAAGGCGAAAGGAACTCCAGGGTCATGCCACCATTCCAAGATTCCCCCTAATGTCTCAGTCCATTCCAGAGGAATATTTTTTCCATGCACTGGCTCGTCTTTCACGCCGAGGATCGACTCACACCACGGTGACACGTGGGACAGCCCTGTGGGAAAGCCTTGTGGGAAAGCCTCGAAGGAAAGCCACAGATCTCTTGATCCATCGACCGGAAGCGTTACTCTGCTGCTACAGCTCGGGAGGAAAGCACACGTGCATGTCCACACTCGAGACGAGGACTGACTCCCCAGGGAAGACTCCAGAAGTACCCCAAGATCGATATCAGCACCGGAGAGGAATTCTCAGGTTCCGGACCCCACTCCACACATGGTATTAGGCCCCGAGATCGACAGAAGAGGAATTCTGAGAGGCCCCCAACAACTCGCATGGGGACTGGCCTTTCCTGAGGCCACAGGAGCGGGTCCCTGAGGTCCCCGTCGTAACTCGAAAACACCTGCCGCAACTCGAGAATATCCAGGAAATTCTCCCCTCCAGGCGAGATGAGGCCCATATTCGCTGAGGCATCTGAAGGCTAATAATATCTAACCTCTGGAACTTCGAAAGGGTTATTCACACTCTTGCTGCAAGTCAAGAAATTCCCAGCCATACCCATCTCTACTCGAGAGGAAGCACGAGTTTCCCGCCACATCAAGAGGACCCCGTTTCCGCCTCATAGCTCGAGATGAGGGATCCTTTCCCTGCTTCCTCGGGAGAGAATTCCCGGGGTTTCCTTCCCATCTCAAGTGGAGGCACTCTCAACAGGAAAGGCGAGAGGAACTCCAGGGTCGTGCCACCATTCCAACACTCCCCCAGATGTCTCAGTCCATTCCAGAGGAACCTCTTTTCCCTGCACTGGCTCGTTTTTCACGCCGAGGATCGACTCTCACCACGGTGGCACGTGGGACAACCCTTTAGGAAAGCCTCGTGGGAAAGCCTCGAGGGAAAGCCACAGATTCCTTGATCCACGCGACGGGAAGCGTGACACTGCTGCTACAGCTAGGGAGGAAATCGCACGTGCACGCCCCCACTCGAGACGAGGACTGACTCCCATGGGGAGACTCCAGAAGTACCCCAAGATCCATGTCAGCACCGGAGAGGAATCCTCAGTTTGGATACGACTCTACACAAGTTCTAAGGCCCCGGGATTGACGGGAGAGGATTCTCGAGAGGCCCCCTAGCAACTCGCATGAGGACTGGCCTTTCCCGAGGCCACCAGAGCGGGTCCCTGAGGTCCCCGTCGTAACTCGAGAACGCGTGCCGCAACTCGAGAAAATCCAGGTAGTTCTCCTTTCCCGGCGAGATGAGGCTAATTTCCGCTGAGACGTCTCGAGTCTATTTACACCTAACCACTCAAACTTCGAAATGTCGTTCACAACCTTGCTTCAACTCAAGAAGTTCCCCGACATACCCGTCTCCAGTCGAGAGGAAGCACGAGGGTCCCGCAGACATCCAGAGGAGCCCCGTTTCCGCCTCATATCTAGAGATGAGGGATCCTTTCCCTGCTTCGTCGGGAAAGAATTCCGGGGGTTTCTGTCGCATTTGAAGAGGAGGCACTCTCAAAGGGAAAGGCGAGAGGAACTCCAGGGTCGTGCCCCCAATCCAAGAGACCCCCAGATGTCTCAGACCATTCCAGAGAAACCTCTTTTCCTTGGACTAGCTCGGCTTTCACGCAGAGGGTCGACTCACCCCATGGTGGGCTGTGGTACAGTCCTGTGGGAAAGCCTCATGGAAAGCCTCGAGGGAGAGCAACAGAGCCCTTCATCCCCGCGATGGGAAGTGTGACACTGCTGCTACAGCTCGGGAGGAAAGTGCACGTGCATGTGCCCACTCGAGACGAGGCCTGACTCCACTGGGGAGACTCCAGAAGTAACCCAAGATCCATGTCAGCACTGGAGAGGAATCCTCAGGTTCCGGCCCCGACTCCACACAAAGTCTTAGGCCCCGGCATCGACTGGAGAGGAATCCCGAAATGCCCCCTAGCACCTCGCATGGGGACTGGCCTTTCCTGAGGCCACCAGAACAGGCTCCTGAGGTCCCCGTCGTAACTCGAGAACACTTACCGAAGCTCCAGAAAATCCAGGAGGTTCTCCCCTCCAGGCGAGATGAGGCCCATTTCCGCTGAGGCGTCTCGAGTCTATTCACACCTAACCACTCGAACTTTGAAAGGGTCCTTCACACCCTTGCTGCAACTAAAAAAGTTCCCCTACATACCTGTCTCCACTCGAGAGGAAGCACAAGGGTCCCGCCCACATCCAATGGAGCCCCATTTCCACCTCGTAGCTCGAGATGAGGGATCCTTTCCCTGCTTCGTCGGGAAAGAATTCACGGTGTTCCTGTCGCATCCCAAGAGGAGGCGTCCTCAACAGAAAAGGTGAGAGGAACTCCACGGTCGTGCCACCATTCCAAAGTCCGCCAGATGTCTCAGTCCATTCCAGAGGAACCTGTTTTCTCTGCAATGGCTCCTCTTTCACGCCGAGGATCGACTCACACTACAGTGGCACGTGGGACAGCCGTGTGGGAAAGCCTCGAGGGAAAGCCATAGATCCCTTGGTCCGCCTGACGGGAAGCGTGACACTGCTTCTAAAGTTCGGAAGGAGAGCACACGTGCATGCCCCCACTCGAGATGAGACCTGACTCCCCTGGGGGGACCCCAGAACTAACCCAAGATCCATGTCAGCATCGGAGAGGAGTCCTCAGTTTCCGGCGCCGACTCCACAAAAGATCTTAGGCCCCACCATCGTTGGGAGAGGAATCCTGGGGGTCCCTAAGCAACTCGCATGGGGACTGGCCTTTCCTGAGCACACCAGTGCGGGTTCCTGAGGTCCCCGTCGCAACTCGAGAACACCTGCCGGAAGTCGAGAAAATCCAGGAAGTTCTCCCCTCCAGGCGAGATGAGGCCCATTTCCACTGAGGTGTCTCGAGGTTAATCACACCTAACCTCTGGAACTTCGAAAGGGTCCTTCACACCCTTCCTGCAAATCAAGATGTTCCCCGACATACTCGTCTCCACTCGAGAGGAAGCAAGAAGGTCACGAACACATCCAGAGGAGCCCCTTTTCCGCCTCGTAGCTCGAGATGAGAGATCCTTTCCCTGCTTCGTCGAGAAAGAATTCCAGGCATACCCATCGCATCTCAAGGGGAGGCGCTCTCCACAGGAAAGGAGAGAGGAACTCCAGGGTCGTGCCACCATTCCAAGAGTCCCCCAGATGTCCCAATCCATTCCAAGGGAAAATCTTTTCCCTGCACTGGCTCGTCTTTCACGCTGAGGATCGAATCAAACCACGGTGGCACGTGGGACAGCTCTATGGGAAAGCCTCGTTAGAAAGCCTCAAGGGAAAGCCACAGTTCCCTTGATCCACGTGACGGGAAGCGTGACACTGCTGCTACAGCTCCGGAGGAAAGTGCACGTGCATGCCCCCACTGGAGACGAGGCCTAACTCCCCTGAGGAGACTCCAGAATTACCCCAAGATCCATGTCAACACCGAAGAGGAGTCCTCAGGTTTCGGCCGGGACTCCACACAAGGTCTTAGGCCCTGGCATCCATGAGAGGAATCCCGACAGACCCCTAGCAACTCGCATGGGGAATGGCCTTTCCTGAGGCCACCGGTGCGTGTTTCTGAGGTCCCCGTCGTAACTCGAGAACACCTGCCGCAAATCGAGAAAATCCAGGAATTTCTCCCCTCCAGGCGAGATGAGGCCCATTTCCACTGAGGCATCTCGAGTCTAATCACACATAACCTCTGGATCATCTAAAGGGTTCTTCATACCATTGCTGCAACTCAAGAATTTCCCCGACATACTCGTCTCCACTCGAGAAGAAGCACAAGGATCTTGCCCACATCCAGAGGAGCCACGTTTCCGCCTCGTAGCTCGAGATGAGGGATCCTTTCCCTGCTTCGTGGGGAAAGAATTCCCGGCCTTCCCATCGTATCTGAAGAGGAGGCACTCTCAACAGGAAAGGCGAGAGGTAATCCAGGGTCGTGCCAGCATTCCAAGAGTCCTCCAGATGTCTCAGTCCATTCCAGAGGAACCTCTTTTCCCTTCAATGGCTGAAATTTCACGCTGAAGATTGACTCACACCACGGAGGCACGTGGGACAGCCCTGTGGGAAAGCGTTTTGGGAAAACCTCGAGGGAAAGCCACAGATCCTTTGATACAGGAGACGGGAGGCGTGACAATGCTGCTACAGCTCGGGAGGAAAGCACACTTGCATGCACCCATTCAAGACGAGGACTGACTACCCTCGGTAGACTCCGGAAGTACCCCAATATCCTTGTCAGCACTGGAGAGGTATCCTCAGGTTCCAGTCCCGACTCCACACAAGGTCTTAGGCCCCGGCATCGACGGGAGAGGAATCCCGAGAGGCCCCCTTGCAACTCGCATGGGGACTGGCCTTTCCTGAGACCACCAGAGTGGGTCCCTGAGGTCCCCGTCGTAACTCGAGAACACCTGCCACAACTCGAGAAAATCCAGGAAGTTCTCCCCTCCAGGCGAAATGAGGCCCATTTCCGCTGAGGCGTCTCGAGGCTCATCACACATAACATCTGAAACTTCGAAAGGGTCCTTCACACCCTTGCTGCAACTCAAGAAGTTCTCCGACATACCAGTCTCCACTCAAGAGGAAGCACGAGGGTCCCGCCCACATTCAGAGGAGCCCCGTTTCAGCCTCGTAGCTCGAGGTGGGGGATAATTTCCCTGCTTCGTCGGGAAAGAATTCCCGGCGTTCCCGTCGCATCTCAAGAGGAGGCTCTCTCAACAGGAAATGCGAGAGGAACTCCAGGGTCATGCCACCTTTCCAAGAGTCCCCCAGATGTCTCATTCCATTCCAGAGGAACCATTTTTCCCTGAACTGGGTGTCTTTCACGGTGAGGATCAACTCACACCATGGTTGCACGTGAGACAGCCGTGTGGGAAAGCGTCGTGGGAAAGCCTCGAGGGACAGCAACAGATCCCTTGATCCACGTGACAGGAAGCGTGACACAGCTGCTACAGCTCGGGAGGATAGCGCACGTGCATGCCCCCAGTCAAGACGAGGACTGACTACTTTGGGGAGACTCCAGAAGTACCCCAAGATCCATATCAGCTCTGGAGAGGAATCCTCAGGCTCCGTCCCGACTCCAAACAAGGTCTTAGGCACGGGCATCGACGGGAGAGTAATCCCGAGAGGCTCCCTAGCAACAGGCATGAGGACTGGCCTTCTCTGAGGCCTCCAGACGGGGTCCCTGAGGTCCGCGTCGTAATTCGAGAACACCTGCCGAAACTCGAGAAAATCCAGGAAATTCTCCTCTCAAAGCGAGATGAGGCCCATTTCCACTAACGCGTCTCGAGGCTAATCACACTTAACCTCTGGAACTTCGAAAGGGTCCTTCACACCCTAGCTGCAACTCAAGAAGTTCCCCGACATACCCGTCTCCACTCGAGAGGATTCACGAGGGTGCCACCCACATCCAGAGGAGCCGCGTTTCCGCCTCGTAACTCGAGATGAGGGATTCTTTCACTGCTTCGTCGGGATAGATTTCCCGGCTTTCCATCGCATCTCAAGAGGAGGCACTCTCAACAGGAAAGGTGAGAGGAACTCCAGTGTCGGGCCACCATTCCAAGAGTCCGCCAGATGTCTCAGTCCATTCCAGAGGAACCTGTTTTCCCTGAACTGCCTCGACTTTCACGCCGAGGATTGACTCACACCACCGTGGCACGTGGGACAGATCTGTGGGAAAGCCTCGTGGGAAAGCCTCCAGGGAAAGCCACAGACCCCTGGATCCACGCGATGTGAAGCGCGACCCTGCTGCTACAACTCGGGACGAAAGCGCATGTGCATGCCCCCACTCAAGACGAGGACTGACTTCCCTGGGGAGACTCCAAAAGTACTCCAAGATCCATGTCAGCACTGGAGAGGAGTCCTCAGGTTTCGGCCTGGACTCCACACAAGGTCTTAGACCCCGACATCGATGAGAGAGGAATCCCGAGAAGCCCCGAGCAACTCTCATGGGGACTGGCCTTTCCTGAGGCCACCAGTGTGGGTTTCTGAGGTCCCCGTCGTAACTCGAGAACACGTGCCGCAAATCGAGAAAATCCAGGAAGTTCTCCCCTCCAGGCGAGATGAGGCCCATTTCTGCTGAGGTGTCTCGAGTCTAATCACACATAACCACTGGATCATCGAAAGGGTCCTTCATACCATTGCTGCAACTCAAGAATTTCCCCGACATACTCGTCTCCACTCGAGAGGAAGCACAAGGATCCCGCCCACATCCAGAGGAGCCCCATTTCCGCCTCATAGCTCGAGATGAGGAATCCTTTCCCTGCTTCTTCATGAAAGAACTCCCGGCATTCCGGTCGCATCTCAAGAGGAGGCATCTCAACAGGAAAGGCGAGAGGAACTCCAGGGTCGTGCCATCATTCTAAGAGTCCTCCAGAGTTCTCAGTCCTATCCAGAGGAACCTGTTTTCCCTACACTGCATCGACTTTCACGCCGAGGATCGACCCACACCACGGTGGCAAGTGGGACAGCCCTGTGGGAAACCGCGTGGAAAGCCTCCAGGGAAAACTACAGATCCCTTGATCCACGTGAAGGGAAGCATGGCACTGCTGCTACAGCTCGGGAGGAGAGCGCTCGTGCATGCCCCCTCTCAAGACGTGGACTGACTCCCCTTGGAGGACTCCAGAAGTACGCCAAGATCCATATCATCACTGGAGAGGAATCCTCAGGTTCCGGCCCTGACTCCACACAAGATCTTAAGCCACAGCATCGACGGGAGAGGAATTCTAGGAGGCCCCCTAGCAACTCGCTTGGGGAATGGCCTTTCATGAGGCCAACAAGCACGTCCGTGAAGTCCCCGTCATAACTCGAGAACACCTGCTGCAACTCGAGAAAATCCAGGAAGTTCTCCCCTCCAGGTGAGATGAGGCCCATTTCCGATGAGTCGTCTCGACGCTAATCACACCTAACCTCTGGAACTTCGAAAGGGTCCTTCACACCCTTGCTGCAACTCAAGAAGTTCCCCGACTTACCGGTCTCCACTCGAGAGGAAGCACGAGGGTCCCGCCCACATACGGAGGAGCCCCGTTTCCGCCTCGTAGCTAGAGATGAGGGATCCTTTCCCCGCTTCTTCGGAAATGAATTCCCGGGGTTCCCTTCTCATTTCAAGAGGAGGCGCTCTCAACAGGAAAGGCGAGAAGCACTCCCTGGTCATGCCACCATTCCACGCGTCGCCCAGATTTCTCAGTCCTTTCCAGAGGATCCTGTTTTCCCTGCACTGCCTCGACTTTCACGCCGAGGATCGACTAACACCACAGTGGCAAGTGGGACAGCCCTGTGGGAAACCTCGTAGAAAGCCGCGAGGGAAAACCACAGATCCCTTGATTCAGGTGTCGGGAATCGTGGCACTGCTGCTACAGATCGGGAGGAGAGCGCACGTGCATGGCCCCACTCGAGACGAGGACTGACTCCCCTGGGGAGACTCCAGAAGTACCCCAAGATCCTTGTCTGCAATGGAGAGGAATCCTCAGGTTCAGGCCCCGACTCCACACAAGATCTTAGAACCCTGCATCGATGGGAGAGGAATCCCGAGATGCCCCCTAGCAACTCGCATGGGGACTGGCCTTTCCTGAGGCCACTAGAACGGGTCACTGATGTACCCGTCATAACTCGAGAACACCTGCCAGAACTCGGAAAAATCCAGGTGGTTCTCCGCTCCAGGAGAGATCAGGCCCATTTCCATTCAAGCGTCTCGAAGCTAATCACACCTAACCCCTGGAACTTCGAAAGGGTCCTTCATACCATTGCTGCAACTCAAGAATTTCCCCGACATACTCGTCTCCACTCGAGGGGAAGCACGAGGATCCCGCCCACATCCAGAGGAGCCCTGTTTCCGCCTCGTAGCTCGAGATGAGGGATCCTTTCCCTGCTGCGTCCGGAAAGAATTCCCGGCTTTCCTGTCGCATCTCAAGAGGAGGCGCTCTCAACAGGAAAGGCGAGAGGAACTCCAGGATCGTGCCAGCAATCCAAGAGTCCTCCAGATGTCTCAGTCCATTCCAGAGGAACCTCTTTTCCCTGCAATGGCTGGACTTTCACGCCGAAGATCGACTCACACCACAGAGGCACGTGGGACAGCCCTGTGTGAAAGCCTCGTGGGAAAGCCTTGAGGGAAAGCCACATATCCCTTGATCCACGTTACAGGAAGCATGAAACTGCTGCTACAGATCGGGAGGAAAGCGCACGTGTGTTCCCCACTCAAGACGAGGATTGACTCCTCTGGGGAGACTCCAGAAGTACCCCAAGATCAATATCAGCACTGGAGAGGAATCCTCAGGTTCCGGCCCCGACTCCACACAAGATCATAGGGCCGGCATCGACAGGAGTGGAATCCCGAGAGGCCGCCTAGCAACTCGCATGGGTACTGGCCTTTACTTAGGCCACCAGAGCGGGTCCCTGAGGTCCCCGTCATAACTCGAGAACACCTGCCGCAACTTGAGAAAATCCAGGAAGTTCTCCCCTTCAGGTGAGATGAAGCCCATTTCCGCTGAGGCGTCTCAAGGCAATTCACACCTTACCTCTGGAAATTCGAAAGGGTCTTTCACACCCTTGCTGCAACTCAAGAAGTTCCCCGACATACCCGTCTCCATTCGAGAAGAAGTACGAGGGTTCCGCCCACATGCAGAGGAGCCCCGTTTCCCCCTCGAAGCTCGAGATGAGAGATCCTTTCCCTGCTTCGTCAGGAAAGAATTCCCGGCTATCCCGTCGCATCTCATGAGGAGGCACTCTCAACAGGAAAGGCGAGAGGATCTCCATGGTCGGACCACCATTCCAAGAGTCCCCTAGATGTCTCAGTCCTTTCCAGAGGAACTTTTTTTTCCCTGTACTGGGTGGTCTTTCACGGTGAGGATCAACTCACACCACGGTGGCACGTGGGACAGCCGTGTGGGAAAGCCTGGTGGGAAACCCTCAAGGGAAAGCCACAGATCCCTTGATCTATGTGACGGGAACCGTGACACTGCTGCTACAGCTCGAGAGGAAAGCGAACGTGCATGCCCCCACTCGAGACGAGGCCTGACTCCCCTGGGGAGACTCCATAGGTACCCCAATATCCATGTCAGGCCCGGAGAGGAGTCCTCAGGTTTCGGCCGCGACTCCACACAAGGACTTTGGCCCCGGCATCGACGGCAGAAGAATCTCGAGAGGCCCCCTAGAACTCGCATGGGGACTGGCCTTTCCTGAGGCCACCAGAGCGGGTCCCTGAGGTCTCCGTCGTAAGTCGAGAACATCTGCCACAACTTGAGAAAACCCAGGAGGTTCTTCCCTCCTGTCGAGATGAGGGCCATTTCCAATGAGGTGGCTCGAGGCTAATCACACCTAACCTCTGGAACTTCGAAAGGGTCCTTCACACCCTTGCTGCAACTCAAGAACTTCCCCGACATACCCGTCTGCACTCGAGAGGAAGCAAGCGGGTCCAGCCCAAGACGAGGACTGACTCCCTCGGGTAGTCTCCAGAAGTACCCCAGCATCCATATCAGCACTGGAGAGGAATCCGCAGGTTCCGGCCCCGACTCCACACAAGGTCTTCAGCCCCGACATTGACGAGAGAGGAATTCTAATAAGCAATCTAGAACATCGCATGGGGACAGGCCTTTCCTGAGGCCACCAGAGCGGGACCCTGAGGTCCCCGACCTTACTCGAGAACACCTGCTTCAACTCGAGAAAATGCAGGAGGATCTACCCTCCAGGCGAATTGAGGCCCATTTCTGCTGAGGCGTCTCGAGGCTAATCACACATAAACTCTGGATCTTCGAAGGGTCCTTCACATCCTTGCTGCAACTCAAGAAGTTCCTCGGCATACCCGTCTCCAATCGAGAGGAAGCACCTGGGTCCCGGCAACATCCAGAGGAGCCCCGGTTCCGCCTCGTGGCTCGAGGTGAGGGATCTTTTCCCTGCTTCGTCGGGAAAGAATTCTCGGCATTCCTGTCGCATCTCAAGAGGAGGTGCTCTCAACAGGAAAGGCCAGAGAAACTCCATGGTCGAGCCACCATTCCAAGAGTTCCCCAGAGGTCCCAGTCCATTCCAGAGGAACCTCTTTTCCCTGCATTGGTTCGTGTTTCACGCGGAAGTTCGACTCACACCACGGTGGCAAGTGGAACAGCCCTGTGGGAAAGCCTCTTGGGAAAGCCTCGAGGGAAAGCCACAGATTCCTTGATCCAAGCGACGGGAATCATGACAATGCTGCTAAAACTCGGGAAGGATGCGCACATGCATGCACCCACTCGATACGAGGACTGACTCCCCTGGGGAGACTCCAGAAGAACCCCAAGATCCATGTCAGCACGGGAGAGGAATCCTCAGGTTCCGGCCATGACTCCACACAAGGTCTTAGGCTCCTCCATCGACGGGAGAGGAATCCTGAGAGGCGCCCTAGCAACTCGCATGGGGACTGGCCTTTCCTGAGGCCACCAGAGCAGGTCCCTAAATTCCCTGTCGTAACTCGAGAACACCTGCCACAACTCGAGAAAATCCAGGAGGTTCTCCACTCCAGGGGAGATGAGGCCCATTTCTGCTGAAGGGTCTCCAGGCTAAGCACACCTAACCCCTGGAACTTCGAAAGGGTATTTCGCAACCTTGCTGCAACTCTAGAAGTTCCCCGACATACCCGTCCCTACACGAGAGAAGGACGTAGTCCCGCCAACATCAAGATGAGCCCCGTTTAAGCCTCGTAGCTCGAGATGAGTGATACTCTTCTGCTTCGTCGGGATAGAATTCCCGGCATTCCCGTCGCACCTCAAGAGGAGGCCCTCTCAACAGGAAAGGCGAGAGGAATACCAGGGTCGTGCCACCATTCGACGAGTCCTCCAGATATATCAATCCATTCCCGAGGAAACTGTTTTACCTGCAGTGGCTCGACTTTCACGACGAGGATCGACTCACACCACGGAGGCACGTGGGACAGCCCTGTGGAAAAGCCTAGTGGGAAAGCCTCGAGGGAAAGCAACAGATCCATTGATCCACGTGACGGGAAGCGTGACACTGCTGCTACAGCATGGATGAAAGCGTACGTGCATGACCCCACTCGAGACGAGGACTGACTCCCCTGGGGGTGACTCCAGAAGTACCCCAAGATCCATGTCAGCACCTGAGAGGAATCCTCAGAATCCGGCCCCTACTCCACATAAGATCTTAGGCCTCGGCATCGACGGGAGAGGAATCCAGAGAGATCCCTAGCAACTCGCATGGGTACTGGCCTTTCCTGAGGCCACCAGAACGGGTCCCAGTTGTCCCCGTCCTATCTCGAGAACACCTGCCCCAACTCGAGAAAATCCAGGAGGTTCTGTCCTCCAAGCGAGATGAGGCCCATTTCCGCTGAGTCGTCTCTAGGCTAATCACACCTGACCTCTGGAAGTTGGAAAGGGTCATTCACACCCTCGTTGCAACTCAAGAAGTTCTCCGACATATCCGTCTCCACTCGAGTTTAAGCACGATGGTCCCGCCCACATCCAGAGGAGCCCCGTTTCCGCCTTGTAGCTCGATATGAGGGATCCTTTCCCTGCTTCGTCGGGAAAGATTTCCCAGCGTTCCCGTCGCATCTCAAGAGGAGGTGCTCTCAAGGGGAAAGGCCAGAGGAACTCCAGGGTCGTGCCACCATTCCAAAAGTCCCCCAGATGTCTCAGTCCATTCCAGAGGAACCTCTTTTCCCTGCATTTGTTCGTGTTTCACGCCGAAGATCGACTACACCACGGTGGCACGTGGGGCAGCCCTGTGGGAAAGACTCGTGGGAACGCCTTGAGGGAAACCCACAGATCCCTTGATCCACGTGACGGGAAGGGTGACACTGCTGCTACAGCTCGGGAGGAAAGCACACGTGCATGCCCCCACTGGAGACGAGGCTTGACTCCACTGGGGAGATTCCAGAAGTACTCCAAGATCCATGTCAGCACCGGAGAGGAATCCTCAGGTTCCGGCCCTAACTCCACACAAGTTCCTAGGTCACTGCATCGATGGGAGAGGAATTCAAGAGGGCCCCTAGCATCTCGCATGGGGACTGGCCTTTCCTGAGGCCACCAGAGCTGGTCCCTGAGGTCTCCGGCGTAACTCGAGAAAATCCAGGAGGTTCTCCCTTCCAGGCGAGATGAGACCCATTTCCGCTGAGGCGTCTCGAGGCTAATCACACCTAACCTCTGGAACTTCGAAAGGGTCCTTCACACCCTTGCTGCAACTCAAGAAGTTCCCCGCCTTACCGGTCTCCACTCGAGAGGAAGCACGATGGTCCCGCCCACATCCAGAGGAGCCCCATTTCCCCCTCGTAGCTCGAGATGAGGGATCCTTTCCCTGCTTTCAACCGGAAAGAATTCCCGGCGTTCCCGTCGCTTCTCAAAAGGAGGAATTCTTAATAGGAAAGGAGAGAGGCACGCCAGGGTCGTGCCATCATTCCAAGAATCCCCCAGATATTTCAGTCAATTTCAGAGGTACCTCTTTTACCTTGCACAGGCTCGTCTTTCACGCCGAGCATCGACTCACACCACGTTGGCACGTGGGACAGCCCTGTGGGAAAGTCTCGTGGGAAAGCCACAGATACCTTGATCCACGCGACGGAAATAGTGACACTGCTGCTACAGCTCGGGAGGAAAGCACACGTGCATGCCCCCACTGGAGACGATGACTGACTCTCCTGGGGAGAGTCCAGAAGTACCCCAAGATCGATGTCAGCACTGGTGAGGAATCCTCAGTTTCCTGCCCTGACTCCACACAAGGTTTAAGGTCCCAGCATCAATGGGAGAGGAATCCCTAGAGTGCCCCTACCAAATCGCATGGGGACTGGCCTTTCCTGAGGCCACCAGAGCGGGTCCCTGAGGTCCCCGTCGTAACTCGAGAACACCTGCCGCAACTCGAGAAAATCCAGGATGATCTCCCCTCCAGGCGAGATGAGGCCTATTTCTGCTAAGGCGTCTCGAGGCTAATCACATCTAACCTCTGGACTTTGAAAGGGTCCTTCAGACCCTTGCTGCAACTCAAGAAATTTCCCGCCATACCCGCCTCCACTCGAGAGGAAGTATGAGGGTCTCGCACACATCCAGAAGAGCCCCGTTTCCGCCTCATAGCTCCAGATGTGGGATCCTTTCCCTGCTTCGTCGGGAAAGAATTCCCAGCATTCCTGTCGCATCTCAAGATGAGGCGCTCTCGACAGGAAAGGCCAGAGTAACTCCAGGGTCGTGCCACCATTCCAAGAGTCTCCCAGATGTCTCAGTCCATTCCAAAGGAATCTGTTTTCCCTGCACTGGCTAGTCTTTCACGCCGAGGATCGACTCACACCACGGTGGCACGTGGGACAGCCCTATGGGAAAGCCTCGAGGGAAACCACAGATCCCTTGATCCAAGTGACAGGAAAAATGACACTGCTGCTAGATCTCGGGAGGAATGCACACGTGCATGCCCACACTCGAGATGAGGCCTGACTCACTTGAGGATACTCCAGAAGTACCCCATGATACATGTCAGCACCGGAGAGGAATCGTCAGGTTCAGGCCCTGACTCCACACAAGGTTTTAGGCCCCAGCATCGATGGGAGATGAATCCAGAGAGAGCCCCTAGCAACTTGCATGGGGACTGGCATTTCCTGAGGCCACCAGAGCGGGTCCCTAGGGCCCCGTCGTAAGTCGAGAACACCTGCCGCAACTCCAGAAAATCTAGGAAGTTCTCCCCTCCAGTCGAGATGAGGCCAATTTCTGTGAAGGCGTCTCGAGGCTAATCACACCTAACCTCTGGACTTCGAAAGGGTCCTTCACACCCTTGCTGCAGCTCAAGAAATTACCCGCCATACCCGCCTCCACTCGAGAAAAAATACGAGGGTCATGCCCACATCCAGAAGAGCCCCGTTTTTGTCTCGTAGCTCCATATGTGGGATCCTTTCTCTGCTTCATCAGGAAAGAATTCCCAGCATTCCTGGCGCATCTCAAGAGGAGGTGCTCTCAACAGGAAAGACCAGAGTAACTCCAGGGTCGTGCCACCATTCCAAGAGTCTCCCAGATGTCTCAGTCCATTCCAGAGGAATGTGTTTTCCCTGCACTGGCTCGTCTTTCACGCCGAGGATCGACTCACACCACGGTGGCATGTGGGACAACCCTGTGGGAAAGCCTCGTGAGAAAGCCGGGAGGGAAAGCCACAGATCCCTTGATCAACGTGACGGGAAGAGTGACACTGCTGCTACAGCTCGGGAGGAATGCGCACGTGCATGCCCCCACTCGAGACGAGGCTTGACTCCTCTGAGGAGACTCCAGAAGTACCCCAAGATCCATGTCAGCACTGGAGAGGAATCGGCAGGTTCCGGCCCCTACTCAACACAAGGTTTTAGGCCCCGGCAACGAAGGGAGAGGATTCCCGAGGGGGCCCCTAGCAACTCGCATGGGGACTGGCCTTTCCTGAGCCACCAGAGCGGGTCTCTGAGGTCCCCGTCGGAACTTGAGAACACCTGCCGCAACTCGAGAAAATCCACCAAGTTCTCCCTTGCATGCGAGAAGAGGCCCAGTTCCGCAGAGGCGACTCGAGGCTAATCACACCTAACCTCTGGACTTCAAAAGGGTCCTTCACACCCTTGCTGCAACTCAAGAAATTCCCCGCCATACCCGCCTCCACTCGAGAGGAAGCACGGGGGTCCCGCCCACATCCAGAGGAGCCCCGTTTACGCCTCGTAGCTCGAGATGAGGGTTCCTTTCCCTACTTCGTCGAGAAAGAATTCCGGGGTTCCTGTTGCACCTCAAGAGGAGGCACTCTCAACAGGAAAGGCGAGAGGAACTCCAGGGTCGTGTAACGATTGCACGATTTCCCCAGATTTCTCCGTACATTTCAGAGGAACCTCTTTTCCCTCCACTGGCCCGTCTTCCACGCCAAGGATCCACTCACACCACGGTGGGACATGGGACAGCCCTGTGGGAAAGCATCGTGGGAAAGCCTCGAGGGAAAGACACAGATCCCTTGATCCACATGATTGGAGTCGTGACACTGCTGCTACAGCTTGGAGGAAAGCAAACGTGCATGCCCCGACTCGAGAAGAGGACTGACTACCCTGGGGAGAATCTAGAAGTACCCCAAGATGCATATCAGCAACGGAGAGAAATACTCAGTTTCCGGCCCCGACTCCACACAAGGTCTAAAGCCCCGGCATCAAAGGGAGAGAAATCCCGAGTGGTCCCCTAGCAACTTGCATGGGGACTGGCGTTTCCTGGGGCCTCCAGTGCGGGTCTCTGAGTTCCCCATAGTAACTGGAGAACACTTGCCGCAACTCGAGAAAATTTAGGAAGTTCTCCGCTCCAGGCGAGATGATGCCCATTTCCGCTGAGGCCTCACAAGGCTAATCACACATAACCTCTGGAACTTAGAAAGTGTCCTTCACACCCTTAGTGCAACTCAAGAAGTTCACCGCCATACCCGTCTCCACTCGAGAGGAAGCACGATGGTCTCGCCCACATCCAGAGGAGCCCCGTTTCCCCCTCGTAGCTCGAGATGAGGGATCCTTTCCCTGTTTTCAACGGGAAAGAATTCCCGGCGTTCCCGTCTCATCTCAAGAGGAGGCACTCTCAACAGGAAAGGCGAGAGGAACTCCATGGTCATATCACCATGCAAAGAGACCCCAGATGTCTCAGTCCATTCGAGAGGAACCTCTTTGCCCTGCACTGGGTCATCTTTCACGCCGAGGATCGACTCACACCATGGTGGCACGTGGGATAGCCCTGTGGGAAAGCCTCGAGGGAAAGCCTCGAGGGAAAACCACAGATCCTTTGATCCACGCGACGGGAAGCGTGACATTGCTGCTACAGCCTGGAAGGAAAGCGCACGTGCATGCCCCCACACGAGACGAGGCCTGACTCCCCTGGGGAGACTCCAGAAGTACCCAAAGATCCCTGTTATCCCCTGAGAGGAATCCTCGGTTCCGGCCCTGACTCCACACAAGGTTTTTGGCCCCAGTATAGACGGGAGAGGAAACCCGAGAGGCCCCCTAGCAACTCGCATGGGGACTGGCCTTTTCTGAGGCCACCAGGGCGGGTCTCTGAGGTCCCCATGGTAACTCGAGAACACCTGCCGCAACTCGAGAAAATCCAGGAAGTTCTCCCTTCCAGGCGAGATGAGGCCTATTTCCGATGAGGCGTCTGGAGACTAATGACACCTAACTTCTGGAAATTCGAAAGGGTCTTTCACACCCTTGCTGCAACTCAAGAAGTGCACCGCCATACCCGTCTCCACTCGAGAGGAAGCACGATGGTCCCGCCCACATCCAGAGGAGCCCCGTTTCCCCCTCGTAGCTCGAGATGAGGGATCCTTTCCCTGCTTTCAACGGGAAAGAATTCCCGGCATTCCCGTCGCATCTCAAGAGGAGGCACTTTCAACAGGAAAGGCGAGAGGAACTCCATGGACGTACCACCATGCAAAGAGTCCCCCAGATGTCTCAGCCCATTCCAGAGGAACCTCTTTGCCCTGCACTGGCTCATCTTTCACGCCGAGGATGGACTCACACCACGGTGGCACGTGGGACAGCCCTGTTGGAAAGCCTCGAGGGAAAGCCTCCAGGGAAAAACACAGATCCTTTGATCCACGCGACGGGAAGCGTGACACTGCTGCTATAGCCTGGAAGGAAAGCGCACGTGCATGCCCCCACTCGAGACGAGGCCTGACTCCCCTCGGGAGACTCCAGAAGTACCCAAAGATCCATGTCATCCCCTGAGAGGAATCCTCGGTTCCGGCCCTGACGCCACACAAGGTTTTTACACCGGTATCTACGGGAGAGGAATCCCGAGAGGCCCCCTAGCAACTCGCATGGGGACTGGCCTTTCCTGAGGCCGCAAGGGCGGGTCCCTGAGGTCCCCCTTGTAACTTGAGAACACCTGCCGCAACTCGAGAAAATCCAGGAAGTTCTCCCTTCCAGGCGAGAGGAGGCCTATTTCCGATGAGGCGTCTGGAGACTAATGACAACTAAACTCTGGACCTTCGAAAGGGTCTTTCACACCCTTGCTGCAACTCAAGAAGTTCACCGCCATACCCGTCTCCACTCGAGAGCAAGCACGATGGTCCCGCCCATATCCAGAGGAGCCCCGTATCTACCTGTAGCTCTAGATGAGGGATCCTTTCCCTGCTTTCAACGGGAAAGAATTCCCGGCATTCCCGTCGCATCTCAAGAGGAGGCACTCTGAACAGGAAAGGCGAGAGGAACTCCATGGTCATACCACCATGCAAAGAGTCCCCCAGATGTCTCAGTCCATTCCAGAGGAACCTCTTTGGCCTGCACTGGCTCATCTTTCACGCCGAGGATCGACTCACACCACGGTGTCACGTGGGACAGCCCTGTGGGAAAGCTTCGAGGGAAAACCACAGATCCTTTGATCCACAAGATGGGAATCGGGACATTGCTGCTCCAGCCTGGAAGGAAAGCGCACGTGCATGCCCCCACTCGAGACGAGGCCTGACTCCCCGGGGGAGACTCCAGAAGTACCCAAAGATCCATGTCAGCCCCTGAGAGGAATCCTCGGTTCCGGCCCTGACTCCACACAAGGTTTTTAGCCCCGGTATCGACGCAAGAGGAAACCCGAGAGTCCCCCTAGCAACTCGCATGGGGACTGGCCTTCTCTGAGGCCACCAGGGCGGTTCCCTGAGGTCCCCATGGTAACTCGAGAACACCTGCCGCAACTCGAGAAAATCCAGGAAGTTCTCCCTTCCAGGCGAGATGAGGCCTATTTCCGATGAGGCGTCTGGAGACTAATGACACCTAACCTCTGGAAATTCGAAAGGGTCTTTCACACCCTTGCTGCAACTCAAGAAGTTCACCGCCATACCCGTCTCCACTCGAGAGGAAGCACGATGGTCCCGCCCACATCCAGAGGATCCCCGTATACCCCTGTAGTTCGAGATGAGGGATCCTTTCCCTGCTTTCTATATCTACCCAAAGAAACTAAAGACCTATATATAGAAAACTATAAAACACTGATGAAAGAAATCAAAGAGGACACTAATAGATGGAGAAATATACCATGTTCATGGATTGGAAAAATCAATATAGTGAAAATGAGTATACTACCCAAAGCAATTTACAAATTCAACGCAATCCCTATCAAGCTACCAGCCATATTTTTCACAGAACTAGAACAAATAATTTCAAGATTTGTATGGAAATACAAAAAACCTCGAATAGCCAAAGCAATCTTGAGAAAGAAGAATGGAACTGGAGGAATCAACTTGCCTGACTTCAGGCTCTACTACAAAGCCACAGTCATCAAAACAGTATGGTACTGGCACAAAGACAGACATATAGATCAATGGAACAAAATAGAAAGCCCAGAGATAAATCCACACACATATGGACACCTTATCTTTGACAAAGGAGGCAAGAATATACAATGGAGTAAAGACAATCTCTTTAACAAGTGGTGCTGGGAAAACTGGTCAACCACCTGTAAAAGAATGAAACTAGATCACTTTCTAACACCGCACACAAAAATAAACTCAAAATGGATTAAAGATCTAAATGTAAGACCAGAAACTATAAAACTCCTAGAGGAGAATATAGGCAAAACACTCTCCGACATAAATCACAGCAGGATCCTCTATGATCCACCTCCCAGAATTCTGGAAATAAAAGCAAAAATAAACAAATGGGATCTAATTAAAATTAAAAGCTTCTGCACAACAAAGGAAACTATAAGCAAGGTGAAAAGACAGCCTTCTGAATGGGAGAAAATAATAGCAAATGAAGCAACTGACAAACAACTAATCTCAAAAATATACAAGCAACTTATGCAGCTCAATTCCAGAAAAATAAACGACCCAATCAAAAAATGGGCCAAAGAACTAAATAGACATTTCTCCAAAGAAGACATACGGATGGCTAACAAACACATGAAAAGATGCTCAACATCACTCATTATCAGAGAAATGCAAATCAAAACCACAATGAGGTACCACTTCACACCAGTCAGAATGGCTGCGATCCAAAAATCTGCAAGCAACAAATGCTGGAGAGGGTGTGGAGAAAAGGGAACCCTCCTACACTGTTGGTGGGAATGCAAACTAGTACAGCCACTATGGAGAACAGTGTGGAGATTCCTTAAAAAATTGCAAATAGAACTACCTTATGACCCAGCAATCCCACTGCTGGGTATACACACCGAGGAAACCAGAATTGAAAGAGACACATGTACCCCAATGTTCATCGCAGCACTGTTTATAATAGCCAGGACATGGAAACAACCTAGATGTCCATCAGCAGATGAATGGATAAGGAAGCTTTGGTACATATACACGATGGAGTATTACTCAGCCGTTAAAAAGAATTCATTTGAATCAGTTCTGATGAGATGGATGAAACTGGAACCGATTATACAGAGTGAAGTAAGCCAGAAAGAAAAACACCAATACAGTATACTAACACATATATATGGAATTTAGAAAGATGGCAATGACGACCCTGTATGCAAGACAGGAAAAAAGACACAGCTGTGTATAATGGGCTTTTGGACTCAGAGAGAGAGGGAGAGGGCGGGATGATTTGGGAGAATGGCATTCTATCATGTATACTATCATGTAAGAATTGAATCGCCAGTCTATGTCTGACGCAGGATACAGCATGATTGGGGCTGGTGCATGGGGATCACCCACAGAGATGTTATGGGGAGGGAGGTGGGAGGGGGTTTCATGTTTGGGAACACATGTAAGAATTAAAGATTTTAAAATTTAATAAAAAAAAAAAAAAAAAAAAAAAATGATGCTCTCTTCAAGAGAAAATGTTTAAATTATGTTACCCAGTAAGATGGTTGGGGACATAAAAAGAGGTTTCTGAGTAACAGCTAGAGCCCTGAAAGAAGAGAAGAGACAGCATTGCAAGTACAGCCATAAGAGCAAGGTCATTGAGAAACAAGAAAAAAAAAAAAAAAAAAAAAAAAGAATTCCCGGCGTTCCCGTTGCATCTCAAGAGGAGGCACTCTCAACAGGAAAGGTGAGAGGAACTCCATGGTCGTACAACCATGCAAAGAGTCCCCCAGATGTCTCAGTCCATTCCAGAGGAACCTCTTTGCCCTGCACTGGCTCATCTTTCACGCCGAGGATCGACTCACACCTCGGTGGCACGTGGGACAGCCCTGTAGAAAGCCTCGAGGGAAAACCACAGATCCTTTGATCCACGTGACGGGAAGCGTGACATTGCTGCTACAGCCTGCAAGGAAAGCGTACGTGCATGCCCCCACTCGAGACGAGGCCTGACTCCCCTGGGGAGACTCCAGAAGTACCCAAACATCCATGTCAGCCCCTGAGAGAAATCCTCGGTTCCGGCCCTGACTCCACACAAAGTTTTTGGCCCCGGTATCAACGGGAAAGGAATCCCGAAGGACCCCTAGCAACTCGCATGGGGACTGGCCTTTCCTGTGGCCACCAGGGCGGGTCCCTGAGGTCCCCGTCGTAACTCGAGAACACCTGCCGCAACTCGAGAAAATCCAGGAAGTTCTCCCTTCCAGGCGAGATGAGGCCTATTTCCGATGAGGCGTCTGGAGACTACTGACACCAAACCTCTGGAACTTCGAAAGGGTCTTTCACACCCTTGCTGCAACTCAAGAAGTTCACCGCCATACACGTCTCCACTCGAGAGGAAGCACGATGGTACCGCCCACATCCAGAGAAGCCCCGTTTTCCCCTCGTAGATCGAGATGAGGGATCCTTTCCCTGCTTTCAACGGGAAACAATTTCCGGCGTTCCCGTCCCATCTCAAGAGGAGGCACTTTCAACAGGAAAGGCGAGAGGAACTCCATGGTCGTACCACCATTGCAAGAGTCCCCCAGATGTCTCAGTCCATTCCAGAGGAACCTCTTTGCCCTGCACTGGCTCATCTTTCACGACGAGGAACGACTCACACCATGGTGGTACGTGGGACAGCCCTGTGGGAAAGCCTCGAGGGAAAGCCTCGAGGGAAAACCACAGATCATTTGATCCATGCGACGGGAAGCGTGACATTGCTGCTACAGCCTTGAAGGAAAGCGAACGTGCATGCTCCCACTCGAGACCAGGCCTGACTTCCCTGGGGAGACTCCAGAAGTACCCAAAGATCCATGTCAGCCCCTGAGAGGAAACCTCGATTCCGGCCCTGACTCCACACAAGTTTTTTGGCCCCGGTATCGACGGGAGAGGAATCCCCAGAGGCCCCCTAGCAACTCGCATAGGGATTGGCCTTTCCTGAGGCCACCAGTTCGGGTCCCTGAGGACCCCATCGTAACTCGAGAACACCTGCCGCAACTCGAGGAAATCCAGGAAGTTCTCCCATCCAGGCGAGATGAGGCCTATTTCCGATGAGGCGTCTGGAGACTAATGACACCTAACCTCTGGAACTTCGAAAGGGTCTTTCACACCCCTGCTGCAACTCAAGAAGTTCACCGCCATAACCGTTTCCACTCTAGAGGAAGCACGATGGTCCCGCCCACATCCAGAGGAGCCCCGTTTCCCCCTCGTAGCTCGAGATGAGGGAACCTTTCCCTGCTTTCAACGGGAAAGAATTCCCGGCGTTCCCGTCCCATCTCAAGAGGAGGCACTCTCAACAGGAAAGGCGAGAGGAACTCCATGGTCGTACCACCATTCCAAGAGTCCCCCAGATGTCTCAGTCCATTCCAGAGGAACCTCTTTGCCCTGCACTGGCTCATCTTTCACGCCGAGGATCGACTCACAGCACGGTGGCACGTGGGACAGCCCTGTGGGAAAGCCTCGAGGGAAAACCACAGATCCTTTGATCCACGCGATGGGAAGCGTGACATTGCGGCTACAGCTTGGATGAAAAGCGCTCGTGCATGCCCCCTCTCGAGACGAGGCCTCACTCCCCTGGGGAGACTCCAGAAGTACCCAAAAATCCAAGTCAGCCCCTGAGAGGAATCCTCGGGTCTGGCACTGATTCAATACAAGGTTTTTGGCCCCGGTATCGACGGGAGAGGTATCCCGAGAGGACCCCTAGCAACTCGCATGGGGACTGGCCTTTCCTGAGGCCACCAGGGCGGGTCCCTGAGGTCCCCGTCGTAACTCGAGAACACCTGCCGCAACTCGAGAAAATCCAGGAAGTTCTCCCTTCCAGGCGAGATGAGGCCTATTTCCAATGAGTTGTCTGGAGCCTAATGACACCTAACCTCTGGAACTTCGAAAGGGTCTTTCACACCCTTGCTGCAACTCAAGAAGTTCAACGCCCTACCCGTCTCCACTCGAGAGGAAGCACGATGGTCCCGCCCACATCCAGAGGAGCCCCGTTTCCCCCTCGTAGCTCGAGATGAGGGATCCTTTCCCTGTTTTCAATGGGAAAGAATTCCCGGCGTTTCCGTCCCATCTCAAGAGGAGGCACTCTCAACAGGAAAGGCGAGAGGAACTCCATAGTCGTACCACCATTCCCAGAGTCCCCCAGATGTCTCAGTCCATTCCAGAGGAACCTCTTTGCCCTGCACTGGCTCATCTTTTATGCCGAGAATTGATTCACACCACGGTGGCATGTGGGACAGCCCTGTGGGAAAGCCTCGAGGGAAAACCACAGATCCTTTGATCCACGCGACGGGAAGTGTGACATTGCTGCTACAGCCTGGAAGGAAAGCGCACGTGCATGCCCCCATTCGAGACGAGGCCTGACTCCCCTGGGGAGACTCCAGAAGTACCCAAAGATCCATGTCAGCCCCTGAGAGGAATCCTCGGTTCCGGCCCTGATTCCACACAAGGTTTTTGGCCCCGGTATGGATGGGAGAGGAATCCCGAGAGGCCCCCTAGCAACTCGCATGGGGACTGGCTTTTCCTGAGGCCGCCAGGGCGGGTCCCTGAGGTCCCCTTCGTAACTCGAGAACACCTGCCTCAACTCGAGAAACTCCAGGAAGTTCTCCCTTCCAGGCGAGTTGAGCCGTATTTCCGATGAGGCGTCTGGAGACTAATGACACCTAACCTCTGGAACTTCGAAAGGGTCTTTCACACCCTTGCTGCAACTCAAGAAGTTCACCGCCATACCCGTCTCCACCCGAGAGGAAGCACGATGGTCCCGCCCACATCCAGAGGAGACCCGTTTCCCCCTCGTAGCTCGAGATGAGGGATCCTTTCCCTGCTTTCAACGGGAAAGAATTCCCGGCATTCCCGTCGCATCTCAAGAGGAGGCACTCTCAAGAGAAAAGGCGAGAGGAACTCCATGGTCGTACCACCATTCCAAGAGTCCCCCAGATGTCTCAGTCCATTCCAGAGGAACCTCTTTGCCCTGCACTGGCTCATCTTTCACGCCGAGGATCGACTCACACCACGGTGGCACGTGGGACAGCCCTGTGGGAAAGCCTGGAGGGAAAGCCTCGAGGGAAAACCACAGATCCTTTGATCCACGCCACGGGAAGCGTGACATTGCTGCTACAGCCTGGAAGGAAAGCGCACGTGCATGCCCCCACTCGAGACGAGGCCTGACTCCCCTGGGGAGACTCCAGAAGTACCCAAAGATCCATGTCAGCCCCTGAGAGGAATCCTCGGTTCAGGCCCTGACTCCACACAAGGTTTTTGGCCGCGGTATCGACGGGGGAGGAATCCCGAGAGGCCCCCTAGCAACTCGCATGGGGACTGGCCTCTCCTGAGGCCACCAGGGCGGGTCCCTGAGGTCCCCGTCGTAACTCGAGAACACCTGCCGCAACTCAAGAAAATCCAGGAAGTTCTCCCTTCCAGGCGAGATGAGGCCTATTTCCGATGAGGGGTCTGGACACTAATGACACCTAACCTCTGGAAATTCGAAAGGGTCTTTCACAACCTTGCTGAAACTCAAGAAGTTCACCGCCATACCCGTCTCCACTCGAGAGGAAGCACGATGGTCCCCCCCACATCCAGAGGAGCCCCGTATCCCCCTCGTAGCTCGAGATGAGGGATCCTTTCCCTGCTTTCAACGGAAAAGAATTCCCGGCGTTCCCGTCGCATCTCAAGAGGAGGCACTCTCAACAGGAATGGCGGGAGGAACTCCATGGTCGTACCCCATTCCAAGTATCCCCCAGATGTCTCAGTCCATTCCAGAGGAACCTCATTGCTCTCCACTGGCTCATCATTCACGCCGAGGATCGACTCACACCACGGTGGCACCTGGGACAGCCCTGTGGGAAAGCCTCGAGGAAAAGCCTCGAGGGAAAACCACAGATCCTTTGATCCACTCGACGGGAAGCGTGACATTGCTGCTACCGCCTGGAAGGAAAGCGCACGTGCATGCATCCACTCGAGACGAGGCCTGACTCCCCTGGGGAGACTCCAGAAGTACCCAAAGATCCATGTCCGACCCTGAGAGGAATCTTCGGTTCTTGCCCTGACTACACACAAGGTTTTTGGCCCTGGTATCGACGGGAGAGGAATCCCGAGAGGCCCCCTAGCAACTCGCATGGGGACTGGTCTTTCCAGCGGCCACCAGGGCGGGTCCCTGAGGTCCCCGTCGTAACTCGAGAACACCTGCCGCAACTCGAGAAAATCCAGGAAGCTCTCCCTTCCAGGCGAGATGAGGCCTATTTCCGATGAGGCGTCTGGAGACTAATGACACCTAACCTCTGGAACTTCGAAAGGGTCTTTCACACCCTTGCTGCAACTCAAGAAGTTCACCGCCATAGCCGTCTGCACTCGAGAGGAAGCACGATGGTCCCGCTCACATCCAGAGGAGCCCCGTTTCCCCCTCGTAGCTCGAGATGAGGGATCCTTTCCCTGCTTTCAACGGGAAAGAATTCCCGGCGTTCCCGTCGCATCTCAAGAGGAGGCACTATCAACAGGAAAGGAGAGAGGAACTCCATGGTCGTACCACCATTCCAAAAGTCCCACAGATGTCTCAGTCCATTCCAGAGGAAGCTCTTTGCCCTGCACTGGCTCATCTTTCACGCCGAGGATCGACTCACACCACGGTGGCAAGTGGGACAGCCCTGTGGGAAAGCCTCGAGGGAAAGCCTCGAGGGAAAACCACAGATCCTTTGATCCACGCGATGGGAAGCGTGACATTGCTGCTACAGCCTGGAAGGAAAGCGCACGTGCATGCTCCCACTCGAGACGAGGCCTGACTCCCCTGGGGAGGCTCCATAAGTACCCAAAGATCCATGTCAGCCCTTGAGAGGAATCCTCGGTTCCAGCCCTGACTCCACACAAGGATTTAGGCCCCGGTATCGACGGAAGAGGAATCCCGAGAGGCCCCCTAGCAACTCGCATGGGGACTGGCCTCTCCTGAGGCCACCAGGGCGGGTCCCTGTGGTCCCCGTCGTAACTCGAGAACACCTGCCGCAACTCGAGGAAATCCAGGAAGTTCTCCCTTCCAGGCGAGATGAGGCCTATTTCCGATGAGGCGTCTGGAGACTAATGACACCTAACGTCTGGAACTTCGAAAGGGTCTTTCACACCCTTGCTGCAACTCAAGAAGTTCACCGCCATACCCGGCTCCACTCGAGAGGAAGCACGATGGTCCCGCCCACATCCAGAGGAGCCCCGATTACCCCTCGTAGCTCGAGATGAGGTATCCTTTTCCTGCTTTCAACGGGAAAGAATTCCCTGTGTTCCCGTCGCATCTCAAGAGGAGGCACTCTCAACAGGAAAGGCGAGAGGAACTCTATGGTCGTACCACCATTCCAAGAGTCCGCCAGATATCTCAGTCCATCCAGAGGAACCTCTTTGCCCTGCACTGGCTCATCTTTCACGCCGAGGATCGACTCACACCACCGTGGCACGTGGGACAGCCCTGTGGGAAAGCCTCGAGGGAAAGCCTCGAGGGAAGACCACAGATCATTTGATCCACGCGACGGGAAGCCTGACATTGCTGCTACAGTCTGGAAGGAAAGCGCACTTGCTTGCCCCCACTCGAGACGAGGCCTGACTCTCCTGGGGAGACTCCAGAAGTACCCAAAGATCCATGTCAGCCCATAAGAGGAAGCCTCGGTTCCAGGCCTGACTCCACACAAAGTTTTTGGCCCCGGTATCGACGGGAGAGGAATCCCGAGAGGCCCCCTAGCAACTCGCATGGGGACTGGCCTTTCCTAAGGCCACCAGGGCGGGTCCCTGAGGTCCCCGTCGTAACTCGAGAACACCTGCCGCAACTCGAGAAAATCCAGGAAGTTCTCCCTTCCAGGCGAGATGAGGCCTATTTCTGATGAGGCGTCTGGAGACTAATGACACCTAACCTCTGGAACTTCGAAAGGGTCTTTCACACCCTTGCTGCAACTCAAGAAGTTCACCGCCATACCCGTCTCCACTCGAGAGGAAGCACGATGGTCCCACCCACATCCAGAGGAGACCCTTTTGCCCCTCGTAGCTCGAGATGAGGGATCCTTTCCATGCTTTCAACGGGAATGAATTCCCGGTGTTCCCGTCGCATCTCAAGAGGAGGCACTCTCAACAGGAAAGGCGAGAGGAACTCCATGGTCGTACCACCATTCCAAGAGTCCCCCAGATGTCTCAGTCCATTCCAGAGGAACCTCTTTGCCCTGCACTGGCTCATCTTTCACGCCGAGGATCGACTCACACCACGGTGGCACGTGGGACAGCCCTGTGGGAAAGCCTCGAGGGAAAGCCTCGAGGGAAAACCACAGATCCTTTGATCCACCCGAAGGGAAGCGTGACATTGCTGCTACAGACTGAAAGGAAAGCGCACGTTCATGCCCCCACTCGAGACGAGGCCTGACTCCACTGGGGAGACTCCAGAAGTACCCAAAGATCCATGTCAGCCCCTGAGAGGAATCCTCGGTTCCGGCCCTGACTCCACACAAGGTTTTTGGCCCCGGTATCGACGGGAGAGAAATCCCGAGAGGCTCCATAGCAAGTAGCATGGGGACTGGCCTTTCCTGAGGCCACCAGGGCGGGTCCCTGAGGTCCCCGTCGTAACTCGAGAACACCTGCCGCAACTGGAGAAAATCCAGGAAGTTCTCCCTTCCAGGCGAGATGAGGCCTATTTCCGAGGAGGCGTCTGGAGACTAATGACACCTAACATCTGGAACTTCGAAAGAGTCTTTCACACGCTTGCTGCAACTCAAGAAGTTCACCGCCATACCCGTCTCCACTCGAGAGGAAGCACGATGGTCCCGCCCACATCCAGAGGAGCCCCGTTTCCCCCTCGGAGCTCGAGATGAGGGATCATTTCCCTGCTTTCAACGGGAAAGAATTCCCAGCGTTCCCGTCGCATCTCAAGAGGAGGCACTCTCAACAGGAAAGGCGAGAGGAACTCCATGGTCGTACCACCATTCCAAGAGTCCCCCAGATGTCTCAGTCCATTCCAGAGGAACCTCTTTGCCCTGCACTTGCTCATCTTTCACGCCGAGGATCGACTCACACCACGGTGGCACGTGGTACAGCCCTGTGGGAAAGCCTCGAGGGAAAACCACAGATCCTTTGATCCACGCGACGGGAAGCGTGACATTGCTGCTACAGCCTGGAAGGAAAGCGCACTTGCATGCCCCCACTCGAGACGAGGCCTGACTCCCCTGGGGAGACTCCACAAGTACCCAAAGTTCCATGTCAGCCCTTGACAGGAATCCTCGGTGCCGGCCCTGACTCCACACAAGGTTTTTGGCCCCGGTATCGACGGGAGAGGAATCCCGAGAGGCCCCCTAGTAACTCGCATGGGGATTGGCCTCTCCTGAGGCCACCAGGGCGGGTCCCTGAGATCCCCGTCGTAACTCGAGAACACCTGCCGCAACTCGAGAAAATCCAGGAAGTTCTCCCTTCCAGGCGAGATGAGGCCTATTTCCGATGAGGCGTCTGGAGACTAATGACACCTAACCTCTGGAACTTCGAAAGGGTCTTTCACACCCTTGCTGCAACTCAAGAAGTTCACCGCCATACCCGTCTCCACTCGAGAGGAAGCACGATGGTCCCGCCCACATCCAGAGGAGCCCCGTTTCCCCCTCGTAGATCGAGATGAGGGATCCTTTCCCTGCTTTCAACGGGAAAGAATTCCCGGCGTTCCCGTCGCATCTCAATCGGAGGCACTCTCAACAGGAAAGGCGAGAGGAACTCCATGGTCGTACCACCATTCCAAGAGTCCCCCAGATGTCTCAGTCCATTCCAGAGGAACCTCTCTGCCCTGCACTGGCTCATCTTTCACGCCGAGGATCGACTCACACCACGGTGGCACGTGGGACAGCCCTGTGGGAAAGCCTCGAGGGAAAGCCTCAAGGGAAAACCACAGATCCTTTGATCCAAGCGACGGGAAGCGTGACATTGCTGCTACAGCCTGCAAGGAAAGCGCACGTGCATGCCCCCACTCGAGACGAGGCCTGACTCCCCTGGGGAGACTCCAGAAGTACCCAAAGATCCATGTCAGCCCCTGAGAGGAATCCTCGGTTCCGGCCCTGACTCCACACAAGGTTTTTGGCCCCGGTATCGATGGGAGAGGAACCCCGAGAGACCCCCTAGCACCTCGCATGGGGACTGGCCTCTCCAGAGGCCACCAGGGCGGGTCCCTGAGGTCCCCGTCGTAACTCGAGAACACCTGCCGCAACTCGAGAAAATCCAGGAAGTTCTCCCTTCCAGGCGAGATGAGGCCTATTTCCGATGAGGCGTCTGGAGACTAATGACACCTAACCTCTGGAACTTCGAAAGGGTTTTTCACACCCTTGCTGCAACTCAAGAAGTTCACCGCCATACCCGTCTCCACTCGAGAGGAAGCACGATGGTCCTGCCCACATCCAGAGGAGCCCCGTTTCCCCCTCGTAGCTCGAGATGAGGGATCCTTTCCCTGCTTTCAACGGGAAAGAATTCCCGGCATTCCCGTAGCATCTCAAGAGGAGGCACTCTCAACAGGAAAGGCGAGAGGAACTCCATGGTCGTACCACCATTCCAAGAGTCCCCCAGATGTCTCAGTCCATTCCAGAGGAACCTCTTTGCCCTGCACTGGCTCATCTTTCACGCCGAGGATCGACTCACACCACGGTGGCACGTGGGACAGCCCTGTGGGAAAGCCTCGAGGGAAAGCCTCGAGGGAAAACCACAGATCCTTTGATCCACGCGACGGGAAGCGTGACATTGCTGCTACAGCCTGGAAGGAAAGCGCACGGGCATGCCCCCACTCGAGACGAGGCCTGACTCCCCTGGGGAGACTCCACAAGTACCCAAAGATCCATGTCAGCCCCTGAGAGGAATCCTCGGTGCCGGCCCTAACTCGACACAAGGTTTTTGGCCCCGGTATCGACGGGAGAGGAATCCCGAGAGGCCCCCTAGTAACTCGCATGGGGACTGGCCTCTCCTGAGGCCACCAGGGCGGGTCCCTGAGGTCCCCGTCGTAACTCGAGAACACCTGCCGCAACTCGAGAAAATCCAGGAAGTTCTCCCTTCCAGGCGAGATGAGGCCTATTTCCGATGAGGCGTCTGGAGACTAATGACACCTAACCTCAGGAACTTCGAAAGGGTCTTTCACACCCTTGCTGCAACTCAAGAAGTTCACCGCCATACCCGTCTCCACTCGAGAGGAAGCAGGATGGTCCCACCCACATCCAGAGGAGCCCCGTTTCCCCCTTGTAGCTCGAGATGAGGGATCCTTTCCCTGCTTTCAACGGGAAAGAATTCCCTGTGTTCCCGTCGCATCTCAAGCGGAGGCACTCTCAACAGGAAAGGCGAGAGGAACTCCATGGTCGTACCACCATTCCAAGAGTCGCCCAGATGTCTCAGTCCATTCCAGACTAACCTCTTTGCCCTGCACTGGATCATCTTTCACGCCGAGGATCGACTCACACCACGGTGGCACGTGGGACAGCCCTGTGGGAAAGCCTCGAGGGAAAGCCTCCAGGGAAAACCACAGATCATTTGATCCACGCCACGGGAAGCGTGACATTGCTGCTACAGCATGGAAGGAAAGCGCACGTGCATGCCCCCACTCGAAACGAGGCCTGACTCCCCTGGGGAGACTCCAGAAGTACCCAAAGATCCATGTCAGCCCATGAGAGGAATCCTCGGTTCCGGCCCTGACTCCACACAAGGTTTTTGGCCCCGGTATCAACGGGAGAGGAATCCCGAGAGGCCCCCTAGCAACTCGCATGGGGACTGGCCTTTCCTGAGGCCACCATGGCGGGTCCCTGAGGTCCCCGTCGTAACTCGAGAACACCTGCCGCAACTCGAGAAAATCTAGGAAGTTCTCCCTTCCAGGCGAGATGAGGCCTATTTCCGATGAGGCGTCTCGAGACTAATGACACCTAACCTCTGGAACTTCGAAAGGGTCTTTCACACCCTTGCTGCAACTCAAGAAGTTCACCGCCATACCCGTCTCCACTCGAGTGGAAGCACGATGGTCCCGCCCACATCCAGAAGAGCCACGTTTCCCCCTCGTAGCTCGAGATGAGGGATCCTTTCCCTGCTTTAAACGGGAAAGAATTCCCGGCGTTCCCGTTGCATCTCAAGTGGAGGCACTCTCAACAGGAAAGGCGAGAGGAAATCCATGGTCGTACCACCATGCCAAGAGTCCCCCAGATGTCTCAGTCCATTCCAGAGGAACCTCTTTGCCCTGCACTGGCTCATCTTTCACGCCGAGGATCGACTCACACCATGGTGGCACGTGGGACAGCCCTGTGGGAAAGCCTCGAGGGAAAGCCTCGAGGGAAAACCACAGATCCTTTGATCCACGCGACGGGGAGCGTGACATTGCTGCTACAGCCTGGAAGGAAAGCGCACGTGCATGCCCCCACTCGAGACGAGGCGTGACTCCCCTGGGGAGACTCCACAAGTACCCAAAGATCCATGTCGGCCCTTGAGAGGAATCCTCGGTTCCGGCCCTGACTCCACACAAGGTTTTTGGCCCCGGTATCGACGGGAGAGGAATCCCGAGAGGCCCCCTAGCAACTTGCATGGGGACTGGCCTCTCCTGAGGCCACCAGGGCGGGTCCCTGAGGTCCCCGTCGTAACTCGAGAACACCTGCCGCAACTCGAGAAAATCCAGGAAGTTCTCCCTTCCAGGCGAGATGGGGCCTATTTCCGATGAGGCGTCTGGAGACTAATGACACCTAACCTCTGGAACTTCGAAAGGGTCTTTCACACCCTTGCTGCAACTCAAGAAGTTCACCGGCATACCCGTGTCCACTCGAGAGGAAGCACGATGGTCCCGCCCACATCCAGAGGAGCCCCGTTTCCCCCTCGGAGCTCGAGATGAGGGATCCTTTCCCTGCTTTCAACGGGAAAGCATTCCCGGCGTTCCCGTCGCATCTCAAGAGGAGGCAATCTCAACAGGAAAGGCAAGAGGAACTCCATGGTCGTACCACCATTCCAAGAGTCCCCCAGATGTCACAGTCCATTCCAGAGGAACCTCTTTGCCCTGCACTGGCTCATCTTTCAAGCCGAGGATCGACTCACACAACGGTGGCACGTGGGACTGCCCTGTGAGAAAGCCTCGAGGGAAAGCCTCGAGGGAAAACCACAGATCCTTTGATCCACGCGTCGGGAAGCGTGACATTGCTGCTACAGCCTGGAAGGAAAGCGCACGTGCATGCCCCCACTCGAGACGAGGCCTGACTCCCCTGGGGAGACTCCACAAGTTCCCAAAGATCCATGTCAGCCCTTGAGAGGAATCCTCGGTTCCGGCCCTTACTCCACAAAAGGTTTTTGGCCCCGGTATCGATGGGAGAGGAACCCCGAGAGGCCCCCTAGCAACTCGCATGGGGACTGGCCTCTCCTGAGGCCACCAGGGCGGGTCCCTGAGGTCCCCGTAGTAACTCGAGAACACGTGCCGAAACTCGAGAAAATACAGGAAGTTCTCCCTTCCAGGCGAGATGAGGCCTATTTCCGATGAAGCGTCTGGAGACTAATGACCCCTAACCTCTGGAACTTCGAAAGGGTCTTTCACACCCTTGCTGCAACTCAAGAAGTTCACCGGCATACCCGTGTCCACTCGAGAGGAAGCACGATGGTCCCGCCCACATCCAGAGGAGCCCCGTTTCCCCCTCGGAGCTCGAGATGAGGGATCCTTTCCCTGCTTTCAACGAGTAAGAATTCGCGGCGTTCCCGTCGCATCTCAAGAGGAGGCACTCTCAACAGGAAAGGCGAGAAGAGCTCCATGGTCGTACCACCATTCCAAGAGTCCCCCAGATGTCTCAGTCCATTCCAGAGGAACCTCTTTGCCCTGCACTGGCTCATCTTTCACGCCGAGGATCGACTCACACCACGGTGGCACGTGGGACAGCCCTGTGGGAAAGCCTCGAGGGAAAGCCTCGAGGGAACACCACAGATCCTTTGATCCACGCGACGGGAAGCGTGACATTGCTGCTACAGCCTGGAAGGAAAGCGCACGTGCATGCCCCCACTCGAGACGAGGCCGGACTCCCCTGGGGAGACTCCAGAAGTACCCAAAGATCCATGTCAGCCCCTGAGAGGAATCCTCGGTTCCGGCCCTGACTCCACACCAGGTTTTTGGCCCCGGTATCGACGGGAGAGGAATCCCGAGAGGCCCCTTAGCACCTCGCATGGGGACTGGCCTCTCCTGAGGCCACCAGGGCGCGTCCCTGAGGTCCCCGTCGTAACTCGAGAACATCTGCCGCAACTCGAGAAAATCCAGGAAGTTCTCCCTTCCAGGCGAGATGAGGCCTATTTCCGATGAGGCGTCTCGAGACTAATGACACCTAACCTCTGGAAATTCGAAAGGGTCTTTCACACCCTTGCTGCAACTCAAGAAGTTCACCGCCATACCCGTCTCCACTCGAGAGGAAGCACGATGGTCCCGCCCACATCCAGAGGAGCCCCGTTTCCCCCTCGGAGCTCGAGATGAGGGATACTTTCCCTGCTTTCAACGGGAAAGAATTCCCAGCGTTCCCGTCGCATCTCAAGAGGAGGCACTCTCAACAGGAAAGGCGAGAGGAAATCCATGGTCGTACCACCATTCCAACAGTCCCCCAGATGTCTCAGTCCATTCCAGAAGAACCTCTTTTCCCTGCACTGGCTCATCTTTCACGCCGAGGATCGACTCACACCACGGTGGCACGTGGGACAGCCCTGTGGGAAAGCCTCGAGGGAAAGCCTCGAGGGAAAACCACAGATCCTATGATCCACGCGACGGGAAGCGTGACAATGCTGCTACAGCCGGGAAGGAAAACGCACGTGCATGCCCCCACTCGAGACGAGGCCTGTCTCCCCTGGCGAGACTCCAGAAGTACCCAAAGATCCATATCAGCCCCTGAGAGGAATCCTCGGTTCCGGCCCTGACTCCACACAAGGGTTTTGGCCCCGGTATCGACGGGAGAGGAATCCCGAGAGGCCCCCTAGCACCTCGCATGGGGACTGGCCTCTCCTGAGGCCACAGGGCGGGTCCCTGAGGTCCCCGTCGTAACTCGAGAACACCTGCCTCAACTCGAGAAAATCCAGGAAGTTCTCCCTTCCAGGCGAGATGAGGCCTATTTCCGATGAGGCGTCTGGAGACTAATGACACCTAACCTCTGGAACTTCGAAAGGGTCTTTCACACCCTTGCTGCAACTCAAGAAGTTCACCGCCATACCCGTCTCCACTCGAGAGGAAGCACGACGGTCCCGCCCACATCCAGAGGAGCCCCGTTTCCCCCTCGGAGCTCGAGATGAGGGATCCTTTCCCTGCTTTCAACGGGAAAGATTTCCCGGCGTTCCCGTCGCATCTCAAGAGGAGGCTCTCTCAACAGGAAAGGCGAGAGGAACTCCATGGTCGTACCACCATTCCAAGAGTCCCCCAGATGTCTCAGTCCATTCCAGAGGAACCTCTTTGCCCTGCACTGGCTCATCTTTCACGCCGAGGATCGACTCACACCACGGTGGCACACAGGACAGCCCTGTGGGAAAGCCTCGAGGGAAAGCCTCGAGGGAAAACCACAGATCCTTTGATCCACGCGACGGGAAGCGTGACATTGCTGCTACAGCCTGGAAGGAAAGCGCACGTGCATGCCCCCACTCGAGACGAGGCCTGACTCCCCTGGGGAGACTCCAGAAGTACCCAAAGATCCATGTCAGCCCCTGAGAGGAATCCTCGGTTCCGGCCCTGACTCCACACAAGGTTTTTGGCCCCGGTATCGACGGGAGAGGAATCCCGAGAGGCCCCCTTTCAACTCGCATGGGGAATGGCCTCTCCTGAGGCCACCAGGGCGGGTCCCTGAGGTCCCCGTCGTAACTCGAGAACACCTGCCGCAAGTCGAGAAAATCCAAGAAGTTCTCCCTTCCAGGCGAGATGAGGCCTATTTCCGATGAGGCGTCTGGAGACTAATGACACCTAACCTCTGGAACTTCGAAAGGGTCTTTCACACCCTTGCTGCAACTCAAGAAGTTCACCGCCATACCCGTCTCCACTCGAGTGGAAGCACGATGTTCCCGCCCACATCCAGAGGAGCCCCGTTTCCCCCTCGAAGCTCGAGATGAGGGATCCTTTCCCTGCTTTCAACGGGAAAGAATTCGCGGCGTTCCCTTCGCATCTCAAGAGGAGGCACTCTCAACAGGAAAGGCGAGAGGAACTCCATGGTCGTACCACCATTCCAAGAGTCCCCCAGATGTCTCAGTCCATTCCAGAGGAACCTCTTTGCCCTGCACTGGCTCATCTTTCACGCCGAGGATCGACTCACACCACGGTGGCACATGGGACAGCCCTGTGGGAAAGCCTCGAGGGAAAGCCTCGAGGGAAAACAACAGATCCTTTTATCCACGCGACGGGAAGCGTGACATTGCTGCTACAGCCTGGAAGGAAAGCGCACGTGCATGCCCCCACACGAGACGAGGCCTGACTCACCTGGGGAGACTCCAGAAGTACCCAAAGATCCATGTCAGCCCCTGAGAGGAACCCTCGGTTCCGGCCCTGACTCCACACAAGGTTTTTGGCCCCGGTATCGACGGGAGAGGAATCCCGAGAGGCCCACTTGCAACTCGCATGGGGAATGGCCTCTCCTGAGGCCACCAGGGCGGGTCCCTGAGGTCCCCGTCGTAACTCGAGAACACCTGCCGCAACTCGAGAAAATCCAGGAAGTTCTCCCTTCCAGGCGAGATGAGGCCTATTTCCGATGAGGCGTCTGGAGACTAATGACACCTAACCTCTGGAACTTCGAAAGGGTCTTTCACACCCTTGCTGCAACTCAAGAAGTTCACCGCCATACCCGTCTCCACTCGAGAGGAAGCACGATGTTCCCGCCCACATTCAGAGGAGCCCCGTTTCCCCCTCGAAGCTCGAGATGAGGGATCCTTTCCCTGCTTTCAACGGGAAAGAATTCCCGGCGTTCCCTTCGCATCTCAAGAGGAGGCACTCTCAACAGGAAAGGCGAGAGGAACTCCATGGTCGTACCACCATTCCAAGAGTCCCCCAGATGTCTCAGTCCATTCCAGAGGAACCTCTTTGCCCTGCACTGGCTCATCTTTCACGCCGAGGATCGACTCACACCACGGTGGCACGTGGGACAGCCCTGTGGGAAAGCCTCGAGGGAAAGCCTCGAGGGAAAACCACAGATCCTATGATCCACTCGACGGGAAGCGTGACAATGCTGCTACAGCCTGGAAGGAAAGCGCACGTGCATGCCCCCACTCGAGACGAGGCCTGTCTCCCCTGGCGAGACTCCAGAAATACCCAAATATCCATATCAGCCCCTGAGAGGAATCCTCGGTTCCGGCCCTGACTCCACACAAGTGTTTTGGCCCCGGTATCGATGGGAGAGGAATCCCGAGAGGCCCCCTAGCAACTCGCATGGGGACTGGCCTCTCCTGAGGCCACCAGGGCGGGTCCCTGAGGTCCCTGTCGTAACTCGAGAACACCTGCCGCAACTCGAGAAAATCCAGGAAGTTCTCCCTTCCAGGCGAGATGAGGCCTATTTCCGATGAGGCGTCTGGAGACTAATGACACCTAACCTTTGGAACTTCGAAAGGGTCTTTCACACCCTTGCTGCAACTCAAGAAGTTCACCGCCATACCCGTCTCCACTCGAGAGGAAGCACGATGGTCCCGCCCACATCCAGAGGAGCCCCGTTTCCCCCTCGGAGCTCGAGATGAGGGATCCTTTCCCTGCTTTCAACGGGAAAGAATTCCCGGCGTTCCCGTCGCATCTCAAGAGGAGGCACTCTCAACAGGAAAGGCGAGAGGAACTCCATGGTCGTACCACCATTCCAAGAGTCCCCCAGATGTCTCAGTCCATTCCAGAGGAACCTCTTTGCCCTGCACTGGCTCATCTTTCACGCCGAGGATCGACTCACACCACGGTGGCACGTGGGACAACCCTGTTGTAAAGCCTCCAGGGAAAGCCTCGAGGGAAAACCACAGATCCTTTGATCCACGCGACGGGAAGCGTGACATTGCTGCTACAGACTGGAAGGAAAGCGCACGTGCATGCCCCCACTCTAGACAAGGCCTGACTCTCCTGGGGAGACTCCAGAAGTACCCAAAGATCCATGTCAGCCCCTGAGAGGAATCCTCGGTTCCGGCCCTGACTCCACACAAGGTTTTTGGCCCCGGTATCGACGGGAGAGGAACCCCGAGAGGCCCCCTAGCAACTCGCATGGGGACTGGCCTCTCCTGAGGCCACCAGGGCGGGTCCCTGAGGTCCCCGTCGTAACTCGAGAACACCTGCCGCAACTCGAGAAAATCCAGGAAGTTCTCCATTCCAGGCGAGATGAGGCCTATTTCCGATGAGGCGTCTGGAGACTAATGATACCTAACCTCTGGAACTTCGAAAGGGTCTTTCACACCCTTTCTGCAACTCAAGAAGTTCACCGCCATACCCGTCTCCACTCGAGAGGAAGCACGATGGTCCTGCCCACATCCAGAGGAGCCCCGTTTCCCCCTCGTAGCTTGAGATGAGGGATCCTTTCCCTGCTTTCAGCGGGAAAGAATTCCCGGCATTCCCGTCGCATCTCAAGAGGAGGCACTCTCAACAGGAAAGCCGAGAGGAACTCCATGGTCGTACCACCATTCCAAAAGTCCCCCAGATGTCTCAGTCCATTCCAGAGGAACCTCTCTGCCATGCACTGGCTCATCTTTCACGCCGAATCGACTCACACCACAGAGGAACGTGGAACAGCCCTGTGGGAAAGCCTCGAGGGAAAACCACACATCATTTGATCCACGCGACGGGAAGCGTGACATTGCTCCTACAGCCTGGAAGGAAAGCGCACGTGCATGCCCCCACTCGAGATCAGGCCTGACTCCCCTGGGGAGACATCAGAACTACCCAAAGATCCATGTCAGCCCCTGAGAGGAATCCTCGGTTCCGGCCCTGACTCCACACGGATTTTGGCCCCGGTATCGACGGGAGAGGAATCCCGAGAGGCCCCCTAGCAACTCGCATGGGGACTGGCCTCTCCTGAGGCCACCAGGGCGGGTCCCTGAGGTCCCCGTGGTAACTCGAGAACACCTGCCGCAACTCGAGAAAATCCAGGAAGTTCTCCCTTCCAGGCGAGATGAGGCCTATTTCCGATGAGGCGTCTGGAGACTAATGACACCTAACCTCTGGAACTTCGAAAGGGTCTTTCACACCCTTGCTGCAACTCAAGAAGTTCACCGCCATACCCGTCTCCACTCGAGAGGAAGCACGATGGTCCCGCCCACATCCAGAGGAGAACCGTTTCCCCCTCGTAGCTCGAGATGAGGGATCCTTTCCCTGCTTTCAACGGGAAAGAATTCCCGGCGTTCCCGTCGCATCTCAAGAGGAGGCACTCTCAACAGGAAAGGCGCGAGGAACTCCATGGTCGTACCACCATTCCAAGAGTCCCCCAGATGTCTCAGTCCATTCCAGAGGAACCTCTTTGCCCTGCACTGGCTCATCTTTCACGCCGAGGATTGACTCACACCACGGTGGCACGTGGGACAGCCCTGTGGGAAAGCCTCGAGGGAAAGCCTCGAGGGAAAACCACAGATCCTTTGATCCACGCCACGGGAAGCGTGACATTGCTGCTACAGCCTGGAAGGAAAGCGCACGTGCATGCCCCCACTCGAGACGAGGCCTGACTGCCCTGGGGAGACTCCAGAAGTACCCAAAGATCCATGTCAGCCCCTGAGAGGAATCCTCGGTTCCGGCCCTGACAACACACGGATTTTGGCCCCGGTATCGACGGGAGAGGAATCCCGAGAGGCCCCCTAGCAACTCGCATGGGGACTGGCCTCTCCTGAGGCCACCAGGGCGGGTCCCTGAGGTCCCCGTCGTAAGTCGAGAACACCTGCCGCAACTCGAGAAAATCCAGGTAGTTCTCCCTTCCAGGCGAGATGAGGCCTATTTCCGATGAGGCGTCTGGAGACTAATGATACCTCACCTCTGGAACTTCGAAAGGGTCTTTCACACCCTTGCTGCAACTCAAGAAGTTCACCGCCATACCCGTCTCCACTCGAGAGGAAGCACGATGGTCCCGCCCACATCCAGAGGAGCCCCGTTTCCCCCTCGTAGCTCGAGATGAGGGATCCTTTCCCTGCTTTCAACGGGAAAGAATTCCCGGCGTTCCCGTCGCATCTCAAGAGGAGGCACTCTCAACAGGAAAGGCGAGAGGAACTCCATGGTCGTACCACCATTCCAAAAGTCCCCCAGATGTCTCAGTCCATTCCACAGGAACCTCTCTGCCATGCACTGGCTCATCTTTCACGCCGAATCGACTCACACCTCAGAGGAACGTGGAACAGCCCTGTGGTAAAGCCTCGATGGAAAACCACAGATCATTTGATCCACGCGACGGGAAGCGTGACATTGCTCCTACAGCCTGGAAGGAAAGCGCAAGTGCATGCCCCCACTCGAGACGAGGCCTGACTCCCCTGGGGAGACATCAGAACTACCCAAAGATCCATGTCAGCCCCTGAGAGGAATCCTTGGTTCCGGCCCTGACTCCACACAAGGTTTTTGGCCCCGGTATCGACGGGAGAGGAATCCCGAGAGGCCCCCTAGAAACTCGCATGGGGACTGGCCTCTCATGAGGCCACCAGGGCGGGTCCCTGAGTTCCCCGTCGTATCTTGAGAACACCTGCCGCAACTCGAGAAAATACAGGAAGTTCTCCCTTCCAGGCGAGATGAGGCCTATTTCCGATGAGGCGTCTGGAGAATAATGACTCCTAACCTCTGGAACTTCGAAAGGGTCTTACACACCCTTGCTGCAACTCAAGAAGTTCACCGCCATACCCGTCTCCACTCGAGAGGAAGCACGATGGTCCCGCCCACATCCAGAGGAGCCCCGTTTCCCCCTCGTAGCACGAGATGAGGGATCCTTTCCCTGCTTTCAACGGGAAAGAATTCCCGGCATTCCCGTCGCATCTCAAGAGGAGGCACTCTCAACAGGAAAGGCGAGAGGAACTCCTTGGTCGTACCACCATTCCAAGAGTCCCCCAGATATCTCAGTCCATTCCAGAGGAACCTCTTTGCCCTGCACTGGCTCATCTTTCATGCCGAGGATTTACTCACACCACGGTGGCACGTGGGACAGCCCTGTGGGAAAGCCTCGAGGGAAAGCCTCGAGGGAAAACCACAGATCCTTTGATCCACGCCACGGGAAGCGTGACATTGCTGCTACAGCCTGGAAGGAAAGCGCACGTGCATGCCCCCACTCGAGACGAGGCCTGACTCCCCTGGTGAAACTCCAGAAGTACCCAAAGATCCATGTCAGCCCCTGAGAGGAATCCTCGGTTACGGCCCTGACTCCACACAAGGTTTTTGGCCCCGGTATCGACGGGAGAGGAATCCCGAGAGGCCCCCTAGCAACTCGCATGGGGACTGGCCTCTCCTGAAGCCACCAGGGCGGGTCCCTGAGGTCCCCGTCGTAACTCGAGGACACCTGCCGCAACTCGAGAAAATCCAGGAAGTTCTCCCTTCCAGGCGAGATGAGGCCTATTTCCAATGAGGCGTCTGGAGACTAATGACACCTAACCTCTGGAACTTCGAAAGGGTCTTTCACACCCTTGCTGCAACTGAAGAAGTTCACCGCCATACCCGCCTCCACTCGATAGGAAGCACGATGGTCCCCCCCCACATCCAGAGGAGCCCCGTTTCCCCTCGTAGCTCGAGATGAGGGATCCTTTCCCTGCTTTCAACGGGAAATATTTCCCGGCGTTCCCGTCGCATCTCAAGAGGAGGCATTCTCAAAAAGAAAGGCGAGAGGAACTCCATGGTAGTACCACCATTCCAAGAGTCCCCCAGATGTCTCAGTCCATTCCAGAGGAACGTCTTTGCCCTACACTGGCTCATCTTTCACGCCGAGGATCGACTCACACCACGGTGGCACGTGGGACAGCCCTGGGGGAAAGCCTCGAGGGAAAGCCTCGAGGGAAAAACACAGATCCTTTGATCCACGTGACGGGAATCGTGACATTGCTGCTACAGCCTGGAAGGAAAGCGCACGTGCATGCCCCCACTCGAGACGAGGCCTGACTCCCCTGGGGAGACTCCAGAAGTACCCAAAGATCCATGTCAGCCCCTGAGAGAAATCCTCGGTTCCGGCCCTGACTCCACACAAGGTTTTTGGCCCCGGTATCCACTGGAGAGGAATCCCGAGAGGCACCCTAGCAACTCGCATGGGGACTGGCCTCTCCTGAGGCCACCAGGGCGGGTCCCTGAGGTCCCCGTCGTAACTCGAGAACACCTGCCGCAACTCGAGAAAATTCAGGAAGTTCTCCCTTCCAGGCGAGATGAGGCCTATTTCCGATGAGGCGTCTGGAGACTAATGACACCTAACCTCTGGAACTTCGAAAGGGTCTTTCACACCCTTGCTGCAACTCAAGAAGTTCACCGCCATACCCGTCTCCACTCGAGAGGAAACACGATGGTCCCGCCCACATCCAGAGGAGCCCCGTTTCCCTCTTGTAGCTCGAGATGAGGGATCCTTTCCCTGCTTGCAACGGGAGAGATTTCCCGGCGTTCCAGTCGCATCTCAAGAGGAGGCACTCTCAACAGGAAAGGCGAGAGGAACTCCATGGTCGTACCACCATTTCAAGAGTCCCCCAGATGTCTCAGTCCATTCCAGAGGAACGTCTTTGCCCTGCACTGGCTCATCTTTCACGCCGAGGATCGACTCACACCACGGTGGCACGTGGGACAGCCCTGTGGGAAAGCCTCGAGGGAAAGCCTCGAGGGAAAACCACAGATCCTTTGATCCACGCCACGGGAAGCGTGACATTGCTGCTACAGCCTGGAAGGAAAGCGCACGTGCATGCCCCCACTCCAGACGAGGCCTGACTCCCCTGGGGAGACTCCAGAAGTACCCAAAGATCCATGTCAGCCCCTGAGAGAAATCCTCCGTTCCGGCCCTGACTCCACACAAGGTTTTTGGCCCCGGTATCGACGGGAGACGAATCCCGAGAGGCACCCTAGCAACTCGCATGGGGACTGGCCTCTCCTGAGGCCACCAGGGCGGGTCCCTGAGGTCCCCATCGTAACTAGAGAACACCTGCCGCAACTCGAGAAAATCCAGGAAGTTCTCCCTTCCAAGCGAGATGAGGCCTATTTCCGATGAGGCGTCTGGAGACTAATGACACCTAACCTCTGGAACTTCGAAAGGGTCTTTCACACCCTTGCTGCAACTGAAGAAGTTCACCGCCATACCCGCCTCCACTCGATAGGAAGCACGATGGTCCCCCCCCACATCCAGAGGAGCCCCGTTTCCCCTCGTAGCTCGAGATGAGGGATCCTTTCCCTGCTTTCAACGGGAAAGATTTCCCGGCGTTCCCGTCGCATCTCAAGAGGAGGCATTCTCAACAAGAAAGGCGAGAGGAACTCCATGGTAGTACCACCATGCCAAGAGTCCCCCAGATGTCTCAGTCCATTCCAGAGGAACCTCTTTGCCCTGCACTGGCTCATCTTTCACGCCGAGGATCGACTCACACCACGGTGGCACGTGGGACAGCCCTGTGGGAAAGCCTCGAGGGAAAGCCTCGAGGGAAAAACACAGATCCTTTGATCCACGCGACGGGAATCGTGACATTGCTGCTACAGCCTGGAAGGAAAGCGCACGTGCATGCCCCCACTCGAGACGAGGCCTGACTCCCCTGGGGAGACTCCAGAAGTACCCAAAGATCCATGTCAGCCCCTGAGAGGAATCCTCGGTTCAGGCCCTGACTCCACACAAGGTTTTTGGCCCCGGTATCGACGGAAGAGGAGTCCCGAGATGCCCCCTAGCACCTCGCATGGGGACTGGCCTCTCCTGAGGCCACCAGGGCGGGTCCCTGAGGTCCCCGTCGTAACTCAAGAACACCTGCCGCAACTCGAGAAAATCCAGGAAGTTCTCCCTTCCAGGCGAGATGAGGCCTATTTCCGATGAGGCGTCTGGAGACTAATGACACCTAACCTCTGGAACTTCGAAAGGGTCTTTCACACCCTTTCTGCAACTCATGAAGTTCACCGCCATACCCGTCTCCACTCGAGAGGAAGCACGATGGTCTCGCCCACATCCAGAGGAGCCCCGTTTCCCCCTCGTAGCTCGAGATGAGGGATCCTTTCCCTGCTTTCAACGGGAAAGAATTCCTGGCGTTCCCGTCGCATCTCAAGAGGAGGCACTCTTAACAGGAAAGGCGAGAGGAACTCCATGGTCATACCACCATGCCAAGAGTCCCCCAGATGTCTCAGTCCATTCCAGAGGAACCTCTTTGCCCTGCACTGGATCATCTTTCACGCCGAGGATCGACTCACACCACGGTGGCACGTGGGACAGCCCTGTGGGAAAGCCTCGAGGGAAAGCCTCGAGGGAAAACCACAGATCCTTTGATCAACGCGACGCGAAGCGTTACATTGCTGCTACAGACTGGAAGGAAAGCGCACGTGCATGCCCCCACTCGAGACGAGGCCTGACTGCCCTGGGGAGACTCCAGAAGTACCCAAAGATCCATGTCAGCCCATGAGAGGAATCCTCGGTTCCGGCCCTGACTCCACACAAGGATTTTGGCCCCGGTATCGACGGGAGAGGAATCCCGAGAGGCCCCCTAGCAACTCGCATGGGGACTGGCCTCTCCTGAGGCCACCAGGGCGGGTCCCTGAGGTCCCCGTTGTAACTCGAGAACACCTGCCGCAACTCGAGAAAATCCAGGAAGTTCTCCCTTCCAGGCGAAATGAGGCCTATTTCCAATGAGGCGTCTGCAGACTAATGACACCTAACCTCTGGAACTTCGAAAGGGTCTTTCACACCCTTGCTGCAACTCAAGAAGTTCAGCGCCATACCCGTCTCCACTCGAGAGGAAGCACGATGGTCCCGCCCACATCCAGAGGAGCCCGGTTTCCACCTCGTAGCTCGAGATGAGGGATCCTTTCCCTGCTTTCAACGGGAAAGAATTCCCGGCGTTCCCGTCGCATCTCAAGAGGAGGCACTCTCAACAGGAAAGGCGAGAGGAACTCCATGGTCGTACCACCATGCCAAGAGTCCCCCAGATGTCTCAGTCCATTCCAGAGGAACCTCTTTGCCCTGCACTGGCTCATCTTTCACGCCGAGGATCGACTCACACCACGGTGGCACGTGGGACAGCCCTGTGGGAAAGCCTCGAGGGAAAGCCTCGAGGGAAAACCACAGATCCTTTGATCCACGCGACGGGAAGCGTGACATTGCTGCTAAAGCCTGGAAGGAAATCGCACGTGCATGCCCCCACTCGAGACGAGGCCTGACTCCCCTGGGAAGACTCTAGAAATACCCAAAGATCCATGTCAGCCCCTGAGAGGAATCCTCGGTTCCGGCCCTGACTCCACACAAGGTTTTTGGCCCCGGTATCGACGGGAGAGGAATCCCGAGAGGCCACCTAGCAACTCGCATGGGGACTGGCCTCTCCTGAGGCCACCAGGGAGGGTCCCTGAGGTCCCCGTCGTAACTCGAGAACACCTGCCGCAACTCGAAAAAATCCAGGAAGTTCTCCCTTCCAGGCGAGATGAGGCCTATTTCCGATGAGGCGTCTGGAGACTAATGACACCTAACCTCGGGAACTTCAAAAGGGTCTTTCACACCCTTGCTGCAACTCAAGAAGTTCACCGCCATACCCGTCTCCACTCGACAGGAAGCACGATGATCCCGCCCACATCCAGAGGAGCCCCGTTTCCCCCTCATAGCTCGAGATGAGGGATCCTTTCCCTGCTTTCAACGGCAAAGAATTCCCGGCGTTCCAGTCGCATCTCAAGAGGAGGCACTCTCAACAGGAAAGGCGAGAGGAACTCCATGGTCGTACCACCATGCCAAGAGTCCCCCAGATGTCTCAGTCCATTCCAGAGGAACCTCTTTGCCCTGCACTGGCTCATCTTTCACGCCGAGGATCGACTCACACCACGGTGGCACGTGGGACAGCCCTGTGGGAAAGCCTCGAGGGAAAGCCTCGAGGGAAAATCACAGATCCTTTGATCCACGCCACGGGAAGCGTGACATTGCTGCTACAGCCTGGAAGGAAAGCGCACGTGCATGCCCCCACTCGAGACGAGGCCTGACTCCCCTGGTGAAACTCCAGAAGTACCCAAAGATCCATGTCAGCCCCTGAGAGGAATCCTCGGTTACGGCCCTGACTCCACACAAGGTTTTTGGCCCCGGTTTCCACGGGAGAGGAATCCCGAGAGGCCCCCTAGCAACTCGCATGGGGACTGGCCTCTCCTGAAGCCACCAGGGCGTGTCCCTGAGGTCCCCGTCGTAACTCGAGAACACCTGCCGCAACTCGAGAAAATTCAGGAAGTTCTCCCTTCCAGGCGAGATGAGGCCTATTTCCGATGAGGCGTCTGGAGACTAATGACACCTAACCTCTGGAACTTCGAAAGGGTCTTTCACACCCTTGCTGCAACTCAAGAAGTTCACCGCCATACCCGTCTCCACTCGAGAGGAAACACGATGGTCCCGCCCACATCCAGAGGAGCCCCGTTTCCCTCTTGTAGCTCGAGATGAGGGATCCTTTCCCTGCTTGCAACGGGAGAGATTTCCCGGCGTTCCAGTCGCATCTCAAGAGGAGGCACTCTCAACAGGAAAGGCGAGAGGAACTCCATGGTCGTACCACCATTTCAAGAGTCCCCCAGATGTCTCAGTCCATTCCAGAGGAACGTCTTTGCCCTGCACTGGCTCATCTTTCACGCCGAGGATCGACTCACACCACGGTGGCACGTGGGACAGCCCTGTGGGAAAGCCTCGAGGGAAAGCCTCGAGGGAAAACCACAGATCCTTTGATCCACGCCACGGGAAGCGTGACATTGCTGCTACAGCCTGGAAGGAAAGCGCACGTGCATGCCCCCACTCCAGACGAGGCCTGACTCCCCTGGGGAGACTCCAGAAGTACCCAAAGATCCATGTCAGCCCCTGAGAGAAATCCTCCGTTCCGGCCCTGACTCCACACAAGGTTTTTGGCCCCGGTATCGACGGGAGACGAATCCCGAGAGGCACCCTAGCAACTCGCATGGGGACTGGCCTCTCCTGAGGCCACCAGGGCGGGTCCCTGAGGTCCCCATCGTAACTAGAGAACACCTGCCGCAACTCGAGAAAATCCAGGAAGTTCTCCCTTCCAAGCGAGATGAGGCCTATTTCCGATGAGGCGTCTGGAGACTAATGACACCTAACCTCTGGAACTTCGAAAGGGTCTTTCACACCCTTGCTGCAACTGAAGAAGTTCACCGCCATACCCGCCTCCACTCGATAGGAAGCACGATGGTCCCCCCCCACATCCAGAGGAGCCCCGTTTCCCCTCGTAGCTCGAGATGAGGGATCCTTTCCCTGCTTTCAACGGGAAAGATTTCCCGGCGTTCCCGTCGCATCTCAAGAGGAGGCATTCTCAACAAGAAAGGCGAGAGGAACTCCATGGTAGTACCACCATGCCAAGAGTCCCCCAGATGTCTCAGTCCATTCCAGAGGAACCTCTTTGCCCTGCACTGGCTCATCTTTCACGCCGAGGATCGACTCACACCACGGTGGCACGTGGGACAGCCCTGTGGGAAAGCCTCGAGGGAAAGCCTCGAGGGAAAAACACAGATCCTTTGATCCACGCGACGGGAATCGTGACATTGCTGCTACAGCCTGGAAGGAAAGCGCACGTGCATGCCCCCACTCGAGACGAGGCCTGACTCCCCTGGGGAGACTCCAGAAGTACCCAAAGATCCATGTCAGCCCCTGAGAGGAATCCTCGGTTCAGGCCCTGACTCCACACAAGGTTTTTGGCCCCGGTATCGACGGAAGAGGAGTCCCGAGATGCCCCCTAGCACCTCGCATGGGGACTGGCCTCTCCTGAGGCCACCAGGGCGGGTCCCTGAGGTCCCCGTCGTAACTCAAGAACACCTGCCGCAACTCGAGAAAATCCAGGAAGTTCTCCCTTCCAGGCGAGATGAGGCCTATTTCCGATGAGGCGTCTGGAGACTAATGACACCTAACCTCTGGAACTTCGAAAGGGTCTTTCACACCCTTTCTGCAACTCATGAAGTTCACCGCCATACCCGTCTCCACTCGAGAGGAAGCACGATGGTCCCGCCCACATCCAGAGGAGCCCCGTTTCCCCCTCGTAGCTCGAGATGCGGGATCCTTTCCCTGCTTTCAACGGGAAAGAATTCCCGGCGTTCCCGTCGCATCTCAAGAGGAGGCACTCTCAACAGGAAAGGCGAGAGGAACTCCATGGTCGTACCACCATTCCAAGAGTCCCCCAGATGTCTCAGTCCATTCCAGAGGAACCTATTTGCCCTGCACTGGCTCATCTTTCACGCCGAGGATCGACTCACACCACGGTGGCACGTGGGACAGCCCGGTGGGAAAGCCTCGAGGGAAAGCCTCGAGGGAAAACCACAGATCCTTTGATCCACGCCACGGGAAGCGTGACATTGCTGCTAAAGCCTGGAAGGAATGCGCACGTGCATGCCCCCACTCCAGACGAGGCCTGACTCCCCTGGGGAGACTCCAGAAGTACCCAAAGATCCATGTCAGCCCCTGAGAAGAATCCTCGGTTCCGGCCCTGACTCCACACAAGGTTTTTGGCCCCGGTATCGACGGGAGAGGAATTTCGAGAGGCCCCCTAGCAACTCGCATGGGGACTGGCCTCTCCTGAGGCCACCAGGCCGGTTCCATGAGGTCCCCGTCGTAAATCGAGAACACCAGCCGCAACTCGAGAAAATCCAGGAAGTTCTCCCTTCCAGGCGAGATGAGGCCTATTTCCGATGAGGCGTCTGGAGACTAATGACACCTAACCTCTGGAACTTCGAAAGGGTCTTTCACACCCTTGCTGCAACTCAAGAAGTTCACCACCATACCCGTCTCCACTCGAGAGGAAGCACGATGGTCCCGCCCACATCCAGAGGAGCCCCGTTTCCCCCTCGTAGCTCGAGATGAGGGATCCTTTCCGTGCTTTCAACGGGAAAGAATTCCCAGCGTTCCCGTCGAATCTCAAGAGGAGGCACTCTCAACAGGAAAGGCGAGAGGAACTCCATGGTCGTACCACCATTCCAAGAGTCCCCCAGATGTCTCAGTCCATTCCAGAGGAAACTATTTGCCCTGCACTGGCTCCTCTTTCACGCCGAGGATCGACTCACACCACGGTGGCACGTGGGACAGCCCGGTGGGAAAGCCTCGAGGGAAAGCCTCGAGGGAAAACCACAGATCCTTTGATCCACGCCACGGGAAGCGTGACATTGCTGCTAAAGCCTGGAAGGAAAGCGCACGTGCATGCCCCCACTCGAGACGAGGCCTGACTCCCCTGGGGAGACTCCAGAAGTACCCAAAGATCCATGTCAGGCCCTGAGAAGATCCTCGGTTCCGGCCCTGACTCCACACAAGGTTTTTGGCCCCGGTATCGACGGGAGAGGAATCCCGAGAGGCCCCCTAGCAACTCGCATGGGGACTGGCCTCTCCTGAGGCCACCAGGCCGGGTCCCTGAGGTCCCCGTCGTAAATCGAGAACACCAGCCGCAACTCGAGAAAATCCAGGAAGTTCTCCCTTCCAGGCGAGATGAGGCCTATTTCCGATGAGGCGTCTGGAGACTAATGACACCTAACCTCTGGAACTTCGAAAGGTTCTTTCACACCCTTGCTGCAACTCAAGAAGTTCACCGCCATACCCGTCTCCACTCGAGAGGAAGCACGATGGTCCCGCCCACATCCAGAGAAGCCCTGTTTCCCCCTCGGAGCTCGAGATGAGGGATCCTTTCCCTGCTTTCAATGGGAAAGAATTCCCGGCGTTCCCGTCGCATCTCAAGAGAAGGCACTCTCAACAGGAAAGGCGAGAGGAACTCCATGGTCGTACCACCATTCCAAGAGTCTCCCAGCTGTCTCAGTCCATTCCAGAGGAAGATCTTTGCCCTGAACTGGCTCATCTTTCACGCCGAGGATCGACTCACACCACGGTGGCACGTGGGACAGCCCTGTGGGAAAGCCTCGAGAGAAAGCCTCGAGGGAAAACCACAGATCCTTTGATCCACGAGACGGGAAGCATGACATTGCTGCTACAGCCTGGAAGGAAAGCGCACGTGCATTCACCACTCGAGACGAGGCCTGACTCCCCTGGGGAGACTCCAGAAGTACCCAAAGATACATGTCAGCCCCTGAGAGGAATCCTCGGTTCCGGCCCTGACTCCACACAAGGTTTTTGGCCCCAGTATCGACGAGAGAGGAATCCCGAGAGGCCCCCAAGCAACTCGCATGGGGACTGGCCTCTCCTGAGGCCACCAGGGCGGGTCCCTGATGTCCCCGTCGTAACTCGAGAACACCTGCCGCAACTCGAGAAAATCCAGGAAGTTCTCCCTTCCAGGCGAGATGAGGCCTATTTCCGATGAGGCGTCTGGAGACTAATGACACCTAACCTCTGGAACTTCGAAAGGGTCTTTCACACCCTTGCTGCAACTCAAGAAGTTCACCGCCATACCCGTCTCCACTCGAGAGGAAGCACGATGGTCCCGCCCACATCCAGAGGAGCCCCGTTTCCCCCTCGGAGCTCGAGATGAGGGATCCTTTCCCTGCTTTCAACGGGAAAGAATTCCCGGCGTTCCCGTCGCATCTCAAGAGGAGGCACTCTCAACAGGAAAGGCGAGAGGAACTCCATGGTCGTACCACCATTCCAAGAGTCCCCCAGATGTCTCAGTCCATTCCAGAGGAACCTCTTTGCCCTGCACTGGCTCATCTTTCACGCCGAGGATCGACTCACACCACGGTGGCACGTGGAACAGCCCTGTGTGAAAGCCTCGATGGAAAGCCTCGAGGGAAAACCACAGATCCTTTGATCCACGCGACGGGAAGCGTGACATTGCTGCTACAGCCTGGAAGGAAAGCGCACGTGGATGCCCCCACTCGAGACGAGGCCTGACTCCCCTGGGGATACTCCAGAAGTACCCAAATATCCTTGTCAGCCCCTGAGAGGAATCCTCGGTTCCGGCCCTGACTGCACACAAGGATTTTGGCCCCGGTATCGACAGGAGAGGAATCCCGAGAGGCCCCCTAGCAACTCGCATGGGGACTGGCGTCTCCTGAGGCCACCAGGGCGGGTCCCTGAGGTCCCCGTCGTAACTCGAGAACACCTGCCGCAACTCGAGAAAATCCAGGAAGTTCTCCCTTCCAGGCGAGATGAGGCCTATTTCCGATGAGGCGTCTGGAGACTAATGACACCTAACCTCTGGAACTTCGAAAGGGTCTTTCACACCCTTGCTGCAACTCAAGAAGTTCACCGCCATACCCGTCTCCACTCGAGAGGAAGCACGATGGTCCCGCCCACATCCAGAGGAGCCCCGTTTCCCCCTCGGAGCTCGAGATGAGGGATCCTTTCCCTGCTTTCAACGGGAAAGAATTCCCGGCGTTCCCGTCGCATCTCAAGAGGAGGCACTCTCAACAGGAAAGGCGAGAGGAAATCCATGGTCGTACCACCATTCCAAGAGTCCCCCAGATGTCTCAGTCCATTCCAGAGGAAACTCTTTGCCCTGCACTGGCTCATCTTTCACGCCGAGGATCGACTCACACCACGGTGGCACGTGGGACAGCCCTGTGGGAAAGCCTCGAGGGAAATCCTCGTGGGAAAACCACAGATCCTTTGATCCACGCCACAGGAAGCGTGACATTGCTGCTAAAGCCTGGAAGGAAAGCGCACGTGCATGCCCCCACTCGAGACGAGCCCTGACTCCGCTGGGGAGACTCCAGAAGTACCCAAAGATCCATGTCAGCCCCTGAGAGAAATCCTCGGTTCCGGCCCTGATTCCACACAAGGTTTTTTGGCCCCAGTATCGACGGGAGAGGAATCCCGAGAGGCCCCCTAGCAAATCGCATGGGGACTGGCCTCTCCTGAGGCCACCAGGGCGGGTCCCTGAGGTCCCCGTCGTAACTCGAGAACACCTGCCGCAACTCGAGAAAATACAGGAAGTTCTCCCTTCCAGGCGAGATGAGGCCTATTTCCGATGAGGCGTCTGGAGACTAATGACACCTAACCTCTGGAACTTCGAAAGGGTCTTTCACACCCTTGCTGCAACTCAAGAAGTTCACCGCCATACCCGTCTCCACTCGAGAGGAAGCACGATGGTCCCGCCCACATCCAGAGGAGACCCGTTTCCCCCTCGGAGCTCGAGATGAGGGATCCTTTCCCTGCTTTCAACGGGAAAGAATTCCCGGCGTTCCCGTCGCATCTCAAGAGGAGGCACTCTCAACAGGAAAGGCGAGAGGAACTCCATGGTCGTACCACCATTCCAAGAGTCCCCCAGATGTCTCAGTCCATTCCAGAGGAAACTCTTTGCCCTGCACTGGCTCATCTTTCACGCCGAGGATCGACTCACACCACGGTGGCACGTGGGACAGCCCTGTGGGAAAGCCTCGAGGGAAAGCCACCAGGGAAAACCACAGATCCTTTGATCCACGAGACCGGAAGCGTGACATTGCTGCTACAGCCTGGAAGGAAAGCGCACGTGCATGCCCCCACTCGAGACGAGGCCTGACTCCCCTGGGGAGACTCCACAAGTACCCAAAGATCCATGTCAGCCCCTGAGAGGAATCCTCGGTTCCGGCCCTGACTCCACACAAGGTTTTTGGCCCCGGTATCGACGGGAGAGGAATCCCGAGAGGCCCCCTAGCACCTCGCATGGGGACTGGCCTCTCCTGAGGCCACCAGGGCGGGTCCCTGAGGTCCCCGTCGTAACTCGAGAACATCTGCCGCAACTCGAGAAAATCCAGGAAGTTCTCCCTTCCAGGCGAGATGAGGCCTATTTCCGATGAGGCGTCTGGAGACTAATGACACCTAACCTCTGGAACTTCGAAAGGGTCTTTCACACCCTTTCTGCAACTCATGAAGTTCACCGCCATACCCGTCTCCACTCGAGAGGAAGCACGATGGTCCCGCCCACATCCAGAGGAGCCCCGTTTCCCCCTCGGAGCTCGAGATGCGGGATCCTTTCCCTGCTTTCAACGGGATAGAATTCCCGGCGTTCCCGTCGCATCTCAAGAGGAGGCACTCTCAACAGGAAAGGCGAGAGGAACTCCATGGTCGTACCACCATTCCAAGAGTCCCCCAGATGTCTCAGTCCATTCCAGAGGAACCTCTTTGCCCTGCACTGGCTCATCTTTCACGCCGAGGATCGACTCACACCACGGTGGCACCTGGGACAGCCCTGTGGGAAAGCCTCGAGGGAAAGCCTCGAGGGAAAACCACAGATCCTTTGATCCACGCCACGGGAAGCGTGACATTGCTGCTACAGCCTCGAAGGAAAGCGCACGTGCATGCCCCCACTCGAGACGAGGCCTGACTCCCCTGGGGAGACTCCAGAAATACCCAAAGATATATGTCAGCCCCTGAGAAGAATCCTCGGTTCCGGCCCTGACTCCACACAAGGTTTTTGGCCCTGGAATCGACGGGAGAGGAATTCCGAGAGGCCCCCTAGCACCTCGCATGGGGACTGGCCTCTCCTGAGGCCACTAGGGCGGGTCCCTGAGGTCCCCGTCGTAACTCGAGAACACCTGCCGCAACTCGAGAAAATCCAGGAAGTTCTCCCTTCCAGGCGAGATGAGGCCTATTTCCGATGAGACGTCTGTAGACTAATGACACCTAACCTCTGGAACTTCGAAAGGGTCTTTCACACCCTTCCTGCAACTCAAGAAGTTCACCGCCATTCCCGTCTCCACTCGAGAGGAAGCACGATGGTCCCGCCCACATCCAGAGGAGCCCCGTTTCCCCCTCGGAGCTCGAGATGAGGGATCCTTTCCCTGCTTTCAACGGGAAAGAATTCCCAGCGTTCCCGTCGCATCTCAAGAGGAGGCACTCTCAACAGGAAAGGCGAGAGGAACTCCATGGTCGTACCACCATTCCAAGAGTCCCCCAGATGTCTCAGTCCATTCCAGAGGAACCTCTTTGCCCTGCACTGGCTCATCTTTCACGCCGAGGATCGACTCACACCACGGTGGCACGTGGGACAGCCCTGTGGGAAAGCCTCGAGGGAAAGCCTCGAGGGAAAACCACAGATCCTTTGATCCACGCCACGGGAAGCGTGACAATGCTGCTACAGCCTGGAAGGAAAGCGCACGTGCATGCCCCCACTCGAGACGAGGCCTGACTCCCCTGGGGAGACTCCAGAAGTACCCAAAGATCCATGTCAGCCCCTGAGAGGAATCCTCGGTTCCGGCCCTGACTCCACACAAGGTTTTTGGCCCTGGTATCGACGGGAGAGAAATCCCGAGAGGCCCCCTAGCAACTCGCATGGGGACTGGCCTCTCCTGAGGCCACCAGGCCGGGTCCATGAGGTCCCCGTCGTAAATCGAGAACACCAGCCGCAACTCGAGAAAATCCAGGAAGTTCTCCCTTCCAGGCGAGATGAGGCCTATTTCCGATGAGGCGTCTGGAGACTAATGACACCTAACCTCTGGAACTTCGAAAGGGTCTTTCACACCCTTGCTGCAACTCAAGAAGTTCACCGCCATACCCGTCTCCACTCGAGAGGAAGCACGATGGTCCCGCCCACATCCAGAAGAGCCCCGTTTCCCCCTCGGAGCTCGAGATGAGGGATCCTTTCCCTGCTTTCAACGGGAAAGAATTCCCGGCGTTCCCGTCGCATCTCAAGAGGAGGCACTCTCAACAGGAAAGGCGAGAGGAACTCCGTGGTCGTACCACCATTCCAAGAGTCCCCCAGATGTCTCAGTCCATTCCAGAGGAACCTCTTTGCCCTGCACTGGCTCATCTTTCACGCCGAGGATCGACTCACACCACGGTGGCACGTGGGACAGCCCTGTGGGAAAGCCTCGATGGAAAGCCTCGAGGGAAAACCACAGATCCTTTGATCCACGCGACGGGAAGCGTGACATTGCTGCTACAGCCTGGAAGGAAAGCGCACGTGCATGCCCCCACTCGAGACGAGGCCTGACTCCCCTGGGGATACTCCAGAAGTACCCAAAGATCCTTGTCAGCCCCTGAGAGGAATCCTCGGTTCCGGCCCTGACTGCACACAAGAATTTTGGCCCCGGTATCGACGGGAGAGGAATCCCGAGAGGCCCCCTAGCAACTCGCATGGGGACTGGCCTCTCCTGAGGCCACCAGGGCGGGTCCCTGAGGTCCCCGTCGTAACTCGAGAACACCTGCCGCAACTCGAGAAAATCCAGGAAGTTCTCCCTTCCAGGCGAGATGAGGCCTATTTCCGATGAGGCGTCTGGAGACTAATGACACCTAACCTCTGGAACTTCGAAAGGGTCTTTCACACCCTTGCTGCAACTCAAGAAGTTCACCGCCATACCCGTCTCCACTCGAGAGGAAGCACGATGGTCTCGCCCACATCCAGAGGAGCCCCGTTTCCCCCTCGGAGCTCGAGATGAGGGATCCTTTCCCTGCTTTCAACGGGAAAGAATTCCCGGCGTTCCCGTCGCATCTCAAGAGGAGGCACTCTCAACAGGAAAGGCGAGAGGAACTCCATGGTCGTACCACCATTCCAAGAGTCCCCCAGATGTCTCAGTCCATTCCAGAGGAACCTCTTTGCCCTGCACTGGCTCATCTTTCACGCCGAGGATCGACTCACACCACGGTGGCACGTGGGACAGCCCTGTGGGAAAGCCTCGAGGGAAATCCTCGAGGGAAAACCACAGATCCTTTGATCCACGCCACGGGAAGCGTGACATTGCTGCTACAGCCTGGAAGGAAAGCGCACGTGCATGCCCCCACTCGAGACGAGGCCTGATTCCTCTGGGGAGACTCCAGAAGTACCCAAAGATCCATGTCAGCCCCTGAGAGGAATCCTCGGTTCCGGCCCTGACTCCACACAAGGTTTTTGGCCCCAGTATCGACGGGAGAGGAATCCCGAGAGGCCCCCTAGCAAATCGCATGGGGACTGGCCTCTCCTGAGGCCACCAGGGCGGGTCCCTGAGGTCCCCGTCGTAACTCGAGAACACCTGCCGCAACTCGAGAAAATCCAGGAAGTTTTCCCTTCCAGGCGAGATGAGGCCTATTTCCGATGAGGCGTCTGGAGACTAATGACACCTAACCTCTGGAACTTCGAAAGGGTCTTTCACACCCTTGCTGCAACTCAAGAAGTTCACCGCCATACCCGTCTCCACTCGAGAGGAAGCACGATGGTCCCGCCCACAACCAGAGGAGCCCCGTTTCCCCCTCGGAGCTCGAGATGAGGGATCCTTTCCCTGCTTTCAACGGGAAAGAATTCCCGGCGTTCCCGTCGCATCTCAAGAGGAGGCACTCTCAACAGGAAAGGCGAGAGGAACTCCATGGTCGTACCACCATTCCAAGAGTCCCCCAGATGTCTCAGTCCATTCCAGAGGAACCTCTTTGCCCTGCACTGGCTCATCTTTCACGCCGAGGATCGACTCACACCACGGTGGCACGTGGGACAGCCCTGTGGGAAAGCCTCGAGGGAAAGCCACCAGGGAAAACCACAGATCCTTTGATCCACGCCACGGGAAGCGTGACATTGCTGCTACAGCCTGGAAGGAAAGCGCACGTGCATGCCCCCACTCGAGACGAGGCCTGACTACCCTGGGGAGACTCCACAAGTACCCAAAGATCCATGTCAGCCCTTGAGAGGAATCCTCGGTTCCGGCCCTGACTCCACACAAGGTTTTTGGCCCCGGTATCGACGGGAGAGGAATCCCGAGAGGCCCCCTAGCAACTCGCTTGGGGACTGGCATCTCCTGAGGCCACCAGGGCGTGTCCCTGAGGTCCCCGGCGTAACTCGAGAACACCTGCTGCAACTTGAGAAAATCCAGGAAGTTCTCCCTTCCAGGCGAGATGAGGCCTATTTCCGATGAGGCGTCTGGAGACTAATGACACCTAACCTCTGGAACTTCGAAAGGGTCTTTCACACCCTTGCTGCAACTCAAGAAGTTCACCGCCATACCCGTCTCCACTCGAGAGGAAGCACGATGGTCCCGCCCACATCCAGAGGAGCCCCGTTTCCCCCGCCGAGCTCGAGATGAGGGATCCTTTCCCTGCTTTCAACGGGAAAGAAATCCCGGCGTTCCCGTCGCATCTCAAGAGGAGGCACTCTCCACAGGAAATCGAGAGGAACTCCATGGTCGTACCACCATTCCAAGAGTCCCCCAGAGGTCTCAGTCCATTCCAGAGGAACCTCTTTGCCCTGCACTGGCTCATCTTTCACGCCTAGGATCGACTCACACCACGGTGGCACGTGGGACAGCCCTGTGGGAAAGCCTCGAGGAAAAGCCTCGAGGGAAAACCACAGATCCTTTGATCCAAGCGACGGGAAGCGTGACATTGCTGCTACAGCCTGGAAGGAAAGCGCACGTGCATGCCCCCACTCGAGACGAGGCCTGACTCCCCTGGGGAGACTCCACAAGTACTCAAAGATCCATGTCAGCCCCTGAGAGGAATCCTCGGTTCCGACCCTGACTCCACACAAGGTTTTTGGCCCCGGTATCGACGGGAGAGGAATCCCGAGAGGCCCCCTAGCACCTCGCATGGGGACTGGCCTCTCCTGAGGCCACCAGGGCGGGTCCCTGAGGTCCCCGTCGTAACTCGAGAACACCTGCCGCAACTCGAGAAAATCCAGGAAGTTCTCCCTTCCAGGCGAGATGAGGCCTATTTCCGATGAGACGTCTGGAGACTAATGACACCTAACCTCTGGAACTTCGAAAGGGTCTTTCACACCCTTGCTGCAACTCAAGAAGTTCACCGCCATACCCGTCTCCACTCGAGAGGAAGCACGATGGTCCCGCCCACATCCAGAGGAGCCCCGTTTCCCCCTCGGAGCTCGAGATGAGGGATCCTTTCCCTGCTTTCAACGGGAAAGAATTCCCAGCGTTCCCGTCGCATCTCAAGTGGAGGCACTCTCAACAGGAAAGGCGAGAGTAACTCCATGGTCGTACCACCATTCCAAGAGTCCCCCAGATGTCTCAGTCCATTCCAGAGGAACCTCTTTGCCCTGCACTGGCTCCTCTTTCACGCCGAGGATCGACTCACACCACGGTGGCACGTGGGACAGCCCGGTGGGAAAGCCTCGAGGGAAAGCCTCGAGGGAAAACCACAGATCCTTTGATCTACGCCACGGGAAGCGTGACATTGCTGCTAAAGCCTGGAAGGAAAGCGCACGTGCATGCCCCCACTCGAGACGAGGCCTGACTCCCCTGGGGACACTCCAGAAGTACCCAAAGATCCATGTCAGCCCCTGAGAAGAATCCTCGGTTCCGGCCCTGACTCCACTCAAGGTTTTTGGCCCTGGTATCGACGGGAGAGAAATCCCGAGAGGCCCCCTAGCAACTCGCATGGGGACTGGCCTTTCCTGAGGCCACCAGCCCGGGTCCATGAGGTCCCCGTCGTAAATCGAGAACACCAGCCGCAACTCGAGAAAATCCAGGAAGTTCTCCCTTCCAGGCGAGATGAGGCCTATTTCCGATGAGGCGTCTGGAGACTAATGACACCTAACCTCTGGAACTTCGAAAGGGTCTTTCACACCCTTGCTGCAACTCAAGAAGTTCACCGCCATACCCGTCTCCACTCGAGAGGAAGCACGATGGTCCCGCCCACATCCAGAGGAGCCCTGTTTCCCCCTCGGAGCTCGAGATGAGGGATCCTTTCCCTGCTTTCAATGGGAATGAATTCCCGGCGTTCCCGTCGCATCTCAAGAGGAGGCACTCTCAACAGGAAAGGCGAGAGGAACTCCATGGTCGTACCACCATTCCAAGAGTCCCCCAGCTGTCTCAGTCCATTCCAGAGGAAGCTCTTTGCCCTGCACTGGCTCATCTTTCACGCCGAGGATCGACTCACACCACGGTGGCACGTGGGACAGCCCTGGGGGAAAGCCTCGAGGGAAAGCCTCGAGGGAAAACCACAGATCCTTTGATCCACGAGACGGGAAGCGTGACATTGCTGCTACAGCCTGAAAGGAAAGCGCACGTGCATGCACCACTCGAGACGAGGCCTGACTCCCCTGGGGAGACTCCAGAAGTACCCAAAGATACATGTCAGCCCCTGAGAGGAATCCTCGGTTCCGGCCCTGACTCCACACAAGTTTTTTGGCCCCAGTATCGACGGGAGAGGAATCCCGAGAGGCCCCCTAGCACCTCGCATGGGGACTGGCCTCTCCTGAGGCCACCAGGCCGGGTCCCTGAGGTCCCCGTCGTAACTCGAGAACACCTGCCGCAACTCGAGAAAATCCAGGAAGTTCTCCCTTCCAGGCGAGATGAGGCCTATTTCCGATGAGACGTCTGGAGACTAATGACACCTAACCTCTGGAACTTCGAAAGGGTCTTTCACACCCTTGCTGCAACTCAAGAAGTTCACCGCCATACCCGTCTCCACTCGAGAGGAAGCACGATGGTCCCGCCCACATCCAGAGGAGCCCCGTTTCCCCCTCGGAGCTCGAGATGAGGGATCCTTTCCCTGCTTTCAACGGGAAAGAATTCCCAGCGTTCCCGTCGCATCTCAAGAGGAGGCACTCTCAACAGGAAAGGCGAGAGGAACTCCATGGTCGTACCACCATTCCAAGAGTCCCCCAGATGTCTCAGTCCATTCCAGAGGAACCTCTTTGCCCTGCACTGGCTCCTCTTTCACGCCGAGGATCGACTCACACCACGGTGGCACGTGGGACAGCCCGGTGGGAAAGCCTCGAGGGAAAGCCTCGAGGGAAAACCACAGATCCTTTGATCTACGCCACGGGAAGCGTGACATTGCTGCTAAAGCCTGGAAGGAAAGCGCACGTGCATGCTCCCACTCGAGACGAGGCCTGACTCCCCTGGGGAGACTCCAGAAGTACACAAAGATCCATGTCAGCCACTGAGAAGAATCCTCGGTTCCGGCCCTGACTCCACACAAGGTTTTTGGCCCCGGTATCGACGGGAGAGAAATCCCGAGAGGCCCCCTAGCAAATCGCATGGGGACTGGCCTTTCCTGAGGCCACCAGGCCGGGTCCATGAGGTCCCCGTCGTAAATCGAGAACACCAGCCGCAACTCGAGAAAATCCAGGAAGTTCTCCCTTCCAGGCGAGATGAGGCCTATTTCCGATGAGGCGTCTGGAGACTAATGACACCTAAACTCTGGAACTTCGAAAGGGTCTTTCACACCCTTGCTGCAACTCAAGAAGTTCACCGCCATACCCGTCTCCACTCGAGAGGAAGCACGATGGTCCCGCCCACATCCAGAGGAGCCCCGTTTCCCCCTCGGAGCTCGAGATGAGGGATCCTTTCCCTGCTTTCAACGGGAAAGAATTCCCGGCGTTCCCGTCGCATCTCAAGAGGAGGCACTCTCAACAGGAAAGGCGAGAGGAACTCCATGGTCGTACCACCATTCCAAGAGTCCCCCAGATGTCTCAGTCCATTCCAGAGGAAGCTCTTTACCCTGCACTGGCTCATTTTTCACGCCGAAGATCGAATCACACCACGGTGGCACGTGGGACAGCCCAGTGGGAAAGCCTCGAGGGAAAGCCTCGAGGGAAAACCACAGATCATTTGATCCATGCGACGGGAAGCGTGATATTGCTAATACAGCCAGGAAGGAAAGCGCACGTGGATGCCCCCACTCGAGACGAGGCCTGACTCCCCTGGGGAGACTCCACAAGTACCCGAAGATCCATGTCAGCCCCTGAGAGGAATCCTCGGTTCCGGCCCTGATTCCACACAAGGTTTTTGGCCCCGGTATCGACGGGAGAGGAATCCCGAGAGGCCCCCTAGCAACTCGCATGGGGAGTGGCCTCTCCTGAGGCCACCAGGGCGGGTCCCTGAGGTCCCCGTCGTAACTCGAGAACACCTGCCGCAACTCGAGAAAATCCAGGAAGTTCTCCCTTAAAGGCGAGATGAGGCCTATTTCCGATGAGGAGTCTGGAGACTAATGACACCTAAGCTCTGGAACAACGAAAGGGTCTTCCACATCCTTGCTGCAACTCAAGAAGTTCACCGCCATACCCGTCTCCACTCGAGAGGAAGCACGATGCTCCCGCCCACATCCAGAGGAGCCCCGTTTCCCTCTCGGAGCTCGAGATGAGAGATCCTTTCCCTGCTTTCAACGGGAAAGAATACCCGGCGTTCCCGTCGCATCTCAAGAGGAGGCACTCTCAACAGGAAAGGCGAGAGGAACTCCATGGTCGTACCACCATTCCAAGAGTCCCCCAGATGTCTCAGTCCATTCCAGAGGAACCTCTTTGCCCTGCACTGGCTCATCTTTCACGCCGAGGATCGACTCACACCACGGTGGCACGTGGGACAGCCCTGTGGGAAAGCCTCGAGGGAAAGCCTCGAGGGAAAACCACAGATCCTTTGATCCACGCGACGGGAAGCGTGACATTGCTGCTACAGCCTGGAAGGAAAGCGCACGTGCATGCCCCCACTCGAGACGAGGCCTGACTCCCCTGGGGACACTCCAGAAGTACCCAAAGATCCATGTCAGCCCCTGAGAGGAATCCTCGGTTCGGGCCCTGACTCCACACAAGGATTTTGGCCCCGGTATCGACGGGAGAGGAATCCCGAGAGGCCCCCTAGCAACTCGCATGGGGACTGGCCTCTCCTGAGGCCACCAGGGCGGGTCCCTGAGGTCCCCGTCGTAACTCGAGAACACCTGCCGCAACTCGAGAAAATCCAGGAAGTTCTCCCTTCCAGGCGAGATGAGGTCTATTTCCGATGAGGCGTCTGGAGACTAATGACACCTAACCTCTGGAACTTCGAAAGGGTCTTTCACACCCTTGCTGCAACTGAAGAAGTTCACCGCCATACCCGTCTCCACTCGAGACGAAGCACGATGGTCCCGCCCACATCCAGAGGAGCCCCATTTCCCCCTCGGAGCACGAGATGAGGGATCCTTTCCCTGCTTTCAACGGGAAAGAATTCCCGGCGTTCCCGTCGCATCTCAAGAGGAGGCACTCTCAACAGGAAAGGCGAGAGGAACTCCATGGTCGTACCACCATTCCAAGAGTCCCCCAGATGTCTCAGTCCATTCCAGAGGAAGCTCTTTACCCTGCACTGGCTCATTTTTCACGCCGAAGATCGAATCACACCACGGTGGCACGTGGGACAGCCCTGTGGGAAAGCCTCGAGGGAAAGCCTCGAGGGAAAACCACAGATCATTTGATCCATGCGACGGGAAGCGTGATATTGCTAATACAGCCAGGAAGGAAAGCGCACGTGGATGCCCCCACTCGAGACGAGGCCTGACTCCCCTGGGGAGACTCCACAAGTACCCGAAGATCCATGTCAGCCCCTGAGAGGAATCCTCGGTTCCGGCCCTGATTCCACACAAGGTTTTTGGCCCCGGTATCGACGGGAGAGGAATCCCGAGAGGCCCCCTAGCAACTCGCATGGGGACTGGCCTCTACTGAGGCCACCAGGGCGGGTCCCTGATGTCCCCGTCGTAACTCGAGAACACCTGCCGCAACTCGAGAAAATCCAGGAAGTTCTCCCTTAAAGGCGAGATGAGGCCTATTTCCGATGAGGCGTCTGGAGACTAAGGACACATAACCTCTGGAACTTCGAAAGGGTCTTTCACACCCTTGCTGCAACTCAAGAAGTTCACCGCCATACCCGTTTCCACTCGAGAGGAAGCACGATAGTCCCGCCCACATCCAGAGGAGCCCCGTTTCCCCCTCGTAGCTCGAGATGAGGGATCCTTTCCCTGCTTTCAACGGGAAAGAATTCCCGGCGTTCCCGTCGCATCTCAAGAGGAGGCACTCTCATCAGGAAAGGCTATAGGAACTCCATGGTTGTGCCACCATTCCAAGAGTCCCCCAGATGTCTCAGTCCATTCCAGAGGAACCTCTTTGCCCTGCACTGGCTCATCTTTCACGCCGAGGATCGACTCACACCACGGTGGCACGTGGGACAGCCCTGTGGGAAAGCCTCGAGGGAAATCCTCGAGGGAAAACCACAGATCCTTTGATCCACGCCACGGGAAGCGTGACATTGCTGCTACAGCCTGGAAGGAAAGCGCACGTGCATGCCCCCACTCGAGACGAGGCCTGATTCCTCTGGGGAGACTCCAGAAGTACCCAAAGATCCATGTCAGCCCCTGAGAGGAATCCTCGGTTCCGGCCCTGACTCCACACAAGGTTTTTGGCCCCAGTATCGACGGGAGAGGAATCCCGAGAGGCCCCCTAGCAAATCGCATGGGGACTGGCCTCTCCTGAGGCCACCAGGGCGGGTCCCTGAGGTCCCCGTCGTAACTCGAGAACACCTGCCGCAACTCGAGAAAATCCAGGAAGTTTTCCCTTCCAGGCGAGATGAGGCCTATTTCCGATGAGGCGTCTGGAGACTAATGACACCTAACCTCTGGAACTTCGAAAGGGTCTTTCACACCCTTGCTGCAACTCAAGAAGTTCACCGCCATACCCGTCTCCACTCGAGAGGAAGCACGATGGTCCCGCCCACAACCAGAGGAGCCCCGTTTCCCCCTCGGAGCTCGAGATGAGGGATCCTTTCCCTGCTTTCAACGGGAAAGAATTCCCGGCGTTCCCGTCGCATCTCAAGAGGAGGCACTCTCAACAGGAAAGGCGAGAGGAACTCCATGGTCGTACCACCATTCCAAGAGTCCCCCAGATGTCTCAGTCCATTCCAGAGGAACCTCTTTGCCCTGCACTGGCTCATCTTTCACGCCGAGGATCGACTCACACCACGGTGGCACGTGGGACAGCCCTGTGGGAAAGCCTCGAGGGAAAGCCACCAGGGAAAACCACAGATCCTTTGATCCACGCCACGGGAAGCGTGACATTGCTGCTACAGCCTGGAAGGAAAGCGCACGTGCATGCCCCCACTCGAGACGAGGCCTGACTACCCTGGGGAGACTCCACAAGTACCCAAAGATCCATGTCAGCCCTTGAGAGGAATCCTCGGTTCCGGCCCTGACTCCACACAAGGTTTTTGGCCCCGGTATCGACGGGAGAGGAATCCCGAGAGGCCCCCTAGCAACTCGCTTGGGGACTGGCATCTCCTGAGGCCACCAGGGCGGGTCCCTGAGGTCCCCGGCGTAACTCGAGAACACCTGCCGCAACTTGAGAAAATCCAGGAAGTTCTCCCTTCCAGGCGAGATGAGGCCTATTTCCGATGAGGCGTCTGGAGACTAATGACAGCTAACCTCTGGAACTTCGAAAGGGTCTTTCACACCCTTGCTGCAACTCAAGAAGTTCACCGCCATACCCGTCTCCACTCGAGAGGAAGCACGATGGTCCCGCCCACATCCAGAGGAGCCCCGTTTCCCCCGCCGAGCTCGAGATGAGGGATCCTTTCCCTGCTTTCAACGGGAAAGAAATCCCGGCGTTCCCGTCGCATCTCAAGAGGAGGCACTCTCCACAGGAAAGGCGAGAGGAACCCCATGGTCGTACCACCATTCCAAGAGTCCCCCAGATGTCTCAGTCCATTCCAGAGGAACCTCTTTGCCCTGCACTGGCTCATCTTTCACGCCTAGGATCGACTCACACCACGGTGGCACGTGGGACAGCCCTGTGGGAAAGCCTCGAGGAAAAGCCTCGAGGGAAAACCACAGATCCTTTGATCCAAGCGACGGGAAGGGTGACATTGCTGCTACAGCCTGGAAGGAAAGCGCACGTGCATGCCCCCACTCGAGACGAGGCCTGACTCCCCTGGGGAGACTCCACAAGTACTCAAAGATCCATGTCAGCCCCTGAGAGGAATCCTCGGTTCCGACCCTGACTCCACACAAGGTTTTTGGCCCCGGTATCGACGGGAGAGGAATCCCGAGAGGCCCCCTAGCACCTCGCATGGGGACTGGCCTCTCCTGAGGCCACCAGGGCGGGTCCCTGAGGTCCCCGTCGTAACTCGAGAACACCTGCCGCAACTCGAGAAAATCCAGGAAGTTCTCCCTTCCAGGCGAGATGAGGCCTATTTCCGATGAGACGTCTGGAGACTAATGACACCTAACCTCTGGAACTTCGAAAGGGTCTTTCACACCCTTGCTGCAACTCAAGAAGTTCACCGCCATACCCGTCTCCACTCGAGAGGAAGCACGATGGTCCCGCCCACATCCAGAGGAGCCCCGTTTCCCCCTCGGAGCTCGAGATGAGGGATCCTTTCCCTGCTTTCAACGGGAAAGAATTCCCAGCGTTCCCGTCGCATCTCAAGAGGAGGCACTCTCAACAGGAAAGGCGAGAGTAACTCCATGGTCATACCACCATTCCAAGAGTCCCCCAGATGTCTCAGTCCATTCCAGAGGAACCTCTTTGCCCTGCACTGGCTCCTCTTTCACGCCGAGGATCGACTCACACCACGGTGGCACGTGGGACAGCCCGGTGGGAAAGCCTCGAGGGAAAGCCTCGAGGGAAAACCACAGATCCTTTGATCTACGCCACGGGAAGCGTGACATTGCTGCTAATGCCTGGAAGGAAAGCGCACGTGCATGCCCCCACTCGAGACGAGGCCTGACTCCCCTGGGGAGACTCCAGAAGTACCCAAAGATCCATGTCAGCCCCTGAGAAGAATCCTCGGTTCCGGCCCTGACTCCACTCAAGGTTTTTGGCCCTGGTATCGACGGGAGAGAAATCCCGAGAGGCCCCCTAGCAACTCGCATGGGGACTGGCCTTTCCTGAGGCCACCAGCCCGGGTCCATGAGGTCCCCGTCGTAAATCGAGAACACCAGCCGCAACTCGAGAAAATCCAGGAAGTTCTCCCTTCCAGGCGAGATGAGGCCTATTTCCGATGAGGCGTCTGGAGACTAATGACACCTAACCTCTGGAACTTCGAAAGGGTCTTTCACACCCTTGCTGCAACTCAAGAAGTTCACCGCCATACCCGTCTCCACTCGAGAGGAAGCACGATGGTCCCGCCCACATCCAGAGGAGCCCTGTTTCCCCCTCGGAGCTCGAGATGAGGGATCCTTTCCCTGCTTTCAATGGGAATGAATTCCCGGCGTTCCCGTCGCATCTCAAGAGGAGGCACTCTCAACAGGAAAGGCGAGAGGAACTCCATGGTCGTACCACCATTCCAAGAGTCCCCCAGCTGTCTCAGTCCATTCCAGAGGAAGCTCTTTGCCCTGCACTGGCTCATCTTTCACGCCGAGGATCGACTCACACCACGGTGGCACGTGGGACAGCCCAGTGGGAAAGCCTCGAGGGAAAGCCTCGAGGGAAAACCACAGATCCTTTGATCCACGAGACGGGAAGCGTGACATTGCTGCTACAGCCTGAAAGGAAAGCGCACGTGCATGCACCACTCGAGACGAGGCCTGACTCCCCTGGGGAGACTCCAGAAGTACCCAAAGATACATGTCAGCCCCTGAGAGGAATCCTCGGTTCCGGCCCTGACTCCACACAAGTTTTTTGGCCCCAGTATCGACGGGAGAGGAATCCCGAGAGGCCCCCTAGCACCTCGCATGGGGACTGGCCTCTCCTGAGGCCACCAGGCCGGGTCCCTGAGGTCCCCGTCGTAACTCGAGAACACCTGCCGCAACTCGAGAAAATCCAGGAAGTTCTCCCTTCCAGGCGAGATGAGGCCTATTTCCGATGAGACGTCTGGAGACTAATGACACCTAACCTCTGGAACTTCGAAAGGGTCTTTCACACCCTTGCTGCAACTCAAGAAGTTCACCGCCATACCCGTCTCCACTCGAGAGGAAGCACGATGGTCCCGCCCACATCCAGAGGAGCCCCGTTTCCCCCTCGGAGCTCGAGATGAGGGATCCTTTCCCTGCTTTCAACGGGAAAGAATTCCCAGCGTTCCCGTCGCATCTCAAGAGGAGGCACTCTCAACAGGAAAGGCGAGAGGAACTCCATGGTCGTACCACCATTCCAAGAGTCCCCCAGATGTCTCAGTCCATTCCAGAGGAACCTCTTTGCCCTGCACTGGCTCCTCTTTCACGCCGAGGATCGACTCACACCACGGTGGCACGTGGGACAGCCCGGTGGGAAAGCCTCGAGGGAAAGCCTCGAGGGAAAACCACAGATCCTTTGATCTACGCCACGGGAAACGTGACATTGCTGCTAAAGCCTGGAAGGAAAGCGCACGTGCATGCTCCCACTCGAGACGAGGCCTGACTCCCCTGGGGAGACTCCAGAAGTACACAAAGATCCATGTCAGCCACTGAGAAGAATCCTCGGTTCCGGCCCTGACTCCACACAAGGTTTTTGGCCCCGGTATCGACGGGAGAGAAATCCCGAGAGGCCCCCTAGCAAATCGCATGGGGACTGGCCTTTCCTGAGGCCACCAGGCCGGGTCCATGAGGTCCCCGTCGTAAATCGAGAACACCAGCCGCAACTCGAGAAAATCCAGGAAGTTCTCCCTTCCAGGCGAGATGAGGCCTATTTCCGATGAGGCGTCTGGAGACTAATGACACCTAAACTCTGGAACTTCGAAAGGGTCTTTCACACCCTTGCTGCAACTCAAGAAGTTCACCGCCATACCCGTCTCCACTCGAGAGGAAGCACGATGGTCCCGCCCACATCCAGAGGAGCCCCGTTTCCCCCTCGGAGCTCGAGATGAGGGATCCTTTCCCTGCTTTCAACGGGAAAGAATTCCCGGCGTTCCCGTCGCATCTCAAGAGGAGGCACTCTCAACAGGAAAGGCGAGAGGAACTCCATGGTCGTACCACCATTCCAAGAGTCCCCCAGATGTCTCAGTCCATTCCAGAGGAAGCTCTTTACCCTGCACTGGCTCATTTTTCACGCCGAAGATCGAATCACACCACGGTGGCACGTGGGACAGCCCTGTGGGAAAGCCTCGAGGGAAAGCCTCGAGGGAAAACCACAGATCATTTGATCCATGCGACGGGAAGCGTGATATTGCTAATACAGCCAGGAAGGAAAGCGCACGTGGATGCCCCCACTCGAGACGAGGCCTGACTCCCCTGGGGAGACTCCACAAGTACCCGAAGATCCATGTCAGCCCCTGAGAGGAATCCTCGGTTGCGGCCCTGATTCCACACAAGGTTTTTGGCCCCGGTATCGACGGGAGAGGAATCCCGAGAGGCCCCCTAGCAACTCGCATGGGGAGTGGCCTCTCCTGAGGCCACCAGGGCGGGTCCCTGAGGTCCCCGTCGTAACTCGAGAACACCTGCCGCAACTCGAGAAAATCCAGGAAGTTCTCCCTTAAAGGCGAGATGAGGCCTATTTCCGATGAGGAGTCTGGAGACTAATGACACCTAAGCTCTGGAACAACGAAAGGGTCTTCCACATCCTTGCTGCAACTCAAGAAGTTCACCGCCATACCCATCTCCACTCGAGAGGAAGCACGATGCTCCCGCCCACATCCACAGGAGCCCCGTTTCCCTCTCGGAGCTCGAGATGAGAGATCCTTTCCCTGCTTTCAACGGGAAAGAATACCCGGCGTTCCCGTCGCATCTCAAGAGGAGGCACTCTCAACAGGAAAGGCGAGAGGAACTCCATGGTCGTACCACCATTCCAAGAGTCCCCCAGATGTCTCAGTCCATTCCGGAGGAACCTCTTTGCCCTGCACTGGCTCATCTTTCACGCCGAGGATCGACTCACACCACGGTGGCACGTGGGACAGCCCTGTGGGAAAGCCTCGAGGGAAAGCCTCGAGGGAAAACCACAGATCATTTGATCCATGCGACGGGAAGCGTGATATTGCTAATACAGCCAGGAAGGAAAGCGCACGTGGATGCCCCCACTCGAGACGAGGCCTGACTCCCCTGGGGAGACTCCACAAGTACCCGAAGATCCATGTCAGCCCCTGAGAGGAATCCTCGGTTCCGGCCCTGATTCCACACAAGGTTTTTGGCCCCGGTATCGACGGGAGAGGAATCCCGAGAGGCCACCTAGCAACTCGCATGGGGACTGGCCTCTCCTGAGGCCACCAGGGCGGGTCCCTGAGGTCCCCGTCGTAACTCGAGAACACCTGCCGCAACTCGAGAAAATCCAGGAAGTTCTCCCTTAAAGGCGAGATGAGGCCTATTTCCGATGAGGCGTCTGGAGACTAATGACACCTAAACTCTGGAACTTCGAAAGGGTCTTTCACACCCTTGCTGCAACTCAAGAAGTTCACCGCCATACCCGTCTCCACTCGAGAGGAAGCACGATGGTCCCGCCCACATCCAGAGGAGCCCCGTTTCCCCCTCGGAGCTCGAGATGAGGGATCCTTTCCCTGCTTTCAACGGGAAAGAATTCCCGGCGTTCCCGTCGCATCTCAAGAGGAGGCACTCTCAACAGGAAAGGCGAGAGGAACTCCATGGTCGTACCACCATTCCAAGAGTCCCCCAGATGTCTCAGTCCATTCCAGAGGAAGCTCTTTACCCTGCACTGGCTCATTTTTCACGCCGAAGATCGAATCACACCACGGTGGCACGTGGGACAGCCCTGTGGGAAAGCCTCGAGGGAAAGCCTCGAGGGAAAACCACAGATCATTTGATCCATGCGACGGGAAGCGTGATATTGCTAATACAGCCAGGAAGGAAAGCGCACGTGGATGCCCCCACTCGAGACGAGGCCTGACTCCCCTGGGGAGACTCCACAAGTACCCGAAGATCCATGTCAGCCCCTGAGAGGAATCCTCGGTTCCGGCCCTGATTCCACACAAGGTTTTTGGCCCCGGTATCGACGGGAGAGGAATCCCGAGAGGCCCCCTAGCAACTCGCATGGGGAGTGGCCTCTCCTGAGGCCACCAGGGCGGGTCCCTGAGGTCCCCGTCGTAACTCGAGAACACCTGCCGCAACTCGAGAAAATCCAGGAAGTTCTCCCTTAAAGGCGAGATGAGGCCTATTTCCGATGAGGAGTCTGGAGACTAATGACACCTAAGCTCTGGAACAACGAAAGGGTCTTCCACATCCTTGCTGCAACTCAAGAAGTTCACCGCCATACCCGTCTCCACTCGAGAGGAAGCACGATGCTCCCGCCCACATCCACAGGAGCCCCGTTTCCCTCTCGGAGCTCGAGATGAGAGATCCTTTCCCTGCTTTCAACGGGAAAGAATACCCGGCGTTCCCGTCGCATCTCAAGAGGAGGCACTCTCAACAGGAAAGGCGAGAGGAACTCCATGGTCGTACCACCATTCCAAGAGTCCCCCAGATGTCTCAGTCCATTCCGGAGGAACCTCTTTGCCCTGCACTGGCTCATCTTTCACGCCGAGGATCGACTCACACCACGGTGGCACGTGGGACAGCCCTGTGGGAAAGCCTCGAGGGAAAGCCTCGAGGGAAAACCACAGATCATTTGATCCATGCGACGGGAAGCGTGATATTGCTAATACAGCCAGGAAGGAAAGCGCACGTGGATGCCCCCACTCGAGACGAGGCCTGACTCCCCTGGGGAGACTCCACAAGTACCCGAAGATCCATGTCAGCCCCTGAGAGGAATCCTCGGTTCCGGCCCTGATTCCACACAAGGTTTTTGGCCCCGGTATCGACGGGAGAGGAATCCCGAGAGGCCCCCTAGCAACTCGCATGGGGACTGGCCTCTCCTGAGGCCACCAGGGCGGGTCCCTGAGGTCCCCGTCGTAACTCGAGAACACCTGCCGCAACTCGAGAAAATCCAGGAAGTTCTCCCTTAAAGGCGAGATGAGGCCTATTTCCGATGAGGCGTCTGGAGACTAAGGACACATAACCTCTGGAACTTCGAAAGGGTCTTTCACACCCTTGCTGCAACTCAAGAAGTTCACCGCCATACCCGTTTCCACTCGAGAGGAAGCACGATAGTCCCGCCCACATCCAGAGGAGCCCCGTTTCCCCCTCGTAGCTCGAGATGAGGGATCCTTTCCCTGCTTTCAACGGGAAAGAATTCCCGGCGTTCCCGTCGCATCTCAAGAGGAGGCACTCTCATCAGGAAAGGCTATAGGAACTCCATGGTTGTGCCACCATTCCAAGAGTCCCCCAGATGTCTCAGTCCATTCCAGAGGAAACTCTTTGCCCTGCACTGGCTCATCTTTCACGCCGAGGATCGACTCACACCACTGTGGCACGTGGGACAGCCCTGTGGGAAAGCCTCGAGGGAAAGCCTCGAGGGAAAACCACAGATCCTTTGATCCAAGCGACGGGAAGCGTGACATTGCTGCTACAGACTGGAAGGAAAGCGCACGTGCATGCCCCCACTCGAGACGAGGCCTGACTCCCCTGGGGAGACTCCACAAGTACCCAAAGATCCATGTCAGCCCTTGAGAGGAATCCTCGGTTCCGGCCCTGACTCCACACAAGGCTTTTGGCCCCGGTATCGACGGGAGAGGAATCCCGAGAGGCCCCCTAGCAACTCGCATGGGGACTGGCCTCTCCTGAGGCCACCAGGGCGGGTCCCTGAGGTCCCCGGCGTAACTCGAGAACACCTGCCGCAAATCGAGAAAATCCAGGAAGTTCTCCCTTAAAGGCGAGATGAGGCCTATTTCCGATGAGGAGTCTGGAGACTAATGACACCTAAGCTCTGGAACAACGAAAGGGTCTTCCACATCCTTGCTGCAACTCAAGAAGTTCACCGCCATACCCGTCTCCACTCGAGAGGAAGCACGATGCTCCCGCCCACATCCAGAGGAGCCCCGTTTCCCTCTCGGAGCTCGAGATGAGAGATCCTTTCCCTGCTTTCAACGGGAAAGAATACCCGGCGTTCCCGTCGCATCTCAAGAGGAGGCACTCTCAACAGGAAAGGCGAGAGGAACTCCATGGTCGTACCACCATTCCAAGAGTCCCCCAGATGTCTCAGTCCATTCCAGAGGAACCTCTTTGCCCTGCACTGGCTCATCTTTCACGCCGAGGATCGACTCACACCACGGTGGCACGTGGGACAGCCCTGTGGGAAAGCCTCGAGGGAAAGCCTCGAGGGAAAACCACAGATCCTTTGATCCACGCGACGGGAAGCATGACATTGCTGCTACAGCCTGGACGGAAAGCGCACGTGCATGCCCCCACTCGAGACGAGGCCTGACTTCCCTGGGGAGACTCCAGAAGTACCCAAAGATCCATGTCAGCCCCTGAGAGGAATCCTCGGTTCCGGCCCTGACTCCACACAAGGTTTTTGGCCCCGGTATCGACGGGAGAGGAATCCCGAGAGGCCCCCTAGCAACTCGCATGGGGACTGGCCTCTCCTGAGGCCACCAGGGCGGGTCCCTGAGGTCCCCGTCGTAACTCGAGAACACCTGCCGCAACTCGAGAAAATCCAGGAAGTTCTCCCTTCCAGGCGAGATGAGGCCTATTTCCGATGAGGCGTCTGGAGACTAATGACACCTAACCTCTGGAACTTCGAAAGGGTCTTTCACACCCTTGCTGCAACTCAAGAAGTTCACCGCCATACCCGTCTCCACTCGAGAGGAAGCACGATGGTCCCGCCCACATCCAGAGGAGCCCCGTTTCCCCCTCGGAGCACGAGATGAGGGATCCTTTCCCTGTTTTCAACGGGAAAGAATTCCCGGCGTTCCCGTCGCATCTCAAGAGGAGGCACTCTCAACAGGAAAGGCGAGAGGAACTCCATGGTCGTACCACCATTCCAAGAGTCCCCCAGATGTCTCAGTCCATTCCAGAGGAAGCTCTTTACCCTGCACTGGCTCATTTTTCACGCCGAAGATCGAATCACACCACGGTGGCACGTGGGACAGCCCTGTGGGAAAGCCTCGAGGGAAAACCACAGATCATTTGATCCATGCGACGGGAAGCGTGATATTGCTAATACAGCCAGGAAGGAAAGCGCACGTGGATGCCCCCACTCGAGACGAGGCCTGACTCCCCTGGGGAGACTCCACAAGTACCCAAAGATCCATGTCAGCCCCTGAGAGGAATCCTCGGTTCCGGCCCTGACTCCACACAAGGTTTTTGGCCCCGGTATCGACGGGAGAGGAATCCCGAGAGGCCCCCTAGCAACTCGCATGGGGACTGGCCTCTCCTGAGGCCACCAGGGCGGGTCCCTGAGGTCCCCGTCGTAACTCGAGAACACCTGCCGCAAGTCGAGAAAATCCAGGAAGTTCTCCCTTCCAGGCGAGATGAGGCCTATTTCCGATGAGGCGTCTGGAGACTAAGGACACCTAACCTCTGGAACTTCGAAAGGGTCTTTCACACCCTTGCTGCAACTCAAGAAGTTCACCGCCATACCCGTTTCCACTCGAGAGGAAGCACGATATTCCCGCCCACATCCAGAGGAGCCCCGTTTCCCCCTCGTAGCTCGAGATGAGGGATCCTTTCCCTGCTTTCAACGGGAAAGAATTCCCGGCGTTCCCGTCGCATCTCAAGAGGAGGCACTCTCAACAGGAAAGGCTATAGGAACTCCATGGTTGTGCCACCATTCCAAGAGTCCCCCAGATGTCTCAGTCCATTCCAGAGGAAACTCTTTGCCCTGCACTGGCTCATCTTTCACGCCGAGGATCGACTCACACCACGGTGGCACGTGGGACAGCCCTGTGGGAAAGCCTCGAGGGAAAGCCTCGAGGGAAAACCACAGATCCTTTGATCCAAGCGACGGGAAGCGTGACATTGCTGCTACAGACTGGAAGGAAAGCGCACGTGCATGCCCCCACTCGAGACGAGGCCTGACTCCCCTGGGGAGACTCCACAAGTACCCAAAGATCCATGTCAGCCCTTGAGAGGAATCCTCGGTTCCGGCCCTGACTCCACACAAGGCTTTTGGCCCCGGTATCGACGGGAGAGGAATCCCGAGAGGCCCCCTAGCAACTCGCATGGGGACTGGCCTCTCCTGAGGCCACCAGGGCGGGTCCCTGAGGTCCCCGGCGTAACTCGAGAACACCTGCCGCAAATCGAGAAAATCCAGGAAGTTCTCCCTTAAAGGCGAGATGAGGCCTATTTCCGATGAGGAGTCTGGAGACTAATGACACCTAAGCTCTGGAACAACGAAAGGGTCTTCCACATCCTTGCTGCAACTCAAGAAGTTCACCGCCATACCCGTCTCCACTCGAGAGGAAGCACGATGGTCCCGCCCACATCCAGAGGAGCCCCGTTTCCCTCTCGGAGCTCGAGATGAGAGATCCTTTCCCTGCTTTCAACGGGAAAGAATACCCGGCGTTCCCGTCGCATCTCAAGAGGAGGCACTCTCAACAGGAAAGGCGAGAGGAACTCCATGGTCGTACCACCATTCCAAGAGTCCCCCAGATGTCTCAGTCCATTCCAGAGGAACCTCTTTGCCCTGCACTGGCTCATCTTTCACGCCGAGGATCGACTCACACCACGGTGGCACGTGGGACAGCCCTGTGGGAAAGCCTCGAGGGAAAGCCCCGAGGGAAAACCACAGATCCTTTGATCCACGCCACGGGAAGCGTGACATTGCTGCTACAGCCTGGAAGGAAAGCGCACGTGCATGCCCCCACTCGAGACGAGGCCTGACTCCCCTGGGGACACTCCAGAAGTACCCAAAGATCCATGTCAGCCCCTGAGAGGAATCCTCGGTTCGGGCCCTGACTCCACACAAGGTTTTTGGCCCCGGTATCGACGGGAGAGGAATCCCGAGAGGCCCCCTAGCAACTCGCATGGGGACTGGCCTCTCCTGAGGCCACCAGGGCGGGTCCCTGAGGTCCCCGTCGTAACTCGAGAACACCTGCCGCAACTCGAGAAAATCCAGGAAGTTCTCCCTTCCAGGCGAGATGAAGCCTATTTCCGATGAGGCGTCTGGAGACTAATGACACCTAACCTCTGGAACTTCGAAAGGGTCTTTCACACCCTTGCTGCAACTCAAGAAGTTCACCGCCATACCCGTCTCCACTCGAGAGGAAGCACGATGGTCCCGCCCACATCCAGAGGAGCCCCGTTTCCCCCTCGGAGCACGAGATGAGGGATCCTTTCCCTGTTTTCAACGGGAAAGAATTCCCGGCGTTCCCGTCGCATCTCAAGAGGAGGCACTCTCAACAGGAAAGGCGAGAGGAACTCCATGGTCGTACCACCATTCCAAGAGTCCCCCAGATGTCTCAGTCCATTCCAGAGGAAGCTCTTTACCCTGCACTGGCTCATTTTTCACGCCGAAGATCGAATCACACCACGGTGGCACGTGGGACAGCCCTGTGGGAAAGCCTCGAGGGAAAGCCTCGAGGGAAAACCACAGATCATTTGATCCATGCGACGGGAAGCGTGATATTGCTAATACAGCCAGGAAGGAAAGCGCACGTGGATGCCCCCACTCGAGACGAGGCCTGACTCCCCTGGGGAGACTCCACAAGTACCCAAAGATCCATGTCAGCCCCTGAGAGGAATCCTCGGTTCCGGCCCTGACTCCACACAAGGTTTTTGGCCCCGGTATCGACGGGAGAGGAATCCCGAGAGGCCCCCTAGCAACTCGAATGGGGACTGGCCTCTCCTGAGGCCACCAGGGCGGGTCCCTGAGGTCCCCGTCGTAACTCGAGAACACCTGCCGCAACTCGAGAAAATCCAGGAAGTTCTCCCTTCCAGGCGAGATGAGGCCTATTTCCGATGAGGCGTCTGGAGACTAATGACACCTAACCTCTGGAACTTCGAAAGGGTCTTTCACACCCTTGCTGCAACTCAAGAAGTTCACCGCCATACCCGTCTCCACTCGAGAGGAAGCACGATGGTCCCGCCCACATCCAGAGGAGCCCCGTTTCCCCCTCGGAGCACGAGATGAGGGATCCTTTCCCTGCTTTCAACGGGAAAGAATTCCCGGCGTTCCCGTCGCATCTCAAGAGGAGGCACTCTCAACAGGAAAGGCGAGAGGAACTCCATGGTCGTACCACCATTCCAAGAGTCCCCCAGATGTCTCAGTCCATTCCAGAGGAAGCTCTTAACCCTGCACTTGCTCATTTTTCACGCCGAAGATCGAATCACACCACGGTGGCACGTGGGACAGCCCTGTGGGAAAGCCTCGAGGGAAAGCCTCGAGGGAAAACCACAGATCATTTGATCCATGCGACGGGAAGCGTGATATTGCTAATACAGCCAGGAAGGAAAGCGCACGTGGATTCCCCCACTCGAGACGAGGCCTGACTCCCCTGGGGAGACTCCACAAGTACCCAAAGATCCATGTCAGCCCCTGAGAGGGATCCTCGGTACCGGCCCTGACTCCACACAAGGTTTTTGGCCCCGGTATCGACGGGAGAGGAATCCCGAGAGGCCCCCTAGCAACTCGCATGGGGACTGGCCTCTCCTGAGGCCACCAGGGCGGGTCCCTGAGGTCCCCGGCGTAACTCTAGAACACCTGCCGCAACTCGAGAAAATCCAGGAAGCTCTCCCTTCCAGGCGAGATGAGGCCTATTTCCGATGAGGCGTCTGGAGACTAATGACACCTAACCTCTGGAACTTCGAAAGGGTCTTTCACACCCATGCTGCAACTCAAGAAGTTCACCGCCATACCCGTCTCCACTCGAGAGGAAGCACGATGGTCCCGCCCACATCCAGAGGAGCCCCGTTTCCCCCTCGTAGCTCGAGATGAGGGATCCTTTCCCTGCTTTCAACGGGAAAGAATTCCCGGCGTTCCCGTCGCATCTCAAGAGGAGGCACTCTCAACAGGAAAGGCGAGAGGAACTCCATGGTCGTACCACCATTCCAAGAGTCCCCCAGATGTCTCAGTCCATTCCAGAGGAGCCTCTTTGCCCTGCACTGGCTCATCTTTCACGCCGAGGATCGACTCACACCACGGTGGCACGTGGGACAGCCCTGTGGGAAAGCCTCGAGGGAAAGCCTCGAGGGAAAACCACAGATCCTTTGATCCACGCCACGGGAAGCGTGACATTGCTGCTACAGCCTGGAAGGAAAGCACACGTGCATGCCCCCAATCGAGACGAGGCCTGACTCCCCTGGGGAGACTCCAGAAGTACCCAAAGATCGATGTCAGCCCCTGAGAGGAATCCTCGGTTCCGGCCTTGACTCCACACAAGGTTTTTGGCCCCGGTATCGTCGGGAGAGGAATCCCGAGAGACCCCCTAGCAACTCGCATGGGGACTGGCCTCTCCTGAGGCCACCAGGGCGGGTCCCTGAGGTCCCCGTCGTAACTCGAGAACACCTGCCGCAACTCGAGAAAATCCAGGAAGCTCTCCCTTAAAGGCGAGATGAGGCCTATTTCCGATGAGGCGTCTGGAGACTAAGGACACCTAACCTCTGGAACTTCGAAAGGGTCTTTCACACCCTTGCTGCAACTCAAGAAGTTCACCGCCATACCCGTCTCCACTCGAGAGGAAGCACGATGGTCCCGCCCACATCCAGAGGAGCCCCGTTTCCCCCTCGGAGCTCGAGATGAGGGATCCTTTCCCTGCTTTCAACGGGAAAGAATTCCCGGCGTTCCCGTCGCATCTCAAGAGGAGGCACTCTCAACAGGAAAGGCGAGAGGAACTCCATGGTCGTACCACCATTCCAAGAGTCCCCCAGATGTCTCAGTCCATTCCAGAGGAAGCTCTTTACCCTGCACTGGCTCATTTTTCACGCCGAAGATCGAATCACACCACGGTGGCACGTGGGACAGCCCTGTGGGAAAGCCTCGAGGGAAAGCCTCGAGGGAAAACCACAGATCATTTGATCCATGCGACGGGAAGCGTGATATTGTTAATACAGCCAGGAAGGAAAGCGCACGTGGATGCCCCCACTCGAGACGAGGCCTGACTCCCCTGGGGAGACTCCACAAGTAACCAAAGATCCATGTCAGCCCTTGAGAGGAATCCTCGGTTCCGGCCCTGACTCCACACAAGGTTTTTGGCCCCGGTATCGACGGGAGAGGAATCCCGAGAGGCCCCCTAGCAACTCGCATGGGGACTGGCCTCTCCTGAGGCCACCAGGGCGGGTCCCTGAGGTCCCCGACGTAACTCGAGAACACCTGCCGCAACTCGAGAAAATCCAGGAAGCTCTCCCTTAAAGGCGAGATGAGGCCTATTTCCGATGAGGCGTCTGGAGACTAAGGACACCTAACCTCTGGAACTTCGAAAGGGTCTTTCACACCCTTGCTGCAACTCAAGAAGTTCACCGCCATACCCGTCTCCACTCGAGAGGAAGCACGATGGTCCCGCCCACATCCAGAGGAGCCCCGTTTCCCCCTCGGAGCTCGAGATGAGGGATCCTTTCCCTGCTTTCAACGGGAAAGAATTCCCGGCGTTCCCGTCGCATCTCAAGAGGAGGCACTCTCAACAGGAAAGGCTATAGGAACACCATGGTTGTGCCACCATTCCAAGAGTCCCCCAGATCTCTCAGTCCATTCCAAAGGAAACTCTTTGCCCTGCACTGGCTCATCTTTCACGCCGAGGATCGACTCACACAACAGTGGCACGTGGGACAGCCCTGTGGGAAAGCCTCGAGGGAAAGCCTCGAGGCAAAACCACAGATCCTTTGATCCAAGCGACGGGAAGCGTGACATTGCTGCTACAGACTGGAAGGAAAGCGCACGTGCATGCCCCCACTCGAGACGAGGCCTGACTCCCCTGGGGAGACTCCACAAGTACCCAAAGATCCATGTCAGCCCTTGAGAGGAATCCTCGGTTCCGGCCCTGACTCCACACAAGGTTTTGGCCCCGGTATCGACGGGAGAGGAATCCCGAGAGGCCCCCTAGCAACTCGCATGGGGACTGGCCTCTCCTGAGGCCACCAGGGCGGGTCCCTGAGGTCCCCGTCGTAACTCGAGAACACCTGCCGCAAATCGAGAAAATCCAGGAAGTTCTCCCTTCCAGGCGAGATGAGGCCTATTTCCGATGAGGCGTCTGGAGACTAATGACACCTAACCTCTGGAACTTCGAAAGGGTCTTTCACACCCATGCTGCAACTCAAGAAGTTCACCGCCATACCCGTCTCCACTCGAGAGGAAGCACGATGGTCCCGCCCACATCCAGAGGAGCCCCGTTTCCCCCTCGTAGCTCGAGATGAGGGATCCTTTCCCTGCTTTCAACGGGAAAGAATTCCCGGCGTTCCCGTCGCATCTCAAGAGGAGGCACTCTCAACAGGAAAGGCGAGAGGAACTCCATGGTCGTACCACCATTCCAAGAGTCCCCCAGATGTCTCAGTCCATTCCAGAGGAGCCTCTTTGCCCTGCACTGGCTCATCTTTCACGCCGAGGATCGACTCACACCACGGTGGCACGTGGGACAGCCCTGTGGGAAAGCCTCGAGGGAAAGCCTCGAGGGAAAACCACAGATCCTTTGATCCACGCCACGGGAAGCGTGACATTGCTGCTACAGCCTGGAAGGAAAGCACACGTGCATGCCCCCACTCGAGACGAGGCCTGACTCCCCTGGGGAGACTCCAGAAGTACCCAAAGATCGATGTCAGCCCCTGAGAGGAATCCTCGGTTCCGGCCCTGACTCCACACAAGGTTTTTGGCCCCGGTATCGTCGGGAGAGAAATCCCGAGAGACCCCCTAGCAACTCGCATGGGGACTGGCCTCTCCTGAGGCCACCAGGGCGGGTCCCTGAGGTCCCCGTCGTAACTCGAGAACACCTGCCGCAACTCGAGAAAATCCAGGAAGTTCTCCCTTCCAGGCGAGATGAGGCCTATTTCCGATGAGGCGTCTGGAGACTAATGACACCTAACCTCTGGAACTTCGAAAGGGTCTTTCACACCCTTGCTGCAACTCAAGAAGTTCACCGGCATACCCGTCTCCACTCGAGAGGAAGCACGATGGTCCCGCCCACATCCAGAGGAGCCCCGTTTCCCTCTCGGAGCTCGAGATGAGAGATCCTTTCCCTGCTTTCAACGGGAAAGAATTCCCGGCGTTCCCGTCGCATCTCAAGAGGAGGCATTCTCAACAGGAAAGGCGAGAGGAACTCCATGGTCGTACCACCATTCCAAGAGTCCCCCAGATGTCTCAGTCCATTCCAGAGGAACCTCTTTGCCCTGCACTGGCTCATCTTTCACGCCGAGGATCGACTCACACCACGGTGGCACGTGGGACAGCCCTGTGGGAAAGCCTCGAGGGAAAGCCTCGAGGGAAAACCACAGATCCTTTGATCCACGCGACGGGAAGCGTGACATTGCTGCTACAGCCTGGAAGGAAAGCGCACGTGCATGCCCCCACTCGAGACGAGGCCTGACTCCCCTGGGGACACTCCAGAAGTACCCAAAGATCCATGTCAGCCCCTGAGAGGAATCCTCGGTTCCGGCCCTGACTCCACACAAGGTTTTTGGCCCCGGTATCGACGGGAGAGGAATCCCGAGAGGCCCCCTAACAACTCGCATGGGGACTGGCCTCTCCTGAGGCCACCAGGGCGGGTCCCTGAGGTCCCCGTCGTAACTCGAGAACACCTGCCGCAACTCGAGAAAATCCAGGAAGTTCTCCCTTCCAGGCGAGATGAGGCCTATTTCCGATGAGGCGTCTGGAGACTAATGACACCTAACCTCTGGAACTTCGAAAGGGTCTTTCACACCCTTGCTGCAACTCAAGAAGTTCACCGCCATACCCGTCTCCACTCGAGAGGAAGCACGATGGTCCCGCCCACATCCAGAGGAGCCCCGTTTCCCGCTCGGAGCTCGAGATGAGGGATCCTTTCCCTGCATTCAACGGGAAAGAATTCCTGGCGTTCCCGTCGCATCTCAAGAGGAGGCACTCTCAACAGGAAAGGCGAGAGGAACTCCATGGTCGTACCACCATTCCAAGAGTCCCCCAGATGTCTCAGTCCATTCCAGAGGAACCTCTTTGCCCTGCACTGGCTCATCTTTCACGCCGAGGATCGACTTACACCACGGTGGCACGTGGGACAGCCCTGTGGGAAAGCCTCGAGGGAAAGCCTCCAGGGAAAACCACAGATTCTTTGATCCACGCGACGGGAAGCGTGACATTGCTGCTACAGCCTGGAAGGAAAGCGCACGTACATGCACCACTCGAGACGAGGCCTGACTCCCCTGGGGAGACTCCAGAAGTACCCAAAGATACATGTCAGCCCCTGAGAGGAATCCTCGGTTCCGGCCCTGACTCCACACAAGGTTTTTGGCCCCGGTATCGACGGGAGAGGAATCCCGAGAGGCCCCCTAGCAACTCGCATGGGGACTGGTCTCTCCTGAGGCAACCAGGGCGGGTCCCTGAGGTCCCCGTCGTAACTCGAGAAAACCTGCCTCAACTCGAGAAAATCCAGGAAGTTCTCCCTTCCAGGAGAGATGAGGCCTATTTCCGATGAGGCGTCTGGAGACTAATGACACCTAACCTCTGGAACTTCGAAAGGGTCTTTCACACCCTTGCTGCAACTCAAGAAGTTCACCGCCATACCCGTCTCCACTCGAGAGGAAGCACGATGGTCCCGCCCACATCCAGAGGAGCCCCGTTTCCCCCTCGGAGCTCGAGATGAGGGATCCTTTCCCTGCTTTCAACGGGAAAGAATTCCCGGCGTTCCCGTCGCATCTCAAGAGGAGGCACTCTCAACAGGAAAGGCGAGAGGAACTCCATGGTCGTACCACCATTCCAGGAGTCCCCCAGATGTCTCAGTCCATTCCAGAGGAACCTCTTTGCCCTGCACTGGCTCATCTTTCACGCCGAGGATCGACTCACACCACGGTGGCACGTGGGACAGCCCTGTGGGAAAGCCTCGAGGGAAAGCCTCGAGGGAAAACCACAGATCCTTTGATCCAAGCGACGGGAAGCGTGACATTGCTGCTACAGACTGGAAGGAAAGCGCACGTGCATGCCTCCACTCGAGACGAGGCCTGACTCCCCTGGGGAGACTCCACAAGTACCCAAAGATCCATGTCAGCCCTTGAGAGGAATCCTCGGTTCCGGCCCTGACTCCACACAAGGTTTTTGGCCCCGGTATCGACGGGAGAGGAATCCCGAGAGGCCCCCTAGCAACTCGCATGGGGACTGGCCTCTCCTGAGGCCACCAGGGCGGGTCCCTGAGGTCCCCGGCGTAACTCGAGAACACCTGACGCAACTCGAGAAAATCCAGGAAGTTCTCCCTTCCAGGCGAGATGAGGCCTATTTCCGATGAGGCGTCTGGAGACTAATGACACCTAACCTCTGGAACTTCGAAAGGGTCTTTCACACCCTTGCTGCAACTCAAGAAGTTCACCGCCATACCCGTCTCCACTCGAGAGGAAGCACGATGGTCCCGCCCACATCCAGAGGAGCCCCGTTTCCCCCTCGGAGCTCGAGATGAGGGATCCTTTCCCTGCTTTCAACGGGAAAGAATTCCCGGCGTTCCCGTCGCATCTCAAGAGGAGGCACTCTCAACAGGAAAGGCGAGAGGAACTCCATGGTCGTACCACCATTCCAAGAGTCCCCCAGATGTCTCAGTCCATTCCAGAGGAAGCTCTTTACCCTGCACTGGCTCATTTTTCACGCCGAAGATCGAATCACACCACGGTGGCACGTGGGACAGCCCTGTGGGAAAGCCTCGAGGGAAAGCCTCGAGGGAAAACCACAGATCATTTGATCCATGCGACGGGAAGCGTGATATTGCTAATACAGCCAGGAAGGAAAGCGCACGTGGATGCCCCCACTCGAGACGAGGCCTGACTCCCCTGGGGAGACTCCACAAGTACCCAAAGATCCATGTCAGCCCTTGAGAGGAATCCTCGGTTCCGGCCCTGACTCCACACAAGGTTTTTGGCCCCGGTATCGACGGGAGAGGAATCCCGAGAGGCCCACTAGCAACTCGCATGGGGACTGGCCTCTCCTGAGGCCACCAGGGCGGGTCCCTGAGGTCCCCGTCGTAACTCGAGAACACCTGCCGCAACTCGAGAAAATCCAGGAAGTTCTCCCTTCCAGGCGAGATGAGGCCTATTTCCGATGTGGCGTCTGGAGACTAAGGACACCTAACCTCTGGAACTTCGAAAGGGTCTTTCACACCCTTGCTGCAACTCAAGAAGTTCACCGCCATACCCGTTTCCACTCGAGAGGAAGCACGATAGTCCCGCCCACATCCAGAGGAGCCCCGTTTCCCCCTCGTAGCTCGAGATGATGGATCCTTTCCCTGCTTTCAACGGGAAAGAATTCCCGGCGTTCCCGTCGCATCTCAAGAGGAGGCACTCTCAACAGGAAAGGCTATAGGAACTCCATGGTTGTGCCACCATTCCAAGAGTCCCCCAGATGTCTCAGTCCATTCCAGAGGAACCTCTTTGCCCTGCACTGGCTCATCTTTCACGCCGAGGATCGACTCACACCACGGTGGCACGTGGGACAGCCCTGTGGGAAAGCCTCGAGGGAAAGCCTCGAGGGAAAACCACAGATCCTTTGATCCAAGCGACGGGAAGCGTGACATTGCTGCTACAGACTGGAAGGAAAGCGCACGTGCATGCCTCCACTCGAGACGAGGCCTGACTCCCCTGGGGAGACTCCACAAGTACCCAAAGATCCATGTCAGCCCTTGAGAGGAATCCTCGGTTCCGGCCCTGACTCCACACAAGGTTTTTGGCCCCGGTATCGACGGGAGAGGAATCCCGAGAGGCCCCCTAGCAACTCGCATGGGGACTGGCCTCTCCTGAGGCCACCAGGGCGGGTCCCTGAGGTCCCCGGCGTAACTCGAGAACACCTGCCGCAACTCGAGAAAATCCAGGAAGTTCTCCCTTCCAGGCGAGATGAGGCCTATTTCCGATGAGGCGTCTGGAGACTAATGACACCTAACCTCTGGAACTTCGAAAGGGTCTTTCACACCCTTGCTGCAACTCAAGAAGTTCACCGCCATACCCGTCTCCACTCGAGAGGAAGCACGATGGTCCCGCCCACATCCAGAGGAGCCCCGTTTCCCCCTCGGAGCTCGAGATGAGGGATCCTTTCCCTGCTTTCAACGGGAAAGAATTCCCGGCGTTCCCGTCGCATCTCAAGAGGAGGCACTCTCAACAGGAAAGGCGAGAGGAACTCCATGGTCGTACCACCATTCCAGGAGTCCCCCAGATGTCTCAGTCCATTCCAGAGGAACCTCTTTGCCCTGCACTGGCTCATCTTTCACGCCGAGGATCGACTCACACCACGGTGGCACGTGGGACAGCCCTGTGGGAAAGCCTCGAGGGAAAGCCTCGAGGGAAAACCACAGATCCTTTGATCCAAGCGACGGGAAGCGTGACATTGCTGCTAAAGCCTGGAAGGAAAGCGCACGTGCATGCCTCCACTCGAGACGAGGCCTGACTCCCCTGGGGAGACTCCACAAGTACCCAAAGATCCATGTCAGCCCTTGAGAGGAATCCTCGGTTCCGGCCCTGACTCCACACAAGGTTTTTGGCCCCGGTATCGACGGGAGAGGAATCCCGAGAGGCCCCCTAGCAACTCGCATGGGGACTGGCCTCTCCTGAGGCCACCAGGGCGGGTCCCTGAGGTCCCCGGCGTAACTCGAGAACACCTGCCGCAACTCGAGAAAATCCAGGAAGTTCTCCCTTCCAGGCGAGATGAGGCCTATTTCCGATGAGGCGTCTGGAGACTAATGACACCTAACCTCTGGAACTTCGAAAGGGTCTTTCACACCCTTGCTGCAACTCAAGAAGTTCACCGCCATACCCGTCTCCACTCGAGAGGAAGCACGATGGTCCCGCCCACATCCAGAGGAGCCCCGTTTCCCCCTCGGAGCTCGAGATGAGGGATCCTTTCCCTGCTTTCAACGGGAAAGAATTCCCGGCGTTCCCGTCGCATCTCAAGAGGAGGCACTCTCAACAGGAAAGGCGAGAGGAACTCCATGGTCGTACCACCATTCCAAGAGTCCCCCAGATGTCTCAGTCCATTCCAGAGGAAGCTCTTTACCCTGCACTGGCTCATTTTTCACGCCGAAGATCGAATCACACCACGGTGGCACGTGGGACAGCCCTGTGGGAAAGCCTCGAGGGAAAGCCTCGAGGAAAATCACAGATCATTTGATCCATGCGACGGGAAGCGTGATATTGCTAATACAGCCAGGAAGGAAAGCGCACGTGGATGCCCCCACTCGAGACGAGGCCTGACTCCCCTGGGGAGACTCCACAAGTACCCAAAGATCCATGTCAGCCCTTGAGAGGAATCCTCGGTTCCGGCCCTGACTCCACACAAGGTTTTTGGCCCCGGTATCGACGGGAGAGGAATCCCGAGAGGCCCACTAGCAACTCGCATGGGGACTGGCCTCTCCTGAGGCCACCAGGGCGGGTCCCTGAGGTCCCCGTCGTAACTCGAGAACACCTGCCGCAACTCGAGAAAATCCAGGAAGTTCTCCCTTCCAGGCGAGATGAGGCCTATTTCCGATGTGGCGTCTGGAGACTAAGGACACCTAACCTCTGGAACTTCGAAAGGGTCTTTCACACCCTTGCTGCAACTCAAGAAGTTCACCGCCATACCCGTTTCCACTCGAGAGGAAGCACGATAGTCCCGCCCACATCCAGAGGAGCCCCGTTTCCCCCTCGTAGCTCGAGATGAGGGATCCTTTCCCTGCTTTCAACGGGAAAGAATTCCCGGCGTTCCCGTCGCATCTCAAGAGGAGGCACTCTCAACAGGAAAGGCTATAGGAACTCCATGGTTGTGCCACCATTCCAAGAGTCCCCCAGATGTCTCAGTCCATTCCAGAGGAACCTCTTTGCCCTGCACTGGCTCAACTTTCACGCCGAGGATCGACTCACACCACGGTGGCACGTGGGACAGCCCTGTGGGAAAGCCTCGAGGGAAAGCCTCGAGGGAAAACCACAGATCCTTTGATCCAAGCGACGGGAAGCGTGACATTGCTGCTACAGACTGGAAGGAAAGCGCACGTGCATGCCTCCACTCGAGACGAGGCCTGACTCCCCTGGGGAGACTCCACAAGTACCCAAAGATCCATGTCAGCCCTTGAGAGGAATCCTCGGTTCCGGCCCTGACTCCACACAAGGTTTTTGGCCCCGGTATCGACGGGAGAGGAATCCCGAGAGGCCCCCTAGCAACTCGCATGGGGACAGGCCTCTCCTGAGGCCACCAGGGCGGGTCCCTGAGGTCCCCGGCGTAACTCGAGAACACCTGCCGCAACTCGAGAAAATCCAGGAAGTTCTCCCTTCCAGGCGAGATGAGGCCTATTTCCGATGAGGCGTCTGGAGACTAATGACACCTAACCTCTGGAACTTCGAAAGGGTCTTTCACACCCTTGCTGCAACTCAAGAAGTTCACCGCCATACCCGTCTCCACTCGAGAGGAAGCACGATGGTCCCGCCCACATCCAGAGGAGCCCCGTTTCCCCCTCGGAGCTCGAGATGAGGGATCCTTTCCCTGCTTTCAACGGGAAAGAATTCCCGGCGTTCCCGTCGCATCTCAAGAGGAGGCACTCTCAACAGGAAAGGCGAGAGGAACTCCATGGTCGTACCACCATTCCAGGAGTCCCCCAGATGTCTCAGTCCATTCCAGAGGAACCTCTTTGCCCTGCACTGGCTCATCTTTCACGCCGAGGATCGACTCACACCACGGTGGCACGTGGGACAGCCCTGTGGGAAAGCCTCGAGGGAAAGCCTCGAGGGAAAACCACAGATCCTTTGATCCAAGCGACGGGAAGCGTGACATTGCTGCTACAGACTGGAAGGAAAGCGCACGTGCATGCCTCCACTCGAGACGAGGCCTGACTCCCCTGGGGAGACTCCACAAGTACCCAAAGATCCATGTCAGCCCTTGAGAGGAATCCTCGGTTCCGGCCCTGACTCCACACAAGGTTTTTGGCCCCGGTATCGACGGGAGAGGAATCCCGAGAGGCCCCCTAGCAACTCGCATGGGGACTGGCCTCTCCTGAGGCCACCAGGGCGGGTCCCTGAGGTCCCCGGCGTAACTCGAGAACACCTGCCGCAACTCGAGAAAATCCAGGAAGTTCTCCCTTCCAGGCGAGATGAGGCCTATTTCCGATGAGGCGTCTGGAGACTAATGACACCTAACCTCTGGAACTTCGAAAGGGTCTTTCACACCCTTGCTGCAACTCAAGAAGTTCACCGCCATACCCGTCTCCACTCGAGAGGAAGCACGATGGTCCCGCCCACATCCAGAGGAGCCCCGTTTCCCCCTCGGAGCTCGAGATGAGGGATCCTTTCCCTGCTTTCAACGGGAAAGAATTCCCGGCGTTCCCGTCGCATCTCAAGAGGAGGCACTCTCAACAGGAAAGGCGAGAGGAACTCCATGGTCGTACCACCATTCCAAGAGTCCCCCAGATGTCTCAGTCCATTCCAGAGGAAGCTCTTTACCCTGCACTGGCTCATTTTTCACGCCGAAGATCGAATCACACCACGGTGGCACGTGGGACAGCCCTGTGGGAAAGCCTCGAGGGAAAGCCTCGAGGGAAAACCACAGACCATTTGATCCATGCGACGGGAAGCGTGATATTGCTAATACAGCCAGGAAGGAAAGCGCACGTGGATGCTCCCACTCGAGACGAGGCCTGACTCCCCTGGGGAGACTCCACAAGTACCCAAAGATCCATGTCAGCCCTTGAGAGGAATCCTCGGTTCCGGCCCTGACTCCACACAAGGTTTTTGGCCCCGGTATCGACGGGAGAGGAATCCCGAGAGGCCCCCTAGCAACTCGCATGGGGACTGGCCTCTCCTGAGGCCACCAGGGCGGGTCCCTGAGGTCCCCGGCGTAACTCGAGAACACCTGCCGCAACTCGAGAAAATCCAGGAAGTTCTCCCTTCCAGGCGAGATGAGGCCTATTTCCGATGAGGCATCTGGAGACTAAGGACACCTAACCTCTGGAACTTAGAAAGGGTCTTTCACACCCTTGCTGCAACTCAAGAAGTTCACCGCCATACCCGTTTCCACTCGAGAGGAAGCACGATAGTCCCGCCCACATCCAGAGGAGCCCCGTTTCCCCCTCGGAGCTCGAGATGAGGGATCCTTTCCCTGCTTTCAACGGGAAAGAATACCCGGCGTTCCCGTCGCATCTCAAGAGGAGGCACTCTCAACAGGAAAGGCGAGAGGAACTCCATGGTCGAACCACCATTCCAAGAGTCCCCCAGATGTCTCAGTCCATTCCAGAGGAACCTCTTTGCCCTGCACTGGCTCATCTTTCACGCCGAGGATCGACTCACACCACGGTGGCACGTGGGACAGCCCTGTGGGAAAGCCTCGAGGGAAAGCCTCGAGGGAAAACCACAGATCCTTTGATCCATGCGACGGGAAGCGTGATATTGCTAAAACAGCCAGGAAGGAAAGCGCACGTGGATGCCGCACTCGAGACGAGGCCTGACTCCCCTGGGGAGACTCCACAAGTACCCAAAGATCCATGTCAGCCCTTGAGAGGAATCCTCGGTTCCGGCCCTGACTCCACACAAGGTTTTTGGCCCCGGTATCGACGGGAGAGGAATCCCGAGAGGCCCCCTAGCAACTCGCATGGGGACTGGCCTCTCCTGAGGCCACCAGGGCGGGTCCCTGAGGTCCCCGGCGTAACTCGAGAACACCTGCCGCAAATCGAGAAAATCCAGGAAGTTCTCCCTTAAAGGCGAGATGAGGCCTATTTCCGATGAGGAGTCTGGAGACTAATGACACCTAAGCTCTGGAACAAAGAAAGGGTCTTCCACATCCTTGCTGCAACTCAAGAAGTTCACCGCCATACCCGTCTCCACTCGAGAGGAAGCACGATGCTCCCGCCCACATCCAGAGGAGCCCCGTTTCCCTCTCGGAGCTCGAGATGAGAGATCCTTTCCCTGCTTTCAACGGGAAAGAATACCCGGCGTTCCCGTCGCATCTCAAGAGGAGGCACTCTCAACAGGAAAGGCGAGAGAAACTCCATGGTCGTACCACCATTCCAAGAGTACCCCAGATGTCTCAGTCCATTCCAGAGGAACCTCTTTGCCCTGCACTGGCTCATCTTTCACGCCGAGGATCGACTCACACCACGGTGGCACCTGGGACAGCCCTGTGGGAAAGCCTCAAGGGAAAGCCTCGAGGGAAAACCACAGATCCTTTGATCCACGCGACGGGAAGCGTGACATTGCTGCTACAGCCTGGAAGGAAAGCGCACGTGCATGCCCCCACTTGAGACGAGGCCTGACTCCCCTGGGGACACTCCAGAGGTACCCAAAGATCCATGTCAGCCCCTGAGAGGAATCCTCGGTTCCGGCCCTGACTCCACACAAGGTTTTTGGCCCCGGTATCGACGGGAGAGGAATCCCGAGAGGCCCCCTAGCAACTCGCATGGGGACTGGCCTCTCCTGAGGCCACCAGGGCGGGTCCCTGAGGTCCCCGTCGTAACTCGAGAACACCTGCCGCAACTCGAGAAAATCCAGGAAGTTCTCCCTTAAAGGCGAGATGAGGCCTATTTCCGATGAGGCGTCTGGAGACTAAGGACACCTAACCTCTGGAACTTCGAAAGGGTCTTTCACACCCTTGCTGCAACTCAAGAAGTTCACCGCCATACCCGTCTCCACTCGAGAGGAAGCACGATGGTCCCGCCCACATCCAGAGGAGCCCCGTTTCCCCATCGGAGCTCGAGATGAGGGATCCTTTCCCTGCTTTCAACGGGAAAGAATTCCCGGCTTTCCCGTCGCATCTCAAGAGGAGGCACTCTCAACAGGAAAGGCTATAGGAACTCCATGGTTGTGCCACCATTCCAAGAGTCCCCCAGATCTCTCAGTCCATTCCAGAGGAAACTCTTTGCCCTGCACTGGCTCATCTTTCACGCCGAGAATCGACTCACACCACGGTGGCACGTGGGACAGCCCTGTGGGAAAGCCTCGAGGGAAAGCCTCGAGGGAAAACCACAGATCCTTTGATCCAAGCGACGGGAAGCGTGACATTGCTGCTACAGACTGGAAGGAAAGCGCACGTGCATGCCCCACTCGAGACGAGGCCTGACTCCCCTGGGGAGACTCCACAAGTACCCAAAGATCCATGTCAGCCCCTGAGAGGAATCCTCGGTTCCGGCCCTGACTCCACACAAGGTTTTTGGCCCCGGTATCGACGGGAGAGGAATCCCGAGAGGCCCCCTAGCAACTCGCATGGGGACTGGCCTCTCCTGAGGCCACCAGGGCAGGTCCCTGAGGTCCCCGTCGTAACTCGAGAACACCTGCCGCAACTCGAGAATATCCAGGAAGCTCTCCCTTAAAGGCGAGATGAGGCCTATTTCCGATGAGGCGTCTGGAGACTAAGGACACCTAACCTCTGTAACTTCGAAAGGGTCTTTCACATCCTTGCTGCAACTCAAGAAGTTCACCGCCATACCCGTCTCCACTCGAGAGGAAGCACGATGCTCCCGCCCACATCCAGAGGAGCCCCGTTTCCCTCTCGGATCTCGAGATGAGGGATCCTTTCCCTGCTTTCAACGGGAAAGAATACCCGGCGTTCCCGTCGCATCTCAAGAGGAGGCACTCTCAACAGGAAAGGCTATAGGAGCTCCATGGTTGTGCCACCATTCCAAGAGTCCCCCAGATGTCTCTGTCCATTCCAGAGGAACCTCTTTGCCCTGCACTGGCTCATCTTTCACGCCGAGGATCGACTCACACCACGGTGGCACGTGGGACAGCCCTGTGGGAAAGCCTCGAGGGAAAGCCTCGAGGGAAAACCACAGATCCTTTGATCCACGCGACGGGAAGCGTGACATTGCTGCTACAGCCTGGAAGGAAAGCGCACGTGCATGCCCCCACTCGAGACGAGGCCTGACTCCCCTGGGGACACTCCAGAAGTACCCAAAGATCCATGTCAGCCCCTGAGAGGAATCCTCGGTTCCGGCCCTGACTCCACACAAGGTTTTTGGCCCCGGTATCGACGGGAGAGGAATCCCGAGAGGGCCCCTAGCAACTCGCATGGGGACTGGCCTCTCCTGAGGCCACCAGGGCGGGTCCCTGAGGTCCCCGTCGTAACTCGAGAACACGTGCCGCAACTCGAGAAAATCCAGGAAGTTCTCCCTTCCAGGCGAGATGAGGCCTATTTCCGATGAGGCGTCTGGAGACTAATGACACCTAACCTCTGGAACTTCGAAAGGGTCTTTCACACCCTTGCTGCAACTCAAGAAGTTCACCGCCATACCCGTCTCCACTCGAGAGGAAGCACGATGGTCCCGCCCACATCCAGAGGAGCCCCGTTTCCCCCTCGGAGCACGAGATGAGGGATCCTTTCCCTGCTTTCAACGGGAAAGAATTCCCGGCGTTCCCGTCGCATCTCAAGAGGAGGCACTCTCAACAGGAAAGGCGAGAGGAACTCCATGGTCGTACCACCATTCCAAGAGTCCCCCAGATGTCTCAGTCCATTCCAGAGGAAGCTCTTTACCCTGCACTGGCTCATTTTTCACGCCGAAGATCGAATCACACCACGGTGGCACGTGGGACAGCCCTGTGGGAAAGCCTCGAGGGAAAGCCTCGAGGGAAAACCACAGATCCTTTGATCCACGCGACGGGAAGCGTGACATTGCTGGTACAGCCTGGAAGGAGAGCGCACGTGCATGCCCCCACTCGAGACGAGGCCTGACTCCCCTGGGGACACTCCAGAAGTACCCAAAGATCCATGTTAGCTCCTGAGAGGAATCCTCGTTTCCGGCCCTGACTCCACACAAGGTTTTTGGCCCCGGTATCGACGGGAGAGGAATCCCGAGAGGCCCCCTAGCAACTCGCATGGGGACTGGCCTCTCCTGAGGCCACCAGGGCGCGTCCCTGAGGTCCCCGTCGTAACTCGAGAACACCTGCCGCAACTCGAGAAAATCCAGGAAGTTCTCCCTTCCAGGCGAGATGAGGCCTATTTCAGATGAGGCGTCTGGAGACTAATGACACCTAACCTCTGGAACTTCGAAAGGGTCTTTCACACCCTTGCTGCAACTCAAGAAGTTCACCGCCATTCCCGTCTCCACTCGAGAGGAAGCACGATGCTCCCGCCCACATCCAGAGGAGCCCCGTTTCCCCCTCGGAGCACGAGATGAGGGATCCTTTCCCTGCTTTCAACGGGAAAGAATTCCCGGCGTTCCCGTCGCATCTCAAGAGGAGGCACTCTCAACAGGAAAGGCGAGAGGAACTCCATGGTCGTACCACCATTCCAAGAGTCCCCCAGATGTCTCAGTCCATTCCAGAGGAAGCTCTTTACCCTGCACTGGCTCATTTTTCACGCCGAAGATCGAATCACACCACGGTGGCACGTGGGACAGCCCTGTGGGAAAGCCTCGAGGGAAAGCCTCGAGGGAAATCCACAGATCATTTGATCCATGCGACGGGAAGCGTAATATTGCTAATACAGCCAGGAAGGAAAGCGCACGTGGATGCCCCCACTCGAGACGAGGCCTGACTCCCCTGGGGAAACTCCACAAGTACCCAAAGATCCATGTCAGCCCTTGAGAGGAATCCTCGGCTCCGGCCCTGACTCCACACAAGGTTTTTGGCCCCGGTATCGACGGGAGAGGAATCCCGAGAGGCCCCCTAACAACTCGCATGGGGACTGGCCTCTCCTGAGGCCACCAGGGCGGGTCCCTGAGGTCCCCGTCGTAACTCGAGTACACCTGCCGCAACTCGAGAAAATCCAGGAAGCTCTCCCTTAAAGGCGAGATGAGGCCTATTTCCGATGAGGCGTCTGGAGACTAAGGACACCTAACCTCTGGAACTTCGAAAGGGTCTTTCAGACCCTTGCTGCAACTCAAGAAGTTCACCGCCATACCCGTCTCCACTTGAGAGGAAGCACGATGGTCCCGCCCACATCCAGAGGAGCCCCGTTTCCCCCTCGGAGCTCGAGATGAGGGATCCTTTCCCTGCTTTCAACGGGAAAGAATTCCCGGCGTTCCCGTCGCATCTCAAGAGGAGGCATTCTCAACAGGAAAGGCGAGAGGAACTCCATGGTCGTACCACCATTCCAAGAGTCCCCCAGATGTCTCAGTCCATTCCAGTGGAACCTCTTTGCCCTGCACTGGCTCATCTTTCACGCCGAGGATCGACTTACACCACGGTGGCACGTGGGACAGCCCTGTGGGAAAGCCTCGAGGGAAAGCCTCCAGGGAAAACCACAGATTCTTTGATCCACGCGACGGGAAGCGTGACATTGCTGCTACAGCCTGGAAGGAAAGCGCACGTGCATGCACCACTTGAGACGAGGCCTGACTCCCCTGGGGAGACTCCAGAAGTACCCAAAGATCCATGTCAGCCCCTGAGAGGAATCCTCGGTTCCGGCCCTGACTCCACACAAGGTTTTTGGCCCCGGTATCGACGGGAGAGGAATCCCGAGAGGCCCCCTAGCAACTCGCATGGGGACTGGTCTCTCCTGAGGCAACCAGGGCGGGTCCCTGAGGTCCCCGTCGTAACTCGAGAACACCTGCCTCAACTCGAGAAAATCCAGGAAGTTCTCCCTTCCAGGAGAGATGAGGCCTATTTCCGATGAGGCGTCTGGAGACTAATGACACCTAACCTCTGGAACTTCGAAAGGGTCTTTCACACCCTTGCTGCAACTCAAGAAGTTCACCGCCATACCCGTCTCCACTCGAGAGGAAGCACGATGGTCCCGCCCACATCCAGAGGAGCCCCGTTTCCCCCTCGGAGCTCGAGATGAGGGATCCTTTCCCTGCTTTCAACGGGAAAGAATTCCGGCGTTCCCGTCGCATCTCAAGAGGAGGCACTCTCAACAGGAAAGGCGAGAGGAACTCCATGGTCGTACCACCATTCCAGGAGTCCCCCAGATGTCTCAGTCCATTCCAGAGGAACCTCTTTGCCCTGCACTGGCTCATCTTTCACGCCGAGGATCGACTCACACCACGGTGGCACGTGGGACAGCCCTGTGGGAAAGCCTCGAGGGAAAGCCTCGAGGGAAATCCACAGATCATTTGATCCATGCGACGGGAAGCGTGATATTGCTAATACAGCCAGGAAGGAAAGCGCACGTGGATGCCCCCACTCGAGACGAGGCCTGACTCCCCTGGGGAAACTCCACAAGTACCCAAAGATCCATGTCAGCCCTTGAGAGGAATCCTCGGTTCCGGCCCTGACTCCACACAAGGTTTTTGGCCCCGGTATCGACGGGAGAGGAATCCCGAGAGGCCCCCTAGCAACTCGCATGGGGACTGGCCTCTCCTGAGGCCACCAGGGCGGGTCCCTGAGGTCCCCATCGTAACTCGAGAACACCTGCCGCAACTCGAGAAAATCCAGGAAGCTCTCCCTTCAAGGCGAGATGAGGCCTATTTCCGATGAGGCGTCTGGAGACTAAGGACACCTAACCTCTGGAACTTCGAAAGGGTCTTTCACACCCTTGCTGCAACTCAAGAAGTTCACCGCCATACCCGTCTCCACTCGAGAGGAAGCACGATGGTCCCGCCCACATCCAGAGGAGCCCCGTTTCCCCCTCGGAGCTCGAGATGAGGGATCCTTTCCCTGCTTTCAACGGGAAAGAATTCCCGGCGTTCCCGTCGCATCTCAAGAGGAGGCATTCTCAACAGGAAAGGCGAGAGGAACTCCATGGTTGTGCCACCATTCCAAGAGTCCCCCAGATGTCTCAGTCCATTCCAGAGGAACCTCTTTGCCCTGCACTGGCTCATCTTTCACGCCGAGGATCGACTCACACCACGGTGGCACGTCGGACAGCCCTGTGGGAAAGCCTCGAGGAAAAGCCTCGAGGGAAAACCACAGATCCTTTGATCCACGCGACGGGAAGCGTGACATTGCTGCTACAGCCTGGAAGGAAAGCGCACGTGCATGCCCCCACTCGAGACGAGGCCTGACTCCCCTGGGGACACTCCAGAAGTACCCAAAGATCCATGTCAGCCCCTGAGAGGAATCCTCGGTTCCGGCCCTGACTCCACACAAGGTTTTTGGCCCCGGTATCGACGGGAGAGGAATCCCGAGAGGCCCCCTAGCAACTCGCATGGGGACTGGCCTCTCCTGAGGCCACCAGGGCGGGTCCCTGAGGTCCCCGTCGTAACTCTAGAACACCTGCCGCAACTCGAGAAAATCCAGGAAGTTCTCCCTTCCAGGCGAGATGAGGCCTATTTCCGATGAGGCGTCTGGAGACTAATGACACCTAACCTCTGGAACTTCGAAAGGGTCTTTCACACCCTTGCTGCAACTCAAGAAATTCACCGCCATACCCGTCTCCACTCGAGAGGAAGCACGATGGTCCCGCCCACATCCAGAGGAGCCCCGTTTCCCCCTCGGAGCTCGAGATGAGGGATCCTTTCCCTGCATTCAACGGGAAAGAATTCCTGGCGTTCCCGTCGCATCTCAAGAGGAGGCACTCTCAACAGGAAAGGCGAGAGGAACTCCATGGTCGTACCACCATTCCAAGAGTCCCCCAGATGTCTCAGTCCATTCCAGAGGAACCTCTTTGCCCTGCACTGGCTCATCTTTCACGCCGAGGATCGACTTACACCACGGTGGCACGTGGGACAGCCCTGTGAGAAAGCCTCGAGGGAAAGCCTCCAGGGAAAACCACAGATTCTTTGATCCACGCGACGGGAAGCGTGACATTGCTGCTACAGCCTGGAAGGAAAGCGCACGTGCATGCACCACTTGAGACGAGGCCTGACTCCCCTGGGGAGACTCCAGAAGTACCCAAAGATCCATGTCAGCCCCTGAGAGGAATCCTCGGTTCCGGCCCTGACTCCACACAAGGTTTTTGGCCCCAGTATCGACGGGAGAGGAATCCCGAGAGGCCCCCTAGCAACTCGCATGGGGACTGGTCTCTCCTGAGGCAACCAGGGCGGGTCCCTGAGGTCCCCGTCGTAACTCGAGAACACCTGCCTCAACTCGAGAAAATCCAGGAAGTTCTCCCTTCCAGGAGAGATGAGGCCTATTTCCGATGAGGCGTCTGGAGACTAATGACACCTAACCTCTGGAACTTCGAAAGGGTCTTTCACACCCTTGCTGCAACTCAAGAAGTTCACCGCCATACCCGTCTCCACTCGAGAGGAAGCACGATGGTCCCGCCCACATCCAGAGGAGCCCCGTTTCCCCCTCGGAGCTCGAGATGAGGGATCCTTTCCCTGCTTTCAACGGGAAAGAATTCCGGCGTTCCCGTCGCATCTCAAGAGGAGGCACTCTCAACAGGAAAGGCGTGAGGAACTCCATGGTCGTACCACCATTTCAGGAGTCCCCCAGATGTCTCAGTCCATTCCAGAGGAACCTCTTTGCCCTGCACTGGCTCATCTTTCACGCCGAGGATCGACTCACACCACGGTGGCACGTGGGACAGCCCTGTGGGAAAGCCTCGAGGGAAAGCCTCGAGGGAAAACCACAGATCCTTTGATCCACGCGACGGGAAGCGTGACATTGCTGCTACAGCCTGGAAGGAAAGCGCACGTGCATGCCCCCACTCGAGACGAGGCCTGACTCCCCTGGGGACACTCCAGAAGTACCCAAAGATCCATGTCAGCCACTGAGAGGAATCCTCGGTTCCGGCCCTGACTCCACACAAGGTTTTTGGCCCCGGTATCGACGGGAGAGGAATCCCGAGAGGCCCCCTAACAACTCGCATGGGGACTGGCCTCTCCTGAGGCCACCAGGGCGGGTCCCTGAGGTCCCCGTCGTAACTCGAGAACACCTGCCGCAACTCGAGAAAATCCAGGAAGTTCTCCCTTCCAGGCGAGATGAGGCCTATTTCCGATGAGGCGTCTGGAGACTAATGACACCTAACCTCTGGAACTTCGAAAGGGTCTTTCACACCCTTGCTGCAACTCAAGAAGTTCACCGCCATACCCGTCTCCACTCGAGAGGAAGCACGATGGTCCCGCCCACATCCAGAGGAGCCCCGTTTCCCCCTCGGAGCTCGAGATGAGGGATCCTTTCCCTGCTTTCAACGGGAAAGAATTCCGGCGTTCCCGTCGCATCTCAAGAGGAGGCACTCTCAACAGGAAAGGCGAGAGGAACTCCATGGTCGTACCACCATTCCAGGAGTCCCCCAGATGTCTCAGTCCATTCCAGAGGAACCTCTTTGCCCTGCACTGGCTCATCGTTCACGCCGAGGATCGACTCACACCACGGTGGCACGTGGGACAGCCCTGTGGGAAAGCCTCGAGGGAAAGCCTCGAGGGAAAACCACAGATCCTTTGATCCAAGCGACGGGAAGCGTGACATTGCTGCTAAAGACTGGAAGGAAAGCGCACGTGCATGCCCCCACTCGAGACGAGGCCTGACTCTCCTGGGGAGACTCCACAAGTACCCAAAGATCCATGTCAGCCCTTGAGAGGAATCCTCGGTTCCGGCCCTGACTCCACACAAGGTTTTTGGCCCCGGTATCGACGGGAGAGGAATCCCGAGAGGCCCCCTAGCAACTCGCATGGGGACTGGCCTCTCCTGAGGCCACCAGGGCGGGTCCCTGAGGTCCCCGGCGTAACTCGAGAACACCTGCCGCAACTCGAGAAAATCCAGGAAGTTCTCCCTTCCAGGCGAGATGAGGCCTATTTCCGATGAGGCGTCTGGAGACGAATGACACCTAACCTCTGGAACTTCGAAAGGGTCTTTCACACCCTTGCTGCAACTCAAGAAGTTCACCGCCATACCCGTCTCCACTCGAGAGGAAGCACGATGGTCCCGCCCACATCCAGAGGAGCCCCGTTTCCCCCTCGGAGCTCGAGATGAGGGATCCTTTCCCTGCTTTCAACGGGAAAGAATTCCCGGCGTTCCCGTCGCATCTCAAGAGGAGGCACTCTCAACAGGAAAGGCGAGAGGAACTCCATGGTCGTACCACCATTCCAGGAGTCCCCCAGATGTCTCAGTCCATTCCAGAGGAACCTCTTTGCCCTGCACTGGCTCATCTTTCACGCCGAGGATCGACTCACACCACGGTGGCACGTGGGACAGCCCTGTGGGAAAGCCTCGAGGGAAAGCCTCGAGGGAAAACCACAGATCCTTTGATCCAAGCGACGGGAAGCGTGACATTGCTGCTATAGACTGGAAGGAAAGCGCACGTGCATGCCCCCACTCGAGACGAGGCCTGACTCCCCTGGGGAGACTCCACAAGTACCCAAAGATCCATGTCAGCCCTTGAGAGGAATCCTCGGTTCCGGCCCTGACTCCACACAAGGTTTTTGGCCCCGGTATCGACGGGAGAGGAATCCCGAGAGGCCCCCTAGCAACTCGCATGGGGACTGGCCTCTCCTGAGGCCACCAGGGCGGGTCCCTGAGGTCCCCGGCGTAACTCGAGAACACCTGCCGCAACTCGAGAAAATCCAGGAAGTTCTCCCTTCCAGGCGAGATGAGGCCTATTTCCGATGAGGCGTCTGGAGACTAATGACACCTAACCTCTGGAACTTCGAAAGGGTCTTTCACACCCTTGCTGCAACTCAAGAAGTTCACCGCCATACCCGTCTCCACTCGAGAGGAAGCACGATGGTCCCGCCCACATCCAGAGGAGCCCCGTTTCCCCCTCGGAGCTCGAGATGAGGGATCCTTTCCCTGCTTTCAACGGGAAAGAATTCCCGGCGTTCCCGTCGCATCTCAAGAGGAGGCATTCTCAACAGGAAAGGCGAGAGGAACTCCATGGTCGTACCACCATTCCAGGAGTCCCCCAGATGTCTCAGTCCATTCCAGAGGAACCTCTTTGCCCTGCACTGGCTCATCTTTCACGCCGAGGATCGACTCACACCACGGTGGCACCTGGGACAGCCCTGTGGGAAAGCCTCGAGGGAAAGCCTCGAGGGAAAACCACAGATCCTTTGATCCACGCGACGGGAATCGTGACATTGCTGCTACAGCCTGGAAGGAAAGCACACGTGCATGCCCCCACTCGAGACGAGGCCTGACTCCCCTGGGGAGACTCCACAAGTACCCAAAGATCCATGTCAGCCCCTGAGAGGAATCCTCGGTTCCGGCCCTGACTCCACACAAGGTTTTTGGCCCCGGTATCGACGCGAGAGGAATCCCGAGAGGCCCCCTAGCAACTCCCATGGGGACTGGCCTCTCCTGAGGCCACCAGGGCGGGTCCCTGAGGTCCCCGTCATAACTCGAGAACACCTGCCACAACTCGAGAAAGTCCAGGAAGTTCTCCCTTAAAGGCGAGATGAGGCCTATTTCCGATGAGGCGTCTGGAGACTAATGACAAATAAGCTCTGGAACAAAGAAAGGGTCTTCCACATCCTTGCTGCAACTCAAGAAGTTCACCGCCATACCCGTCTCCACTCGAGAGGAAGCACGATGCTCCCGCCCACATCCAGAGGAGCCCCGTTTCCCTCTCGGAGCTCGAGATGAGAGATCCTTTCCCTGCTTTCAACGGGAAAGAATTCCCGGCGTTCCCGTCGCATCTCAAGAGGAGGCACTCTCAACAGGAAAGGCGAGAGGAACTCCATGGTCGTACCACCATTCCAAGAGTCCCCCAGATGTCTCAGTCCATTCCAGAGGAACCTCTTTGCCCTGCACTGGCTCATCTTTCACGCCGAGGATCGACTCACACCATGGTGGCACGTGTGACAGCCCTGTGGGAAAGCCTCGAGGGAAAGCCTCGAGGGAAAACCACAGATCCTTTGATCCATGCGACGGGAAGCGTGATATTGCTAATACAGCCAGGAAGGAAAGCGCACGTGCATGCCCCCACTCGAGACGAGGCCTGACTCCCCTGAGGAGACTCCACAAGTACCCAAAGATCCATGTCAGCCCCTGAGAGGAATCCTCGGTTCCGGCCCTGAATCCACACAAGGTTTTTGGCCCCGGTATCGACGGGAGAGGAATCCCGAGAGGCCCCCTAGCAACTCGCATGGGGACTGGCCTCTCCTGAGGCCACCAGGGCGGGTCCCTGAGGTCCCCGGCGTAACTCGAGAACACCTGCCGCAACTCGAGAAAATCCAGGAAGTTCTCCCTTCCAGGCGAGATGAGGCCTATTTCCGATGAGGCGTCTGGAGACGAATGACACCTAACCTCTGGAACTTCGAAAGGGTCTTTCACACCCTTGCTGCAACTCAAGAAGTTCACCGCCATACCCGTCTCCACTCGAGAGGAAGCACGATGGTCCCGCCCACATCTAGAGGAGCCCCGTTTCCCCCTCGGAGCTCGAGATGAGGGATCCTTTCCCTGCTTTCAACGGGAAAGAATTCCCGGCGTTCCCGTCGCATCTCAAGAGGAGGCACTCTCAACAGGAAAGGCGAGAGGAACTCCATGGTCGTACCACCATTCCAGGAGTCCCCCAGATGTCTCAGTCCATTCCAGAGGAACCTCTTTGCCCTGCACTGGCTCATCTTTCACGCCGAGGATCGACTCACACCACGGTGGCACGTGGGACAGCCCTGTGGGAAAGCCTCGAGGGAAAGCCTCGAGGGAAAACCACAGATCCTTTGATCCAAGCGACGGGAAGCGTGACATTGCTGCTATAGACTGGAAGGAAAGCGCACGTGCATGCCCCCACTCGAGACGAGGCCTGACTCCCCTGGGGAGACTCCACAAGTACCCAAAGATCCATGTCAGCCCTTGAGAGGAATCCTCGGTTCCGGCCCTGACTCCACACAAGGTTTTTGGCCCCGGTATCGACGGGAGAGGAATCCCGAGAGGCCCCCTAGCAACTCGCATGGGGACTGGCCTCTCCTGAGGCCACCAGGGCGGGTCCCTGAGGTCCCCGGCGTAACTCGAGAACACCTGCCGCAACTCGAGAAAATCCAGGAAGTTCTCCCTTCCAGGCGAGATGAGGCCTATTTCCGATGAGGCGTCTGGAGACTAATGACACCTAACCTCTGGAACTTCGAAAGGGTCTTTCACACCCTTGCTGCAACTCAAGAAGTTCACCGCCATACCCGTCTCCACTCGAGAGGAAGCACGATGGTCCCGCCCACATCCAGAGGAGCCCCGTTTCCCCCTCGGAGCTCGAGATGAGGGATCCTTTCCCTGCTTTCAACGGGAAAGAATTCCCGGCGTTCCCGTCGCATCTCAAGAGGAGGCATTCTCAACAGGAAAGGCGAGAGGAACTCCATGGTCGTACCACCATTCCAGGAGTCCCCCAGATGTCTCAGTCCATTCCAGAGGAACCTCTTTGCCCTGCACTGGCTCATCTTTCACGCCGAGGATCGACTCACACCACGGTGGCACCTGGGACAGCCCTGTGGGAAAGCCTCGAGGGAAAGCCTCGAGGGAAAACCACAGATCCTTTGATCCACGCGACGGGAATCGTGACATTGCTGCTACAGCCTGGAAGGAAAGCACACGTGCATGCCCCCACTCGAGACGAGGCCTGACTCCCCTGGGGAGACTCCACAAGTACCCAAAGATCCATGTCAGCCCCTGAGAGGAATCCTCGGTTCCGGCCCTGACTCCACACAAGGTTTTTGGCCCCGGTATCGACGGGAGAGGAATCCCGAGAGGCCCCCTAGCAACTCCCATGGGGACTGGCCTCTCCTGAGGCCACCAGGGCGGGTCCCTGAGGTCCCCGTCATAACTCGAGAACACCTGCCACAACTCGAGAAAGTCCAGGTTCTCCCTTAAAGGCGAGATGAGGCCTATTTCCGATGAGGCGTCTGGAGACTAATGACACCTAAGCTCTGGAACAAAGAAAGGGTCTTCCACATCCTTGCTGCAACTCAAGAAGTTCACCGCCATACCCGTCTCCACTCGAGAGGAAGCACGATGCTCCCGCCCACATCCAGAGGAGCCCCGTTTCCCTCTCGGAGCTCGAGATGAGAGATCCTTTCCCTGCTTTCAACGGGAAAGAATTCCCGGCGTTCCCGTCGCATCTCAAGAGGAGGCACTCTCAACAGGAAAGGCGAGAGGAACTCCATGGTCGTACCACCATTCCAAGAGTCCCCCAGATGTCTCAGTCCATTCCAGAGGAACCTCTTTGCCCTGCACTGGCTCATCTTTCACGCCGAGGATCGACTCACACCATGGTGGCACGTGTGACAGCCCTGTGGGAAAGCCTCGAGGGAAAGCCTCGAGGGAAAACCACAGATCCTTTGATCCATGCGACGGGAAGCGTGATATTGCTAATACAGCCAGGAAGGAAAGCGCACGTGGATGCCCCCACTCGAGACGAGGCCTGACTCCCCTGGGGAAACTCCACAAGTACCCAAAGATCCATGTCAGCCCTTGAGAGGAATCCTCGGTTCCGGCCCTGACTCCACACAAGGTTTTTGGCCCCGGTATCGACGGGAGAGGAATCCCGAGAGGCCCCCTAGCAACTCGCATGGGGACTGGCCTCTCCTGAGGCCACCAGGGCGGGTCCCTGAGGTCCCCGTCGTAACTCGAGAACACCTGCCGCAACGCGAGAAAATCCAGGAAGCTCTCCCTTAAAGGCGAGATGAGGCCTATTTCCGATGAGGCGTCTGGAGACTAAGGACACCTAACCTCTGGAACTTCGAAAGGGTCTTTCACACCCTTGCTGCAACTCAAGAAGTTCACCGCCATACCCGTCTCCACTCGAGAGGAAGCACGATGGTCCCGCCCACATCCAGAGGAGCCCCGTTTCCCCCTCGGAGCTCGAGATGAGGGATCCTTTCCCTGCTTTCAACGGGAAAGAATTCCCGGCGTTCCCGTCGCATCTCAAGAGGAGGCATTCTCAACAGGAAAGGCGAGAGGAACTCCATGATTGTGCCACCATTCCAAGAGTCCCCCAGATGTCTCAGTCCATTCCAGAGGAACCTCTTTGCCCTGCACTGGCTCATCTTTCACGCCGAGGATCGACTCACACCACGGTGGCACGTCGGACAGCCCTGTGGGAAAGCCTCGAGGGAAAGCCTCGAGGGAAAACCACAGATCCTTTGATCCACGCGACGGGAAGCGTGACATTGCTGCTACAGCCTGGAAGGAAAGCGCACGTGCATGCCCCCACTCGAGACGAGGCCTGACTCCCCTGGGGACACTCCAGAAGTACCCAAAGATCCATGTCAGCCCCTGAGAGGAATCCTCGGTTCCGGCCCTGACTCCACACAAGGTTTTTGGCCCCGGTATCGACGGGAGAGGAATCCCGAGAGGCCCCCTAACAACTCACATGGGGACTGGCCTCTCCTGAGGCCACCAGGGCGGGTCCCTGAGGTCCCCGTCGTAACTCGAGAACACCTGCCGCAACTCGAGAAAATCCAGGAAGTTCTCCCTTCCAGGCGAGATGAGGCCTATTTCCGATGAGGCGTCTGGAGACTAATGACACCTAACCTCTGGAACTTCGAAAGGGTCTTTCACACCCTTGCTGCAACTCAAGAAATTCACCGCCATACCCGTCTCCACTCGAGAGGAAGCACGATGGTCCCGCCCACATCCAGAGGAGCCCCGTTTCCCCCTCGGAGCTCGAGATGAGGGATCCTTTCCCTGCATTCAACGGGAAAGAATTCCTGGCGTTCCCGTCGCATCTCAAGAGGAGGCACTCTCAACAGGAAAGGCGAGAGGAACTCCATGGTCGTACCACCATTCCAAGAGTCCCCCAGATGTCTCAGTCCATTCCAGAGGAACCTCTTTGCCCTGCACTGGCTCATCTTTCACGCCGAGGATCGACTTACACCACGGTGGCACGTGGGACAGCCCTGTGGGAAAGCCTCGAGGGAAAGCCTCCAGGGAAAACCACAGATTCTTTGATCCACGCGACGGGAAGCGTGACATTGCTGCTACAGCCTGGAAGGAAAGCGCACGTGCATGCACCACTTGAGACGAGGCCTGACTCCCCTGGGGAGACTCCAGAAGTACCCAAAGATCCATGTCAGCCCCTGAGAGGAATCCTCGGTTCCGGCCCTGACTCCACACAAGGTTTTTGGCCCCAGTATCGACGGGAGAGGAATCCCGAGAGGCCCCCTAGCAACTCGCATGGGGACTGGTCTCTCCTGAGGCAACCAGGGCGGGTCCCTGAGGTCCCCGTCGTAACTCGAGAACACCTGCCTCAACTCGAGAAAATCCAGGAAGTTCTCCCTTCCAGGAGAGATGAGGCCTAATTCCGATGAGGCGTCTGGAGACTAATGACACCTAACCTCTGGAACTTCGAAAGGGTCTTTCACACCCTTGCTGCAACTCAAGAAGTTCACCGCCATACCCGTCTCCACTCGAGAGGAAGCACGATGGTCCCGCCCACATCCAGAGGAGCCCCGTTTCCCCCTCGGAGCTCGAGATGAGGGATCCTTTCCCTGCTTTCAACGGGAAAGAATTCCGGCGTTCCCGTCGCATCTCAAGAGGAGGCACTCTCAACAGGAAAGGCGAGAGGAACTCCATGGTCGTACCACCATTCCAGGAGTCCCCCAGATGTCTCAGTCCATTCCAGAGGAACCTCTTTGCCCTGCACTGGCTCATCTTTCACGCCGAGGATCGACTCACACCACGGTGGCACGTGGGACAGCCCTGTGGGAAAGCCTCGAGGGAAAGCCTCGAGGGAAAACCACAGATCCTTTGATCCAAGCGACGGGAAGCGTGACATTGCTGCTATAGACTGGAAGGAAAGCGCACGTGCATGCCCCCACTCGAGACGAGGCCTGACTCCCCTGGGGAGACTCCACAAGTACCCAAAGATCCATGTCAGGCCTTGAGAGGAATCCTCGGTTCCGGCCCTGACTCCACACAAGGTTTTTGGCCCCGGTATCGACGGGAGAGGAATCCCGAGAGGCCCCCTAGCAACTCGCATGGGGACTGGCCTCTCCTGAGGCCACCAGGGCGGGTCCCTGAGGTCCCCGGCGTAACTCGAGAACACCTGCCGCAACTCGAGAAAATCCAGGAAGTTCTCCCTTCCAGGCGAGATGAGGCCTATTTCCGATGAGGCGTCTGGAGACTAATGACACCTAACCTCTGGAACTTCGAAAGGGTCTTTCACACCCTTGCTGCAACTCAAGAAGTTCACCGCCATACCCGTCTCCACTCGAGAGGAAGCACGATGCTCCCGCCCACATCCAGAGGAGCCCCGTTTCCCCCTCGGAGCTCGAGATGAGGGATCCTTTCCCTGCTTTCAACGGGAAAGAATTCCTGGCGTTCCCGTCGCATCTCAAGAGGAGGCATTCTCAACAGGAAAGGCGAGAGGAACTCCATGGTCGTACCACCATTCCAGGAGTCCCCCAGATGTCTCAGTCCATTCCAGAGGAACCTCTTTGCCCTGCACTGGCTCATCTTTCACGCCGAGGATCGACTCACACCACGGTGGCACCTGGGACAGCCCTGTGGGAAAGCCTCGAGGGAAAGCCTCGAGGGAAAACCACAGATCCTTTGATCCACGCGACGGGAATCGTGACATTGCTGCTACAGCCTGGAAGGAAAGCACACGTGCATGCCCCCACTCGAGACGAGGCCTGACTCCCCTGGGGAGACTCCACAAGTACCCAAAGATCCATGTCAGCCCCTGAGAGGAATCCTCGGTTCCGGCCCTGACTCCACACAAGGTTTTTGGCCCCGGTATCGACGGGAGAGGAATCCCGAGAGGCCCCCTAGCAACTCCCATGGGGACTGGCCTCTCCTGAGGCCACCAGGGCGGGTCCCTGAGGTCCCCGTCATAACTCGAGAACACCTGCCACAACTCGAGAAAGTCCAGGTTCTCCCTTAAAGGCGAGATGAGGCCTATTTCCGATGAGGCGTCTGGAGACTAATGACACCTAAGCTCTGGAACAAAGAAAGGGTCTTCCACATCCTTACTGCAACTCAAGAAGTTCACCGCCATACCCGTCTCCACTCGAGAGGAAGCACGATGCTCCCGCCCACATCCAGAGGAGCCCCGTTTCCCTCTCGGAGCTCGAGATGAGAGATCCTTTCCCTGCTTTCAACGGGAAAGAATTCCCGGCGTTCCCGTCGCATCTCAAGAGGAGGCACTCTCAACAGGAAAGGCGAGAGGAACTCCATGGTCGTACCACCATTCCAAGAGTCCCCCAGATGTCTCAGTCCATTCCAGAGGAACCTCTTTGCCCTGCACTGGCTCATCTTTCACGCCGAGGATCGACTCACACCATGGTGGCACGTGTGACAGCCCTGTGGGAAAGCCTCGAGGGAAAGCCTCCAGGGAAAACCACAGATCCTTTGATCCATGCGACGGGAAGCGTGATATTGCTAATACAGCCAGGAAGGAAAGCGCACGTGGATGCCCCCACTCGAGACGAGGCCTGACTCCCCTGGGGAAACTCCACAAGTACCCAAAGATACATGTCAGCCCTTTAGAGGAATCCTCGGTTCCGGCCCTGACTCCACACAAGGTTTTTGGCCCCGGTATCGACGGGAGAGGAATCCCGAGAGGCCCCCTAGCAACTCGCATGGGGACTGGCCTCTCCTGAGGCCACCAGGGCGGGTCCCTGAGGTCCCCGTCGTAACTCGAGAACACCTGCCGCAACGCGAGAAAATCCAGGAAGCTCTCCCTTAAAGGCGAGATGAGGCCTATTTCCGATGAGGCGTCTGGAGACTAAGGACACCTAACCTCTGGAACTTCGAAAGGGTCTTTCACACCCTTGCTGCAACTCAAGAAGTTCACCGCCATACCCGTCTCCACTCGAGAGGAAGCACGATGGTCCCGCCCACATCCAGAGGAGCCCCGTTTCCCCCTCGGAGCTCGAGATGAGGGATCCTTTCCCTGCTTTCAACGGGAAAGAATTCCCGGCGTTCCCGTCGCATCTCAAGAGGAGGCATTCTCAACAGGAAAGGCGAGAGGAACTCCATGGTTGTGCCACCATTCCAAGAGTCCCCCAGATGTCTCAGTCCATTCCAGAGGAACCTCTTTGCCCTGCACTGGCTCATCTTTCACGCCGAGGATCGACTCACACCACGGTGGCACGTCGGACAGCCCTGTGGGAAAGCCTCGAGGGAAAGCCTCGAGGGAAAACCACAGATCCTTTGATCCACGCGACGGGAAGCGTGACATTGCTGCTACAGCCTGGAAGGAAAGCGCACGTGCATGCCCCCACTCGAGACGAGGCCTGACTCCCCTGGGGACACTCCAGAAGTACCCAAAGATCCATGTCAGCCCCTGAGAGGAATCCTCGGTTCCGGCCCTGACTCCACACAAGGTTTTTGGCCCCGGTATCGACGGGAGAGGAATCCCGAGAGGCCCCCTAACAACTCGCATGGGGACTGGCCTCTCCTGAGGCCACCAGGGCGGGTCCCTGAGGTCCCCGTCGTAACTCGAGAACACCTGCCGCAACTCGAGAAAATCCAGGAAGTTCTCCCTTCCAGGCGAGATGAGGCCTATTTCCGATGAGGCGTCTGGAGACTAATGACACCTAACCTCTGGAACTTCGAAAGGGTCTTTCACACCCTTGCTGCAACTCAAGAAATTCACCGCCATACCCGTCTCCACTCGAGAGGAAGCACGATGGTCCCGCCCACATCCAGAGGAGCCCCGTTTCCCCCTCGGAGCTCGAGATGAGGGATCCTTTCCCTGCATTCAACGGGAAAGAATTCCTGGCGTTCCCGTCGCATCTCAAGAGGAGGCACTCTCAACAGGAAAGGCGAGAGGAACTCCATGGTCGTACCACCATTCCAAGAGTCCCCCAGATGTCTCAGTCCATTCCAGAGGAACCTCTTTGCCCTGCACTGGCTCATCTTTCACGCCGAGGATCGACTTACACCACGGTGGCACGTGGGACAGCCCTGTGGGAAAGCCTCGAGGGAAAGCCTCCAGGGAAAACCACAGATTCTTTGATCCACGCGACGGGAAGCGTGACATTGCTGCTACAGCCTGGAAGGAAAGCGCACGTGCATGCACCACTTGAGACGAGACCTGACTCCCCTGGGGAGACTCCAGAAGTACCCAAAGATCCATGTCAGCCCCTGAGAGGAATCCTCGGTTCCGGCCCTGACTCCACACAAGGTTTTTGGCCCCAGTATCGACGGGAGAGGAATCCCGAGAGGCCCCCTAGCAACTCGCATGGGGACTGGTCTCTCCTGAGGCAACCAGGGCGGGTCCCTGAGGTCCCCGTCGTAACTCGAGAACACCTGCCTCAACTCGAGAAAATCCAGGAAGTTCTCCCTTCCAGGAGAGATGAGGCCTATTTCCGATGAGGCGTCTGGAGACTAATGACACCTAACCTCTGGAACTTCGAAAGGGTCTTTCACACCCTTGCTGCAACTCAAGAAGTTCACCGCCATACCCGTCTCCACTCGAGAGGAAGCACGATGGTCCCGCCCACATCCAGAGGAGCCCCGTTTCCCCCTCGGAGCTCGAGATGAGGGATCCTTTCCCTGCTTTCAACGGGAAAGAATTCCGGCGTTCCCGTCGCATCTCAAGAGGAGGCACTCTCAACAGGAAAGGCGAGAGGAACTCCATGGTCGTACCACCATTCCAGGAGTCCCCCAGATGTCTCAGTCCATTCCAGAGGAACCTCTTTGCCCTGCACTGGCTCATCTTTCACGCCGAGGATCGACTCACACCACGGTGGCACGTGGGACAGCCCTGTGGGAAAGCCTCGAGGGAAAGCCTCGAGGGAAAACCACAGATCCTTTGATCCACGCGACGGGAAGCGTGACATTGCTGCTACAGCCTGGAAGGAAAGCGCACGTGCATGCCCCCACTCGAGACGAGGCCTGACTCCCGTAGGGACACTCCAGAAGTACCCAAAGATCCATGTCAGCCACTGAGAGGAATCCTCGGTTCCGGCCCTGACTCCACACAAGGTTTTTGGCCCCGGTATCGACGGGAGAGGAATCCCGAGAGGCCCCCTAGCAACTCGCATGGGGACTGGCCTCTCCTGAGGCCACCAGGGCGGGTCCCTGAGGTCCCCGTCGTAACTCGAGAACACCTGCCGCAACGCGAGAAAATCCAGGAAGCTCTCCCTTAAAGGCGAGATGAGGCCTATTTCCGATGAGGCGTCTGGAGACTAAGGACACCTAACCTCTGGAACTTCGAAAGGGTCTTTCACACCCTTGCTGCAACTCAAGAAGTTCACCGCCATACCCGTCTCCACTCGAGAGGAAGCACGATGGTCCCGCCCACATCCAGAGGAGCCCCGTTTCCCCCTCGGAGCTCGAGATGAGGGATCCTTTCCCTGCTTTCAACGGGAAAGAATTCCGGCGTTCCCGTCGCATCTCAAGAGGAGGCACTCTCAACAGGAAAGGCGAGAGGAACTCCATGGTCGTACCACCATTCCAGGAGTCCCCCAGATGTCTCAGTCCATTCCAGAGGAACCTCTTTGCCCTGCACTGGCTCATCGTTCACGCCGAGGATCGACTCACACCACGGTGGCACGTGGGACAGCCCTGTGGGAAAGCCTCGAGGGAAAGCCTCGAGGGAAAACCACAGATCCTTTGATCCAAGCGACGGGAAGCGTGACATTGCTGCTAAAGACTGGAAGGAAAGCGCACGTGCATGCCCCCACTCGAGACGAGGCCTGACTCTCCTGGGGAGACTCCACAAGTACCCAAAGATCCATGTCAGCCCTTGAGAGGAATCCTCGGTTCCGGCCCTGACTCCACACAAGGTTTTTGGCCCCGGTATCGACGGGAGAGGAATCCCGAGAGGCCCCCTAGCAACTCGCATGGGGACTGGCCTCTCCTGAGGCCACCAGGGCGGGTCCCTGAGGTCCCCGGCGTAACTCGAGAACACCTGCCGCAACTCGAGAAAATCCAGGAAGTTCTCCCTTCCAGGCGAGATGAGGCCTATTTCCGATGAGGCGTCTGGAGACGAATGACACCTAACCTCTGGAACTTCGAAAGGGTCTTTCACACCCTTGCTGCAACTCAAGAAGTTCACCGCCATACCCGTCTCCACTCGAGAGGAAGCACGATGGTCCCGCCCACATCCAGAGGAGCCCCGTTTCCCCCTCGGAGCTCGAGATGAGGGATCCTTTCCCTGCTTTCAACGGGAAAGAATTCCCGGCGTTCCCGTCGCATCTCAAGAGGAGGCACTCTCAACAGGAAAGGCGAGAGGAACTCCATGGTCGTACCACCATTCCAGGAGTCCCCCAGATGTCTCAGTCCATTCCAGAGGAACCTCTTTGCCCTGCACTGGCTCATCTTTCACGCCGAGGATCGACTCACACCACGGTGGCACGTGGGACAGCCCTGTGGGAAAGCCTCGAGGGAAAGCCTCGAGGGAAAACCACAGATCCTTTGATCCAAGCGACGGGAAGCGTGACATTGCTGCTATAGACTGGAAGGAAAGCGCACGTGCATGCCCCCACTCGAGACGAGGCCTGACTCCCCTGGGGAGACTCCACAAGTACCCAAAGATCCATGTCAGCCCTTGAGAGGAATCCTCGGTTCCGGCCCTGACTCCACACAAGGTTTTTGGCCCCGGTATCGACGGGAGAGGAATCCCGAGAGGCCCCCTAGCAACTCGCATGGGGACTGGCCTCTCCTGAGGCCACCAGGGCGGGTCCCTGAGGTCCCCGGCGTAACTCGAGAACACCTGCCGCAACTCGAGAAAATCCAGGAAGTTCTCCCTTCCAGGCGAGATGAGGCCTATTTCCGATGAGGCGTCTGGAGACTAATGACACCTAACCTCTGGAACTTCGAAAGGGTCTTTCACACCCTTGCTGCAACTCAAGAAGTTCACCGCCATACCCGTCTCCACTCGAGAGGAAGCACGATGGTCCCGCCCACATCCAGAGGAGCCCCGTTTCCCCCTCGGAGCTCGAGATGAGGGATCCTTTCCCTGCTTTCAACGGGAAAGAATTCCCGGCGTTCCCGTCGCATCTCAAGAGGAGGCATTCTCAACAGGAAAGGCGAGAGGAACTCCATGGTCGTACCACCATTCCAGGAGTCCCCCAGATGTCTCAGTCCATTCCAGAGGAACCTCTTTGCCCTGCACTGGCTCATCTTTCACGCCGAGGATCGACTCACACCACGGTGGCACCTGGGACAGCCCTGTGGGAAAGCCTCGAGGGAAAGCCTCGAGGGAAAACCACAGATCCTTTGATCCACGCGACGGGAATCGTGACATTGCTGCTACAGCCTGGAAGGAAAGCACACGTGCATGCCCCCACTCGAGACGAGGCCTGACTCCCCTGGGGAGACTCCACAAGTACCCAAAGATCCATGTCAGCCCCTGAGAGGAATCCTCGGTTCCGGCCCTGACTCCACACAAGGTTTTTGGCCCCGGTATCGACGCGAGAGGAATCCCGAGAGGCCCCCTAGCAACTCCCATGGGGACTGGCCTCTCCTGAGGCCACCAGGGCGGGTCCCTGAGGTCCCCGTCATAACTCGAGAACACCTGCCACAACTCGAGAAAGTCCAGGAAGTTCTCCCTTAAAGGCGAGATGAGGCCTATTTCCGATGAGGCGTCTGGAGACTAATGACAAATAAGCTCTGGAACAAAGAAAGGGTCTTCCACATCCTTGCTGCAACTCAAGAAGTTCACCGCCATACCCGTCTCCACTCGAGAGGAAGCACGATGCTCCCGCCCACATCCAGAGGAGCCCCGTTTCCCTCTCGGAGCTCGAGATGAGAGATCCTTTCCCTGCTTTCAACGGGAAAGAATTCCCGGCGTTCCCGTCGCATCTCAAGAGGAGGCACTCTCAACAGGAAAGGCGAGAGGAACTCCATGGTCGTACCACCATTCCAAGAGTCCCCCAGATGTCTCAGTCCATTCCAGAGGAACCTCTTTGCCCTGCACTGGCTCATCTTTCACGCCGAGGATCGACTCACACCATGGTGGCACGTGTGACAGCCCTGTGGGAAAGCCTCGAGGGAAAGCCTCGAGGGAAAACCACAGATCCTTTGATCCATGCGACGGGAAGCGTGATATTGCTAATACAGCCAGGAAGGAAAGCGCACGTGCATGCCCCCACTCGAGACGAGGCCTGACTCCCCTGAGGAGACTCCACAAGTACCCAAAGATCCATGTCAGCCCCTGAGAGGAATCCTCGGTTCCGGCCCTGAATCCACACAAGGTTTTTGGCCCCGGTATCGACGGGAGAGGAATCCCGAGAGGCCCCCTAGCAACTCGCATGGGGACTGGCCTCTCCTGAGGCCACCAGGGCGGGTCCCTGAGGTCCCCGGCGTAACTCGAGAACACCTGCCGCAACTCGAGAAAATCCAGGAAGTTCTCCCTTCCAGGCGAGATGAGGCCTATTTCCGATGAGGCGTCTGGAGACGAATGACACCTAACCTCTGGAACTTCGAAAGGGTCTTTCACACCCTTGCTGCAACTCAAGAAGTTCACCGCCATACCCGTCTCCACTCGAGAGGAAGCACGATGGTCCCGCCCACATCTAGAGGAGCCCCGTTTCCCCCTCGGAGCTCGAGATGAGGGATCCTTTCCCTGCTTTCAACGGGAAAGAATTCCCGGCGTTCCCGTCGCATCTCAAGAGGAGGCACTCTCAACAGGAAAGGCGAGAGGAACTCCATGGTCGTACCACCATTCCAGGAGTCCCCCAGATGTCTCAGTCCATTCCAGAGGAACCTCTTTGCCCTGCACTGGCTCATCTTTCACGCCGAGGATCGACTCACACCACGGTGGCACGTGGGACAGCCCTGTGGGAAAGCCTCGAGGGAAAGCCTCGAGGGAAAACCACAGATCCTTTGATCCAAGCGACGGGAAGCGTGACATTGCTGCTATAGACTGGAAGGAAAGCGCACGTGCATGCCCCCACTCGAGACGAGGCCTGACTCCCCTGGGGAGACTCCACAAGTACCCAAAGATCCATGTCAGCCCTTGAGAGGAATCCTCGGTTCCGGCCCTGACTCCACACAAGGTTTTTGGCCCCGGTATCGACGGGAGAGGAATCCCGAGAGGCCCCCTAGCAACTCGCATGGGGACTGGCCTCTCCTGAGGCCACCAGGGCGGGTCCCTGAGGTCCCCGGCGTAACTCGAGAACACCTGCCGCAACTCGAGAAAATCCAGGAAGTTCTCCCTTCCAGGCGAGATGAGGCCTATTTCCGATGAGGCGTCTGGAGACTAATGACACCTAACCTCTGGAACTTCGAAAGGGTCTTTCACACCCTTGCTGCAACTCAAGAAGTTCACCGCCATACCCGTCTCCACTCGAGAGGAAGCACGATGGTCCCGCCCACATCCAGAGGAGCCCCGTTTCCCCCTCGGAGCTCGAGATGAGGGATCCTTTCCCTGCTTTCAACGGGAAAGAATTCCCGGCGTTCCCGTCGCATCTCAAGAGGAGGCATTCTCAACAGGAAAGGCGAGAGGAACTCCATGGTCGTACCACCATTCCAGGAGTCCCCCAGATGTCTCAGTCCATTCCAGAGGAACCTCTTTGCCCTGCACTGGCTCATCTTTCACGCCGAGGATCGACTCACACCACGGTGGCACCTGGGACAGCCCTGTGGGAAAGCCTCGAGGGAAAGCCTCGAGGGAAAACCACAGATCCTTTGATCCACGCGACGGGAATCGTGACATTGCTGCTACAGCCTGGAAGGAAAGCACACGTGCATGCCCCCACTCGAGACGAGGCCTGACTCCCCTGGGGAGACTCCACAAGTACCCAAAGATCCATGTCAGCCCCTGAGAGGAATCCTCGGTTCCGGCCCTGACTCCACACAAGGTTTTTGGCCCCGGTATCGACGGGAGAGGAATCCCGAGAGGCCCCCTAGCAACTCCCATGGGGACTGGCCTCTCCTGAGGCCACCAGGGCGGGTCCCTGAGGTCCCCGTCATAACTCGAGAACACCTGCCACAACTCGAGAAAGTCCAGGTTCTCCCTTAAAGGCGAGATGAGGCCTATTTCCGATGAGGCGTCTGGAGACTAATGACACCTAAGCTCTGGAACAAAGAAAGGGTCTTCCACATCCTTGCTGCAACTCAAGAAGTTCACCGCCATACCCGTCTCCACTCGAGAGGAAGCACGATGCTCCCGCCCACATCCAGAGGAGCCCCGTTTCCCTCTCGGAGCTCGAGATGAGAGATCCTTTCCCTGCTTTCAACGGGAAAGAATTCCCGGCGTTCCCGTCGCATCTCAAGAGGAGGCACTCTCAACAGGAAAGGCGAGAGGAACTCCATGGTCGTACCACCATTCCAAGAGTCCCCCAGATGTCTCAGTCCATTCCAGAGGAACCTCTTTGCCCTGCACTGGCTCATCTTTCACGCCGAGGATCGACTCACACCATGGTGGCACGTGTGACAGCCCTGTGGGAAAGCCTCGAGGGAAAGCCTCGAGGGAAAACCACAGATCCTTTGATCCATGCGACGGGAAGCGTGATATTGCTAATACAGCCAGGAAGGAAAGCGCACGTGGATGCCCCCACTCGAGACGAGGCCTGACTCCCCTGGGGAAACTCCACAAGTACCCAAAGATCCATGTCAGCCCTTGAGAGGAATCCTCGGTTCCGGCCCTGACTCCACACAAGGTTTTTGGCCCCGGTATCGACGGGAGAGGAATCCCGAGAGGCCCCCTAGCAACTCGCATGGGGACTGGCCTCTCCTGAGGCCACCAGGGCGGGTCCCTGAGGTCCCCGTCGTAACTCGAGAACACCTGCCGCAACGCGAGAAAATCCAGGAAGCTCTCCCTTAAAGGCGAGATGAGGCCTATTTCCGATGAGGCGTCTGGAGACTAAGGACACCTAACCTCTGGAACTTCGAAAGGGTCTTTCACACCCTTGCTGCAACTCAAGAAGTTCACCGCCATACCCGTCTCCACTCGAGAGGAAGCACGATGGTCCCGCCCACATCCAGAGGAGCCCCGTTTCCCCCTCGGAGCTCGAGATGAGGGATCCTTTCCCTGCTTTCAACGGGAAAGAATTCCCGGCGTTCCCGTCGCATCTCAAGAGGAGGCATTCTCAACAGGAAAGGCGAGAGGAACTCCATGATTGTGCCACCATTCCAAGAGTCCCCCAGATGTCTCAGTCCATTCCAGAGGAACCTCTTTGCCCTGCACTGGCTCATCTTTCACGCCGAGGATCGACTCACACCACGGTGGCACGTCGGACAGCCCTGTGGGAAAGCCTCGAGGGAAAGCCTCGAGGGAAAACCACAGATCCTTTGATCCACGCGACGGGAAGCGTGACATTGCTGCTACAGCCTGGAAGGAAAGCGCACGTGCATGCCCCCACTCGAGACGAGGCCTGACTCCCCTGGGGACACTCCAGAAGTACCCAAAGATCCATGTCAGCCCCTGAGAGGAATCCTCGGTTCCGGCCCTGACTCCACACAAGGTTTTTGGCCCCGGTATCGACGGGAGAGGAATCCCGAGAGGCCCCCTAACAACTCACATGGGGACTGGCCTCTCCTGAGGCCACCAGGGCGGGTCCCTGAGGTCCCCGTCGTAACTCGAGAACACCTGCCGCAACTCGAGAAAATCCAGGAAGTTCTCCCTTCCAGGCGAGATGAGGCCTATTTCCGATGAGGCGTCTGGAGACTAATGACACCTAACCTCTGGAACTTCGAAAGGGTCTTTCACACCCTTGCTGCAACTCAAGAAATTCACCGCCATACCCGTCTCCACTCGAGAGGAAGCACGATGGTCCCGCCCACATCCAGAGGAGCCCCGTTTCCCCCTCGGAGCTCGAGATGAGGGATCCTTTCCCTGCATTCAACGGGAAAGAATTCCTGGCGTTCCCGTCGCATCTCAAGAGGAGGCACTCTCAACAGAAAAGGCGAGAGGAACTCCATGGTCGTACCACCATTCCAAGAGTCCCCCAGATGTCTCAGTCCATTCCAGAGGAACCTCTTTGCCCTGCACTGGCTCATCTTTCACGCCGAGGATCGACTTACACCACGGTGGCACGTGGGACAGCCCTGTGGGAAAGCCTCGAGGGAAAGCCTCCAGGGAAAACCACAGATTCTTTGATCCACGCGACGGGAAGCGTGACATTGCTGCTACAGCCTGGAAGGAAAGCGCACGTGCATGCACCACTTGAGACGAGGCCTGACTCCCCTGGGGAGACTCCAGAAGTACCCAAAGATCCATGTCAGCCCCTGAGAGGAATCCTCGGTTCCGGCCCTGACTCCACACAAGGTTTTTGGCCCCAGTATCGACGGGAGAGGAATCCCGAGAGGCCCCCTAGCAACTCGCATGGGGACTGGTCTCTCCTGAGGCAACCAGGGCGGGTCCCTGAGGTCCCCGTCGTAACTCGAGAACACCTGCCTCAACTCGAGAAAATCCAGGAAGTTCTCCCTTCCAGGAGAGATGAGGCCTAATTCCGATGAGGCGTCTGGAGACTAATGACACCTAACCTCTGGAACTTCGAAAGGGTCTTTCACACCCTTGCTGCAACTCAAGAAGTTCACCGCCATACCCGTCTCCACTCGAGAGGAAGCACGATGGTCCCGCCCACATCCAGAGGAGCCCCGTTTCCCCCTCGGAGCTCGAGATGAGGGATCCTTTCCCTGCTTTCAACGGGAAAGAATTCCGGCGTTCCCGTCGCATCTCAAGAGGAGGCACTCTCAACAGGAAAGGCGAGAGGAACTCCATGGTCGTACCACCATTCCAGGAGTCCCCCAGATGTCTCAGTCCATTCCAGAGGAACCTCTTTGCCCTGCACTGGCTCATCTTTCACGCCGAGGATCGACTCACACCACGGTGGCACGTGGGACAGCCCTGTGGGAAAGCCTCGAGGGAAAGCCTCGAGGGAAAACCACAGATCCTTTGATCCAAGCGACGGGAAGCGTGACATTGCTGCTATAGACTGGAAGGAAAGCGCACGTGCATGCCCCCACTCGAGACGAGGCCTGACTCCCCTGGGGAGACTCCACAAGTACCCAAAGATCCATGTCAGGCCTTGAGAGGAATCCTCGGTTCCGGCCCTGACTCCACACAAGGTTTTTGGCCCCGGTATCGACGGGAGAGGAATCCCGAGAGGCCCCCTAGCAACTCGCATGGGGACTGGCCTCTCCTGAGGCCACCAGGGCGGGTCCCTGAGGTCCCCGGCGTAACTCGAGAACACCTGCCGCAACTCGAGAAAATCCAGGAAGTTCTCCCTTCCAGGCGAGATGAGGCCTATTTCCGATGAGGCGTCTGGAGACTAATGACACCTAACCTCTGGAACTTCGAAAGGGTCTTTCACACCCTTGCTGCAACTCAAGAAGTTCACCGCCATACCCGTCTCCACTCGAGAGGAAGCACGATGCTCCCGCCCACATCCAGAGGAGCCCCGTTTCCCCCTCGGAGCTCGAGATGAGGGATCCTTTCCCTGCTTTCAACGGGAAAGAATTCCTGGCGTTCCCGTCGCATCTCAAGAGGAGGCATTCTCAACAGGAAAGGCGAGAGGAACTCCATGGTCGTACCACCATTCCAGGAGTCCCCCAGATGTCTCAGTCCATTCCAGAGGAACCTCTTTGCCCTGCACTGGCTCATCTTTCACGCCGAGGATCGACTCACACCACGGTGGCACCTGGGACAGCCCTGTGGGAAAGCCTCGAGGGAAAGCCTCGAGGGAAAACCACAGATCCTTTGATCCACGCGACGGGAATCGTGACATTGCTGCTACAGCCTGGAAGGAAAGCACACGTGCATGCCCCCACTCGAGACGAGGCCTGACTCCCCTGGGGAGACTCCACAAGTACCCAAAGATCCATGTCAGCCCCTGAGAGGAATCCTCGGTTCCGGCCCTGACTCCACACAAGGTTTTTGGCCCCGGTATCGACGGGAGAGGAATCCCGAGAGGCCCCCTAGCAACTCCCATGGGGACTGGCCTCTCCTGAGGCCACCAGGGCGGGTCCCTGAGGTCCCCGTCATAACTCGAGAACACCTGCCACAACTCGAGAAAGTCCAGGTTCTCCCTTAAAGGCGAGATGAGGCCTATTTCCGATGAGGCGTCTGGAGACTAATGACACCTAAGCTCTGGAACAAAGAAAGGGTCTTCCACATCCTTACTGCAACTCAAGAAGTTCACCGCCATACCCGTCTCCACTCGAGAGGAAGCACGATGCTCCCGCCCACATCCAGAGGAGCCCCGTTTCCCTCTCGGAGCTCGAGATGAGAGATCCTTTCCCTGCTTTCAACGGGAAAGAATTCCCGGCGTTCCCGTCGCATCTCAAGAGGAGGCACTCTCAACAGGAAAGGCGAGAGGAACTCCATGGTCGTACCACCATTCCAAGAGTCCCCCAGATGTCTCAGTCCATTCCAGAGGAACCTCTTTGCCCTGCACTGGCTCATCTTTCACGCCGAGGATCGACTCACACCATGGTGGCACGTGTGACAGCCCTGTGGGAAAGCCTCGAGGGAAAGCCTCCAGGGAAAACCACAGATCCTTTGATCCATGCGACGGGAAGCGTGATATTGCTAATACAGCCAGGAAGGAAAGCGCACGTGGATGCCCCCACTCGAGACGAGGCCTGACTCCCCTGGGGAAACTCCACAAGTACCCAAAGATACATGTCAGCCCTTTAGAGGAATCCTCGGTTCCGGCCCTGACTCCACACAAGGTTTTTGGCCCCGGTATCGACGGGAGAGGAATCCCGAGAGGCCCCCTAGCAACTCGCATGGGGACTGGCCTCTCCTGAGGCCACCAGGGCGGGTCCCTGAGGTCCCCGTCGTAACTCGAGAACACCTGCCGCAACGCGAGAAAATCCAGGAAGCTCTCCCTTAAAGGCGAGATGAGGCCTATTTCCGATGAGGCGTCTGGAGACTAAGGACACCTAACCTCTGGAACTTCGAAAGGGTCTTTCACACCCTTGCTGCAACTCAAGAAGTTCACCGCCATACCCGTCTCCACTCGAGAGGAAGCACGATGGTCCCGCCCACATCCAGAGGAGCCCCGTTTCCCCCTCGGAGCTCGAGATGAGGGATCCTTTCCCTGCTTTCAACGGGAAAGAATTCCCGGCGTTCCCGTCGCATCTCAAGAGGAGGCATTCTCAACAGGAAAGGCGAGAGGAACTCCATGGTTGTGCCACCATTCCAAGAGTCCCCCAGATGTCTCAGTCCATTCCAGAGGAACCTCTTTGCCCTGCACTGGCTCATCTTTCACGCCGAGGATCGACTCACACCACGGTGGCACGTCGGACAGCCCTGTGGGAAAGCCTCGAGGGAAAGCCTCGAGGGAAAACCACAGATCCTTTGATCCACGCGACGGGAAGCGTGACATTGCTGCTACAGCCTGGAAGGAAAGCGCACGTGCATGCCCCCACTCGAGACGAGGCCTGACTCCCCTGGGGACACTCCAGAAGTACCCAAAGATCCATGTCAGCCCCTGAGAGGAATCCTCGGTTCCGGCCCTGACTCCACACAAGGTTTTTGGCCCCGGTATCGACGGGAGAGGAATCCCGAGAGGCCCCCTAACAACTCGCATGGGGACTGGCCTCTCCTGAGGCCACCAGGGCGGGTCCCTGAGGTCCCCGTCGTAACTCGAGAACACCTGCCGCAACTCGAGAAAATCCAGGAAGTTCTCCCTTCCAGGCGAGATGAGGCCTATTTCCGATGAGGCGTCTGGAGACTAATGACACCTAACCTCTGGAACTTCGAAAGGGTCTTTCACACCCTTGCTGCAACTCAAGAAATTCACCGCCATACCCGTCTCCACTCGAGAGGAAGCACGATGGTCCCGCCCACATCCAGAGGAGCCCCGTTTCCCCCTCGGAGCTCGAGATGAGGGATCCTTTCCCTGCATTCAACGGGAAAGAATTCCTGGCGTTCCCGTCGCATCTCAAGAGGAGGCACTCTCAACAGGAAAGGCGAGAGGAACTCCATGGTCGTACCACCATTCCAAGAGTCCCCCAGATGTCTCAGTCCATTCCAGAGGAACCTCTTTGCCCTGCACTGGCTCATCTTTCACGCCGAGGATCGACTTACACCACGGTGGCACGTGGGACAGCCCTGTGGGAAAGCCTCGAGGGAAAGCCTCCAGGGAAAACCACAGATTCTTTGATCCACGCGACGGGAAGCGTGACATTGCTGCTACAGCCTGGAAGGAAAGCGCACGTGCATGCACCACTTGAGACGAGACCTGACTCCCCTGGGGAGACTCCAGAAGTACCCAAAGATCCATGTCAGCCCCTGAGAGGAATCCTCGGTTCCGGCCCTGACTCCACACAAGGTTTTTGGCCCCAGTATCGACGGGAGAGGAATCCCGAGAGGCCCCCTAGCAACTCGCATGGGGACTGGTCTCTCCTGAGGCAACCAGGGCGGGTCCCTGAGGTCCCCGTCGTAACTCGAGAACACCTGCCTCAACTCGAGAAAATCCAGGAAGTTCTCCCTTCCAGGAGAGATGAGGCCTATTTCCGATGAGGCGTCTGGAGACTAATGACACCTAACCTCTGGAACTTCGAAAGGGTCTTTCACACCCTTGCTGCAACTCAAGAAGTTCACCGCCATACCCGTCTCCACTCGAGAGGAAGCACGATGGTCCCGCCCACATCCAGAGGAGCCCCGTTTCCCCCTCGGAGCTCGAGATGAGGGATCCTTTCCCTGCTTTCAACGGGAAAGAATTCCGGCGTTCCCGTCGCATCTCAAGAGGAGGCACTCTCAACAGGAAAGGCGAGAGGAACTCCATGGTCGTACCACCATTCCAGGAGTCCCCCAGATGTCTCAGTCCATTCCAGAGGAACCTCTTTGCCCTGCACTGGCTCATCTTTCACGCCGAGGATCGACTCACACCACGGTGGCACGTGGGACAGCCCTGTGGGAAAGCCTCGAGGGAAAGCCTCGAGGGAAAACCACAGATCCTTTGATCCACGCGACGGGAAGCGTGACATTGCTGCTACAGCCTGGAAGGAAAGCGCACGTGCATGCCCCCACTCGAGACGAGGCCTGACTCCCGTAGGGACACTCCAGAAGTACCCAAAGATCCATGTCAGCCACTGAGAGGAATCCTCGGTTCCGGCCCTGACTCCACACAAGGTTTTTGGCCCCGGTATCGACGGGAGAGGAATCCCGAGAGGCCCCCTAACAACTCGCATGGGGACTGGTCTCTCCTGAGGCCACCAGGGCGGGTCCCTGAGGTCCCCGTCGTAACTCGAGAACACCTGCCGCAACTCGAGAAAATCCAGGAAGTTCTCCCTTCCAGGCGAGATGAGGCCTATTTCCGATGAGGCGTCTGGAGACTAATGACACCTAACCTCTGGAACTTCGCAAGGGTCTTTCACACCCTTGCTGCAACTCAAGAAGTTCACCGCCATACCCGTCTCCACTCGAGAGGAAGCACGATGGTCCCGCCCACATCCAGAGGAGCCCCGTTTCCCTCTCGGAGCTCGAGATGAGGGTTCCTTTCCCTGCATTCAAAGGGAAAGAATTCCTGGCGTTCCCGTCGCATCTCAAGAGGAGGCACTCTCAACAGGAAAGGCGAGAGGAACTCCATGGTCGTACCACCATTCCAAGAGTCCCCCAGATGTCTCAGTCCATTCCAGAGGAACCTCTTTGCCTTGCACTGGCTCATCTTTCACGCCGAGGATCGACTTACACCACGGTGGCACGTGGGACAGCCCTGTGGGAAAGCCTCGAGGGAAAGCCTCCAGGGAAAACCACAGATTCTTTGATCCACGCGACGGGAAGCGTGACATTGCTGCTACAGCCTGGAAGGAAAGCGCACGTGCATGCACCACTCGAGACGAGGCCTGACTCCCCTGGGGAGACTCCAGAAGTACCCAAAGATACATGTCAGCCCCTGAGAGGAATCCTCGGTTCCGGCCCTGACTCCACACAAGGTTTTTGGCCCCGGTATCGACGGGAGAGGAATCCCGAGAGGCCCCCTAGCAACTCGCATGGGGACTGGTCTCTCCTGAGGCAACCAGGGCGGGTCCCTGAGGTCCCCGTCGTAACTCGAGAAAACCTGCCTAAACTCGAGAAAATCCAGGAAGTTCTCCCTTCCAGGAGAGATGAGGCCTATTTCCGATGAGGCGTCTGGAGACTAATGACACCTAACCTCTGGAACTTCGAAAGGGTCTTTCACACCCTTGCTGCAACTCAAGAAGTTCACCGCCATACCCGTCTCCACTCGAGAGGAAGCACGATGGTCCCGCCCACATCCAGAGGAGCCCCGTTTCCCCCTCGGAGCTCGAGATGAGGGATCCTTTCCCTGCTTTCAACGGGAAAGAATTCCGGCGTTCCCGTCCCATCTCAAGAGGAGGCACTCTCAACAGGAAAGGCGAGAGGAACTCCATGGTCGTACCACCATTCCAGGAGTCCCCCAGATGTCTCAGTCCATTCCAGAGGAACCTCTTTGCCCTGCACTGGCTCATCGTTCACGCCGAGGATCGACTCACACCACGGTGGCACGTGGGACAGCCCTGTGGGAAAGCCTCGAGGGAAAGCCTCGAGGGAAAACCACAGATCCTTTGATCCAAGCGACGGGAAGCGTGACATTGCTGCTAAAGACTGGAAGGAAAGCGCACGTGCATGCCCCCACTCGAGACGAGGCCTGACTCTCCTGGGGAGACTCCACAAGTACCCAAAGATCCATGTCAGCCCTTGAGAGGAATCCTCGGTTCCGGCCCTGACACCACACAAGGTTTTTGGCCCCGGTATCGACGGGAGAGGAATCCCGAGAGGCCCCCTAGCAACTCGCATGGGGACTGGCCTCTCCTGAGGCCACCAGGGCGGGTCCCTGAGGTCCCCGGCGTAACTCGAGAACACCTGCCGCAACTCAAGAAAATCCAGGAAGTTCTCCCTTCCAGGCGAGATGAGGCCTATTTCCGATGAGGCGTCTGGAGACGAATGACACCTAACCTCTGGAACTTCGAAAGGGTCTTTCACACCCTTGCTGCAACTCAAGAAGTTCACCGCCATACCCGTCTCCACTCGAGAGGAAGCACGATGGTCCCGCCCACATCCAGAGGAGCCCCGTTTCCCCCTCGGAGCTCGAGATGAGGGATCCTTTCCCTGCTTTCAACGGGAAAGAATTCCCGGCGTTCCCGTCGCATCTCAAGAGGAGGCACTCTCAACAGGAAAGGCGAGAGGAACTCCATGGTCGTACCACCATTCCAGGAGTCCCCCAGATGTCTCAGTCCATTCTAGAGGAACCTCTTTGCCCTGCACTGGCTCATCTTTCACGCCGAGGATCGACTCACACCACGGTGGCACGTGGGACAGCCCTGTGGGAAAGCCTCGAGGGAAAGCCTCGAGGGAAAACCACAGATCCTTTGATCCAAGCGACGGGAAGCGTGACATTGCTGCTATAGACTGGAAGGAAAGCGCATGTGCATGCCCCCACTCGAGACGAGGCCTGACTCCCCTGGGGAGACTCCACAAGTACCCAAAGATCCATGTCAGCCCTTGAGAGGAATCCTCGGTTCCGGCCCTGACTCCACACAAGGTTTTTGGCCCCGGTATCGACGGGAGAGGAATCCCGAGAGGCCCCCTAGCAACTCGCATGGGGACTGGCCTCTCCTGAGGCCACCAGGGCTGGTCCCTGAGGTCCCCGGCGTAACTCGAGAACACCTGCCGCAACTCGAGAAAATCCAGGAAGTTCTCCCTTCCAGGCGAGATGAGGCCTATTTCCGATGAGGCGTCTGGAGACGAATGACACCTAACCTCTGGAACTTCGAAAGGGTCTTTCACACCCTTGCTGCAACTCAAGAAGTTCACCGCCATACCCGTCTCCACTCGAGAGGAAGCACGATGGTCCCGCCCACATCCAGAGGAGCCCCGTTTCCCCCTCGGAGCTCGAGATGAGGGATCCTTTCCCTGCTTTCAACGGGAAAGAATTCCCGGCGTTCCCGTCGCATCTCAAGAGGAGGCACTCTCAACAGGAAAGGCGAGAGGAACTCCATGCTCGTACCACCATTCCAGGAGTCCCCCAGATGTCTCAGTCCATTCCAGAGGAACCTCTTTGCCCTGCACTGGCTCATCTTTCACGCCGAGGATCGACTCACACCACGGTGGCACGTGGGACAGCCCTGTGGGAAAGCCTCGAGGGAAAGCCTCGAGGGAAAACCACAGATCCTTTGATCCACGCGACGGGAAGCGTGACATTGCTGCTACAGCCTGGAAGGAAAGTGCACGTGCATGCCCCCACTCGAGACGAGGCCTGACTCCCCTGGGGAGACTCCAGAAGTACCCAAAGATCCATGTAAGCCCCTAAGAGGAATCCTCGGTTCCGGCCCTGACTCCACACAAGGTTTTTGGCCCCGGTATCGACGGGAGAGGAATACCGAGAGGCCCCCTAGCAACTCGCATGGGGACTGGCCTCTCCTGAGGCCACCAGAGCGGGTCCCTGAGGTCCCCGTCGTAACTCGATAACACCTGCCGCAACTCGAGAAAATCCAGGAAATTCTCCCTTCCAGGCGAGATGAGGCCTATTTCCGATGAGGCGTCTGGAGGTTAATGACACCTAACCTCTGGAACTTCGAAAGGGTCTTTCACACCCTTGCTGCAACTCAAGAAGTTCACCGCCATACCCGTCTCCACTCGAGAGGAAGTACGATGGTCCCGCCCACATCCAGAGGAGCCCCGTTTCCCCCTCGTAGCTCGAGATGAGGGATCCTTTCCGTGCTTTCAACGGGAAAGAATTCCCGGCGTTCCCGTCGCATCTCAAGAGGAGGCACTCTCAACAGGAAAGGCGAGAGGAACTCCATGGTCGTACCACCATGCCAAGAGTCCCCCAGATGTCTCAGTCC